>NC_134782.1:47816052-47818552 GCF_046742065.1 Oratosquilla oratoria
CCTAGGAATTTCCGTGGGGTTGGGGGTCGCTGAGTCACAGGTGCGCGGGTCACTCATTCATCCTTTGTCAGTCATACCGGTCATACATGCAAATATAAAGAAAACGGTGTCCCCCCCGTCTTCTTTGGAGATGGCTCAGACGTGGCAACGCCGCTGGTTTTGCCGGCCACACCTTATGGGTCACTAGATAATGGAAGAAGTAAAGTACTAATACTGATACTAAAATTTACAGTAATGCTAGTCCTAATACTAATATTAATACCAATGCTAGTGCTGATATGAATACTAATAATTGTACTAATTCAAATTCTAATACTCATATTAGTACTGGTATTAATACTGCCCCAACAACAAAGGTAATGTGCCACCCACGACTCAGTTCTAAATGTTCATACGGCTTAATTCTTTGTTCCCGACAAGATATTGTTTCATGCTCTCTTCTCTCTCTCTCTCTCACTCTATCTCTATCTCTCCCTATCTCTCTCTCTCTCTCTATCTATCTCTCTATCTATGTATCTATGTATCTGCCTCTCCATCTCTCTCTTTCTCTCTCTCTCTCTCTCTCTCTCTCTCTCTTTCCCTCTCTCTATCCCTCGCATTTCCAAGGACGGTGTGGAGTCTGGTCATCAGGGAAATTCGTTTTGCTGCCTCACAGTGGCTTATCTTGGTAAGGAAGCCGTCTTCGTGGATCGAATTTCCCTCGAGACCAAATTCCGCAGGGTCCTGTCAGCGGTCTCCGTGGGCCAAAGAGCAACGGCTCCTTGTGCCCAAAAGGTCGTCTGCCGAGTTTTCAGGACGGCAAGAGAGTTACTGTAGAAAGGAAAATAATAGAAAAGAATTGATGAAGAAAGGATGATAGTGATTAAGTGAATAGAACTTGAAAAGGAGGAAATACACTTTTGTTTCCTTTGGGAGGTGGTAATACTCGCATTGTTAACAAACATTCTGATTAGGAAAATAATGGAAAAGAATTGATGAAGAAAGAATGATAGTGATTAAGTGAATAGAACTTGGAAAGGAGGAAATACACTTTTGTTTCTTTTGGGAGGTGGTAATACTTGTACTGTTAACAGACATTCTGATTAAGTATCTTTCTTGTTTTTTACGAGGAAGAGGTACAGTGATTTTAGTGTCTGATGAAACATTACTAAGTGGTTAGCCTGTGCCTTTCTTCTCACGCAATTAGACCAAAGACTTATAGAAGACAACATGAGTAAAAGCAGCAACGACTGCAACAGCACTGTAGGAGAGAGGGCAAACGCAGAGTATGGGATCCAATATATTTGACGGATCCCATACTTTGCGTTTGACCTCTCTCCTACAGAAGACAATATATCTGAGAAATAAGGGGACGATTAGATCAAACCGGAATGTAAGATCCGAATCAGGGACGAAGCGGACATAACGAGAGGGGAGATTTGTAGATAACAAGAGGAGGTCTAGCAACTGGTCTAGTGAGGAGTAAGAAGACTGTAAGACAACAGCGCAATATTCCGTATTGCGCAATATTACTGGCGGTGTAGGGATGGTATTGAGGAATAACACAACATACTGAAGACATCAGATGTACAGACCAAACATGTATGCCTCTTGAGTGCCATCCCTACACCGTCAATAATATTGCGCAATACGGAATATTGCGCAATAGTACTGTTCGTGTAGGGCCCGCTTAAGGAACCGCATTAGCCCAAAATAAGAGTAGTACTTTATCTGAAACAACCAATGTTTATGTTCTTATAGGCAATATTGCACTGATGAGGTAAAATTATAAATGTGGTAAAGGAAGAGATTTAAGAGTGATTACGACATGCAGGGATAAAAGAGGATAAAAGTGATCAACATTTATTTATTTTTCTACTGATATATTTATTTATTCATTTATCTATTTATTTATTTATTTATTTGTGTATTTATCTATTCATTCTTAGTCTTTAATAAAAAAAAAAAACGCTTCGTGACTCCGGTCCGTAGGGATGTCATCAACATAGTGAGCTTATGCAATCAGTACCCCATAAGGGGTCTGGGTGAGGAAAGCAATGTACAGAGGGAGAAGGCAAAGAGATGAAAGATGCATCTTTTTTGAGCAAGTGGGTACGCAGGATTGCAGAAAAGGAGCTGATGTAGGGCACTTTCCAACTGTTATATGCATTACTCAGTGTGTGCCTCCCCATGTTTTCAAATATAGACATCTATCTGCACACGACATAAGCACACTTACACACACACACACACACACACACACACACACACACACACACACACACACACACACACACACACACACACACACACACACACACACACACACACACATACACGCACGCACTTGATAGCCCAGTGGTTCCCGGCCGCCACTACGGCGGTCCGGGTTCGAATCCCGCCCAGGGTTGAAATAATTTCAGTATCGCTGCGCTGAGGGTTATTACTCCAACTCTCGTGGGCGTGTAAGGTCACAGCATTGCCCATAGATCGGTCATACGAGCTCTGAGCTCTCTTCCGG
>NC_134782.1:47823552-47848552 GCF_046742065.1 Oratosquilla oratoria
TATATATATATATATATATATATATATATATATATCTGAATTGATAGAATAGAAAACAAGAAAATAAATAATTAGGCAAACGAACAAAATTGAAAAAATAAAAAGTAAATAAATAAATAAATAATAGAAAATGGGAAGCTATGGCTCAGCAAGTTGTATCACGGGAATTTTCCGCTGCCATAAACCCCTATGTAAGGCATCAACAGCTGTAATGTAAACTTTTGCAGTGATAAGAAGACTTAAATTGTGTTTACTAATGACAAAGCATAGAGCTGCCGTTTCGGAATAAAATCCCATATTAATCATGGAATAAGTAAGGAGATCACTACCATTATATATAATGTTTAAGCCTGTGTCGGGCAAGGTGGTTATCTGTGTATGTGCGCGCACACGCACACACACACAAACGCACACACACACACACACACACACACAACCACACACACACACACACACACACACACACACACACACACACACACGCAAGCACACACACACACACACACACACACACACACACACACACACACACACACACACACACGACTCGATGGCGCAGTGGTAGAGTTCCCGGCCACCACTACGGCGGTCCAGGTTTGAATCGCTCCCATGGCTGAAATAGTTTTAGTATCGCTGCGCTTCGAGACGTTACTCCAACTCTCGTGGGCGGAAAGGTAGGGGTGGGAGTGCATGTAAGGTCACAGCATTACCCATAGATCGATCATATATGAGCTCTGAGCTCTCTTCCGGGAGGAAAATAGCTGTCGATCACAAGTCCAACACGCGATCCAAGACCATGGTGAATCACACACACACGTATACATATGTACACATCCGCATTTTTTTCGGTAGCGTTTAAGAGGTTAATTGAAACAGGATTGTAAAACGATTCGAGACAACGGTTCAAATCCAATTATAATCTGCTTTGGAGTTCATGAACCCCTGTTACGATTCACGAAGAGCAACAGATGTAATCTGATCTTTTTGCTTCAATTTGATTTTGCTCAATTTTTTCAAGCTACCGCTCTACGTAACACACGTCATATAACGTAATGTAACATAACGAAGGGTTCCCATTGCATACCGTATGTAATCAGTCAATACGATGTCTTGCCCTGTGGTTAATATTCGGAATCGTTCCGGACGCTTGCTCCAGTGACGGTGGTCGATTTTATTCAGGCAATGTGACCACTGTCCGCACATACCGTAGTCACGTTGTGTTTGGAGAGCCCGTTTTTTTTTCGGTTGGGTGACGTCACTCGTGCTTAGCATAATCAAGTAAAAGAAAATGGGAAATGCACAGCGGGGACATCACAACTGTAAGTGAATCAGGGTTATTTATATATTTTTTCTTTATTTATTTATTTATTTATTTATTTATCTATTTATTTATTTACTTATTTGTTTATTTATTTATTCTTTGTCAAGAAATGGTGCTTTCCGATCTCTAGGAGTTGTCAAACATTTCTACTCAGAATTGGTCAAATGTTCAAATTATTTCTAATCGATCATTTTATATAATATTTTTCAATTTATCTTATACATACATACATACATACACACACACACACACCCACACCCACACACACACTGATTTTACGAATAAACTTGATGCTGAAAGATACAAAGACGGGTCATCACGAGCATAGTTCCCTTCCCGTATAATACAACTACAATTAGATAAATACGCGCGCGCACACACACACACACACACACACACACACACACACACACACACACACACACACACACATATATATATATATATATATATATATATATATATATATATATATATATATATATATATATATATATATATATATATATATATATATATATATATTCATTTTGGTGTCATCTTATTCAGCTTTTGGGATATCTATTGGAATTAGGTTTCAACAAGACAGCCGCTTTTTAGGGTAGACAACCACTGACGACCGTCCCTCTAGGAGTTCAAGGATTCTCAACCTTTTTCCTCACACATCCCACTTATGCCTTACTGTTTATTACCCTCCCGAGGAAGACCACTTTTCAACAATTAATTTAGATCGTTGAACATCCCCTATACCTTAAAGAGTCTGTGCTCCAATTTGGAGAATCTGAGCCATTGGGGGATCCTAGGAAGACCACTTTTCAACAATGAATTTAGATCGTTGAACATTCCCTATACTTTTATGAGTTTGTGCTCCAATTTGGAGAGTCTGAGCCATTGGGGGATCCTAGGAAGACCACTTTTCAACAATGAATTTAGATCGTTGAAAATCCCCTATACCTTCAAGAGTTTGTGCTCCAATTTGGAAAATCTGGGCCATGGGTGGGGGGGGGGGGGTCCCTTGTCCACAGTTTGATAATCGTTGTTTTTCTTTCTCTTATTCTTCATTCATTTTCATTGCCTCTGCCTCTCCTCTCTGATGCCCATAAGCCTCTTCAATTGCCCTCTCATCCCTCTTTCTCCTCCCACGATCCACCAGCATGGAAGATGAACTACATAAGTTTTATGTAGCCGATATTTTAGGAACTTTAGTGGTTTCCCCACGGACCAGAGTCACGCAGCATTTTTTTATGACTGGAGATTTGTCTTCACAAAAAAAAATAAAAAAAAAAAAAAAAAATATATATATATATATATATATATATATATATATATATATATATATATATATATATATATATATATATAATAATAATAATAATAATAATAATAATAATAATAATAATAATAATAATGATAAATAAATAAATAAATAAGATAAAAGAATACTGATCGCCTTTAGCCTTTACTATCTGTTTCACCGCCTCCCTTCTGTCTCTCATCACCTCTATGGGTCCACCTCTTCGGTGGGATATTGTCCTAAAGGATAGAAGCGCTGGCTATTACCGATATCATACTTTGTTCCTTCCCACCGATTCCGACTCCCTCCCGATCCTGCCATTGCTTCCATTCCTACTCTTGTTCATTCCCAGCTCGAAGTAAGGTACTCTAGCCATTTCCATACGGTGATGCCTACGGAGGCGTCATGAGGAGCAAGTGGGTACGCGATGATGCCGACGTCGGCATCTTGATTATATTTATTGTAGTCGTACCTACGTAACATCCATTCTCTCTAAACTGGCTTCATCATATTTTCTATGGTTATCAAAACGAAGGATTGAGCACTGACTTTATTTTTTGTAATACGATTATTATGACGCAACATCGCACGTCTGGCAGCTAATGCTGACAGACGTGCGATGTGCCCCGGAGTGAAGAGGCTAGAAGTGAGAGGCACAGTCAACTGACACTTCGGGGTTATGCACCAACAACAACAACAGTTCTCTCAGTGCTCATAATAAGAGAAGGCGAGTTTACAAAGCCTGAGGTCATTCATGGACGTAAATAGAAAAAAAGTAGATAGACAGATATAGATAGATAGACAGATAGATAGGTAGATAGATAGGTAGATATAGATAGATAGATAGATAGATAGTTAGATTAGATAGATAGGTGGATAGGTAGATAGATAAATAGATAAATGAATAAATAAATAAAAAACTATTCTCAAGGGGACTGAAATATTCCCTGAAAATCATGGTTAATAACAGTTAAAAAATGCGTTGAGATGACCAAATGCTGTGATGAAACCTTAGAAACAATAAGTACTTGGAAGTGTCTGGATACGGCAAGATACTCCTTTCCTACAGAAAAGGAAACAACGAGCAAAATCAGAGATAATAATAAAAATAACATTGGGGAATCAAAATCCAAAAGTACGTTTGGAGAAATACTGGTAAAGCTGGTGGCCTTCGTCTGCTCAAAAAAAAAAAAAAAAAAAAAAGGTTAGGAATAGAAGTGGCTGGAGAAGATATGAAAGTGACAACTCGTACGCAAGAATATATCGATATAGTCAATTGTGGGTTTTATAGGAAACTATCCAAGATAAAAGGGTTTTTGTAATAAATGACACTATTACATGGAGAGATAGAGGAAGGGAGAGAGAGAGACAGAGATAGAGAAAGAGACAGAAAAAGACAGGTAGATAGACAGAGAGGTAGATAGACAGATGGACTCACAGACAAACAGACAGACAGACAGGCAGACAGAAGGAAACTTCAAAGACATGCCTTACTGCACACCACACATTCTCGTATACTTAAGAATTCCCCACCCTATTTGGAAGTTATATTCTGTTGAATCATTCTCACCTTGAGAGAAAAAGAGACACATTTAGATACCTTTGCAAACAAACTTGTAAGACGAGCGGAAGACTATTTTTGTGACTATAATATTCCTTTGAAAGATTCCCATTTTCACACACAAGTAAATAAATACCCCCACACACTCATGCACACACATTTATACATACAACTGCACACACAATGGCACAAACACATAATCACATGTACACACACATGCATACACAAACACATGCACATGCACTGGCATACAAGGCACACACACACACACACACACACACACACACACACACACACACACACACACACACACACACAAAGCCAAAGATGTAGTATCAATACATATAATAATGTACAAGAGGAGATTGGGAGAAGTCTTTGAACACATATGTAAAGGGGAAGGGAGGCAAGGGAAGTAAAAATTAGATCATCAGTAGGACATGGAAATTAGGCCACAAGAATTGGTTAAAAATGTATATATTAAAAGAGATGCAACAGAGGATGAAATAAGATAAAAGTAGTGAGGTTCAGGTACAAAGCAACAACACAATGAAACAATAGAAAATGGAATGTTAGTAGGGACTTGGGATCAGAAACTCAACTTTGTTTCGGAGAGAGACGTATGGGAAAGGAAGAAAAAATAAAAAAGCTGCAAAGTGCCACACAGTAATACAGATGGCTTAGTATCGGCTAGGTTTACTAAGTTTATGATCACTTGAAGGAGACAGAATTTGCTGAGACTAATCTAAACAGAACTGGGAGCACTAAGAAAATTCTCAAGGACCGGATCATTATTTGGTTCACCAATGAACCACTGCGCTATCAAGAGAGATTTGTAATAAGTTGAGCAAAGTTTCTTAAATCTGTATGCTCTTGATAGCGCAGTGGTTTAAGTCACTGTTCACTTGTTACGTCTGAGCTGGGTTCGAGTCCTTGGCTTCACTACGTATCAGTTTACGTATATGTTTCCGTCGAGCTCCTTGCAAATCTTGATCGTGATAACATGGAATTAAAATGAAAAATGAATGTGGTTGAAAAAGATTAATGTGTGTGTACTGGGGACCATTCATTGTATATATATATATATATATATATATATATATATATATATATATATATATATATGAGAGAGAGAGAGAACGAACAAATATATAAACAAATCCAATTGAAAATATAGTCTCCTTGTCGTAGGTGTTCATGGATACAGGAGTTTGTTGAGAAATAAAATTAATATAAAATGAGCAGAGGAGTTATATTGGCAGTCGAAGGAGCAAACGAAATTTTACGGTAGTATATGTTCACTCCGAGGCAAGAACATGCAGTGATGTTGAATAGCAAGAAGTGTTATTAGTCATGTATACTCAAATTTAATAGCACGAATGAAAACAATCATAACATAATCCTGTTGGTGAACTCAATTGTAAGGAGGTGAACTAGGAATGAGAAGCAAAAGTGAAGAAATATGAGAAAATGCAATGTAAGCTATATCAATCAACAACGTAATGAATTAATAAATAACAAAGCAACAAGAGAGATCACACACCAAAAAGACTGGAATTGTTAACTAAAATACCCAATGTTATTGCATCTTTAAAACCCCTGTATCTTAATGGGATTAACTCACATAATCTTAGAGTTCAGTATGATAGAAGGTAATGCTGAACAACAGAACCAAATGATGTGTTAAGCAGTGGAATCCCAGAGACTGAGAGCTTAACCTGACTCAACTCTGTACCAGTGGATGGGTGAATATAATGCATGCCTATTCATCGATCTCATTATGTACACATAAAACCATGGAACAAAAAAACAAAAAAATGTTTCTGTAAGCTCTGTCCTTCACTACCTTAATGTAAATTATTAACAGAATAGCACGTAGTTTATGCAAAACCAAGATTAGGATTAATTAGGAGATTTCATTAGGATTAATTATGACATTTCACTAATAAAAATACGAATTGTTGCACCCAAAAATAGCTTACCATTACTGTGATCATACCAGTTGCATATAAAATTTTGTTATGCCCTATATCAATTAAATTACATGATGTTGCTTTAACTCTATGTCAGATACTACATATCTGTAACTCCTAAATTTATCTTCTGACGTAAATTGGCAAGAACTTTAATCACTCTTAATTATAGCCTGCAACTGTGACAGCCATATCTCCGTTATTGCTTTGAGTGTCATTTTTAGTAATTGAGATGCCCTCTACGGCGTACAAGGTTAGAAATGGACGGTGGGTCTGCATGGGATGTGGCGCAAGAGCTGTTTAAATTTTTCCTTCATCGGATTTGAATTTCCCGCAGACTTTTCCGGGTGCACTTGGAGAAGTCTACGGTCATAATTGGCTGTCCTTCCGGACATCTTTTTTATTCATTTGTTTGTTTATCTACTTCTTTATTTATTTATTCTTCTATCATTCATTTGATATTCATCCCTTTATCATTTAGTTATATATTCATCTGTTTATTCATTTTTTATTTGCGTATCTGAAGAGATCATTAATTCCATTATCATATAATGGCGTGTCAAATCCCCTTCCCTTTATGTATTTTTTTATTTCTTTATTAATTTCTATTTGTCTTATTCATCACTCAAGTTAAAATCGTCTACCCTATCCAAGAACAAATTAATAAGTGTCCCTTATTATAGTAGGGGACAAGACTTTCTTTGCATCAAGAATGCCACATAGGTGAACAGAATCGCCTGGCAGTAGCCAAAAGAAAAGGTATTAGTATAATCATACATGCAAATTTACATATATCAATTCAAACATACATATATCCATACGTGTGCATATATATGTGTGCATATATATATATATGTATATATATACATATATATATATACATATATATATATATATATATATATATATATATATATATATATACTAGCCAAATTACCCGCGCGTTGCTGCGAGTTCGTGAATAATCCCTAACCTAACCATACCACACCTAACTTTAACCCTTAACCCTAACCAAAATATTTTTAAATGAAATATAGCTTTAAACACTCCCCCTCCCAGATGTGCGCCCCCCTACCCGAAGGTTGGGAAACCCTAGTTTGAAAATACATGCATACACAAACACAAATATCATGTACACATTCTTTTGCGTGCGTGTGTGTGTGAGTGTGTGTCTGGATTGACAATAAATGTCTACAGCTAAAAGGTGAAGAAATTTATCTATTCATCTTCAGAATATATATGGTTATAGGGTTTTATTTGGAAAAACCTAGAAGGAGTTTGTAAATAATAAATTTCCGCCCGCACTAAAATGAAATGAAAATAAGCAATATCTCAACATTTGGTAAAATCATACAATCATTTTAGATTTGCATGATTTTTTCTTACAAAAGCTATCATGGTTTGTGGCAACATTAATTTCACAAATATAAATAATATTTATGAACACATACAATGGTTTGTTTAATCATATTGATTTTTATGTTACAAAAAGGGGAGACTATAGTAGTAGCGTGTTCCCTCACCATAAACCACCAAACTTTAACCCTTAACCCTAACCAAAATATTTTTTAAATTAAATATAGCTTTAAATACTCCTCCCGAAGGTTGGGAAACCCTAGTTTGAAAATACATGCATACACAAACACAAATTTCATGTGTATACATTCTTTTGCGTGCGTGTGTATGTGGATTGACAATAAATGTCTACAACTAAAAGGTGAAGAAATATATCTAGTTTATTTATCTTCAGAATATATATGGTTATAGGGGTTTATCTGCAAAAACGTAGGAGTTTGAAATAAACAATTTCCGCCCGCACTAAAATTAAATGAAAATAACCAAACTTTCACCATTTGGCAAAATTATACAATCATTTTACATAAGCATGCTTTCTTCTTACAAAAGCTATCTTGGTTTGTGGCAACATTAATTTCAAAAATGTAAATATTATTTATAGATACATACAATGGTCTGTTTAATCACATCAATTCTTAAGTCACAAAAAATACTACGCAACTTAAGGGGATACTACATAAACCTCCTAACTTTAACCCTTAATTCTAACCAAAATATATATTTCTTTAATGAAATATAGTTATCCAAGTACCTGGAGTGATAGGGTATCAGAATATACATGGTAATGGGGGTCTATCTCTAAAACCCTAGGAGGAGTTCGTGATCAAACAAATAAATAATGATATATATATATATAATATATATATTTTTCTTTTTTCTTTTCTTTTTGCCAGGAGAGCCACTGTGACGGCTCCAATACTTACATTGGTAGAACCTCTATCACTTTAAGAAGACGCCTCCAATACCACCGTATCAAGGATCCATTTTCCAACATTATATTGATTACCATGACAAGAATCCGCCCCTCCAGAAATTAATTGACTCCACTACCATTCTTCACAGAGTCCAACCATAGAAGAATGCAAATTACAGAAGCCGCAGCCATCACTTCCCGACACCCCAACATCAATGTTCAACTTTCTACTGACTTTATTCTCTCTTCGGCCCGCCCCAAGGCTACGACCTTCAGCGCCAGCAGGAACAGCTCTTCCTTCAACGCGTGGGAGTGCCGCAAGCCCTTCCGCCGTGAGACAATTTCTCTAGATCAAGAACCCCAGCAAGGATTGCCAGAATCCAGAAGACGAACAAGAGCCTCTTCTCATCGCCCAAGATCACGGGAGGAACACAGCAGCCAATCAGAATCCAGCATTTTACCTGGGCCGGGTCAGCTGAACCGTGGAATGGCTGGAGTTTCTCCTCACTGACCGAGATCAGAGGAAGAATCCGCCGTCCAATCAGAGCCCAACATTCCACCCGGACCCAGTCGGCTGAGTCGCAGGCCCCCTATATAAGGCCTCCGCCTAGTCGTCACTTAATCGGGCTCAAGCACATCGCAAATAAAAATAACACAACTACATGCACAAACATCTACATAAAATTTTTCTTCTACTGAAATTATCTACATTTATAACTTTCTCTCCTACTACATCTTCTCATTTCAGTTTACCTACTACTAAAATTATTTCCAGTTTCTCTATTTTTCCGTAAGACTAAGCCTCCTACTCGTTTTCTAACTTTGTTGGATGAGGATAAGAAGAATAAACATTCATTCGTAACCTCACGGTTACACATATTAATTCCAGCCTCCAACCCCAAGTCTCCTACCCACATCTCCAAAGCCACGACACCAAGGTTACACGTATACCTATATATGGCATGAGATCTCTGAAGTTTATCGTTGATGGGCTTGTAGCGGGTATGTTGAGATTCCATGCCATATATAGGTATACGTGTAACCTTGGGGACTGCGCAACCCAACCTTCTTCCTATATTGGTATGACCAACCCTGGTCAACAATACGGAAATTTTAGCCACACATCAAGACCCTAGATTACCTATACTGGAGGCCCTTTGCATAAAAGATCTTTCCCCAAAGCTTGATATACAAGACCATGACCTGCAAGCGTTACCCAGCGTTGGTAGGTCCGCCCATTACGGTGCTGGGACGCACGAACCTCTCAGCCAATGGGAGAACAGACCGTACCTAACCCGCAGCAATCCAGCCAATCACCATCCACCTTCCGGGTATAAAAGTTGCTGATCTTTATGGAATCTCCATTACTTCAATTGCCACTGAAGAAGCACCAGGAGATGCGAAAACGCGTTTTGGCTTTCGACTATGCCTATTTCTATATCATGACATACGGCGAATTACTAGGACTCCTGCCTATGAAAGGCAAAGTCGCCTTACGAGAGAGAAGAATGACAAAAAGCTTTGTCACAACAACCTTGCCATTACATTTAATGA
Source organism: Oratosquilla oratoria (assembly GCF_046742065.1). Lineage (NCBI taxonomy): Eukaryota > Metazoa > Arthropoda > Malacostraca > Stomatopoda > Squillidae > Oratosquilla > Oratosquilla oratoria. The sequence goes on from NC_134782.1 coordinate 47,833,525, forward strand.
AATATGCTTGAGAGAGAATCTCCTGCCCATTTATACGATATATATATATATATATATATATATATATATATATATATATATATATATATATATATATATATATATATACACATTGTAAGAGGCTCGTAGGTATAGGTAGACAAGTGAGGCAGAAAGAGGGGTATATAGTGAGAGTTTAATTTTTATTGGATCAGCTGTTTGGTAAACAACAGTTCGACGGCGAGGGTTGCATTTTTTGGGTTAAGAAGTTATAAACACAGCAGAAGTCGAAAAGGCAAGGAATATTATAACTTCGCTCTCAGCGTTATGTTTTTAAACAAGTGCCAGGTGACTCGAATACATTGCTGTATGACGTGTTTTGCTTTTACTGGTGTAACCTAAGTGAGTGCGCAGTGATTCGAGATAGCTCAGTGAACAATATTACATGCGGACTTGTAACGGCGGATCTGATTAGAGAAAGGATTGAGACGAGGAAAATTCAATTAGTTCACGATTGTAAGATCACGCTCTTGGGGGAGTTTCTTAAATATAAAGTTAAATATCATTGGACTAAAAAAATCGTGACGTCACTGTAGAACTGACATAGGACCAATATTGAGTGTTCTCGAGGGGAGTTCCTTGGTGTACCTTAGAAAACCAAGTGTAGCGGGTATGTTGAGGACGTAAACAACTTTGCCTCAATCTTGAACAGGAAATAAAGAAGACACACCTCTATAATTCACAGTAGTCTGTCCCAGTTAACTGGCCAGATATGTCAATAATCATCGCAGGATTTCCATGAGTCTGCAGAAGATCCATGAGCACCATACGATGTACTTAGTCAAATGTTTTCTGGAGATTATCAAACGCTACCTCGAACCTCAGTTGAAGCTCACATAAGGATTCCACAAGAAAACGAAAAGACAGAATTCCTTCAGTTATTGAATCAGTAGGCGTTAACCAAGACTCCTCAGTCCTGAGAAGATAACTTGAGGAATCTTGAACTCAGACTTCGATTTCACCCGGCAGTAATTGTTGCTGTCTTGTCTGTCCCATTTTTCCTGCTAGATAATGATGACCAACCCCTATTTCCAGTCACAGAGAATAACACAGAACTGCCAAACGCGGTCAGCAGCCATAGATCATGGCCTCAACTCCAGCTATTACGCAAATTCCCACTTACATTGCATATATTACCCGCCTTTCCACCCTTTAACCTACAAATTCTCCGATCTCATTCAGATAGGGCGGATTTTCATCTGTGGACTGAAACCGCCATCCAAACACCAGCAAGGGAAAATTGGCCGTACGGAAGGTTACCTATGAGCAACTACTCAAAGTACACATCCTAACGAGCTCTACACCCTCCCTGTCAGACACTAGTAGTTCATCGGCTGTTTGGAGTGCGTTAACCTGGGTCATAGATTTGGAGCACTTTCTCAGGGCTAAGGAAGTAGATCTGAGGTCATTCGCAATCAAATAGCTCTCAATATCCTCAACAATTTCCTTCACATATCACAGCCGACTTCGCCCACGCCGCCTCCTCCTTGGTCATCGCTACCACATCCACAATCATCAATATCTTTGCTTCCATAGCCTTCCTGTCCCCCTCATCAAGGGGAATAGGATGGATAGGTACCCTGGGAGGAGTACCTACAGCTACTACAGCCACCTCTAGGTCCAGGAAATCCTCACATCCTATTCTCCCGCGAGGAAGATCATCCTCGTCTCCCTGGAGGGGCGGTGCTATGGTGGAATTTCTTCGAGGCCATCCCTTTTGTGAGATGATTACTGCAACGTCTGTTCCCCTACAGTGGAATGGACCAAACCACTCTTGAGCGGCCCTGCCTGTCATTCCAAGCTAAATGTGACTATGAGCTCCTTTTCGGTACGCAGTGGGTATATACATATACATATATATATGTATATATATTATATATATATATATATATATATATATTATATTATATATATATACACACATATATATTTTTATATATATACATATACATATATATATGTATATATATATATATGTATTGAATAGATATCAGAATTGAATAGATATCAAGAAAAATGCATTTCTGCTCTTATCTAATGCTTAATGTCATTCAAATTTCCCTAATATGTTATATTTACCTAGATTTATGTTTCAGATCACATACAAGAATAATCAAGCATGACACGAACCAAAGGAGCAGTAGACCTATCTGAATTTCAGCGAGATTGTATTGTGGATCAACATGAAGGTAGAATTAGTCAACGCAAAATATCTGAAAATCTGATAATAGAGTGATCGTACAATTCACCAGAGAGGGCAAGAAGGGCACAAAACCCCATTCAAGTCGTCCCGGGCCCTCAGAAAGCACTTTGCGTCTTGTCAAAAGAAATTTCGAAGAGGATCCACATTGCAAGGCCTCTGACATAGCAGCACGAGCTGATGTCAGTCCCAGAACAGCTGTCAGGTATCTCCACAAGCTGGGTAACTATGGCAGAGCTGCAAGAAAGAAACCACTCCTTCGTCCAGCCAATATCAAGCGCAGAAAGGATTGGGCTGTTGAGATGGTGGAGAGACCTGTGACCTTTTGGAGCACTGTCATTTTCTCTGATGATTCACGATTCGCATTATTTTCTGACAGCGGAAGAGTGTGGGTCTGGAGACTAGTCAAGAGTTTGACCTCAAAAGACTGCAGCCAACAGTGAAACATGGGGGCATTTCAATAATGGTGTGTGGTGCAATTTGGAGTAATGGTCGATCAGAGCTTGTGGAGTGTCAAGGGAACATCAATTCAGGCAAATATGCTTCTATATTAAAAAAAGGACTCATTCCAATGTTCTCCAGTGGTAGATTGAGTAAAAATGTCTTCCTATTTATGGAAGATGGAGCTCCTTGTCACACTACTCAAGCAACACAAAATTGGTTGAGCCAAAATGGGATCAGGAAACTTCCATGGCCAAGTCAGTCCACGGATATGAACCCTATTGAATACCTCTGAGGTATATTAGACCGACAACTTCACAAAAAGAACAGGAAGCCATCTTCAAAGCCCGAACTCTTATGATTACTACGGGAAACGTGGTAAGAAATCCCTCAAGATGATATTCGTGAACTAATCGCTGGAATACCTAGAAGGATCCTTGCACTGAAAAAAGCAAAGGGGGTGTCAACCAAGTATTATTTATTTACATAGTGATACTTTATAATCACTTAAATTGTATCAATTGCTTGTTTAATAAAACAATTTTTCTTGGTGTCTATTCAGTTTTGTCATGTCTATGTGTATATGTATACTGCAGCGGTCAGTTAAGGTAAATTCAGCCCACTACTCAGACCCATGTGATCTGTTTCTCTGGGTAAGTTTGTTTCATTATATTTTGAAATAACACCAAAGCAACACGCACTTATGCTGAAGTACCTTGCTAACGTGATACTGTATAAACTTTATACATATAAAGATCCCATACACACGAGTTTTTTATTTTGACAAACGACCGACGGTCTTATTTAGCTTAGAGTCCCTGGAAGGGGAATGAGGAGGAGGCAGAGGAAGAGGAAGAGGAGGAGGAGGAGGAGAAGGAGGAGGAGGAGGAGGAGGAGGAGGAAGAAGAATTGATGTAAGAGGAGTAGAAGTAGAAGTCTGAGAGGGAGAGAAACAGAGAAGGAGGTGAAGGAAAGGAGGTGAAGAAAAGGAAGAGGAGAAAGAGGAGGAGGAGGAGGAGGAGGAGGAGGAAGAGAAGGAGGAGGAGGAGTAGGAGATGGAGTAAGAAAAATTGGAGGGGAGTGGGAGGAGGGGAGAGGAGGAGGCGATGGAGTAGGCAAAGGAAGAGAGGGAGAAGGGAGAATAGTAGGAGCAGCAGTAGTAGTAGTAGTAGTAGTAGTAGTAGTAGTAGTAGTAGTAGTAGGAGGAGGAGGAGGAGGAGGAGGAGGAGGAGGAAGAAGAAGAGAAGGAGGAGGAGGAGGAGGAGGAGAAGGAGAAGGAGGAGGAGCAGGAGCAGGAGGACAAGGAGGAGGAGGGGAGGTGGATAGAGAGATAGTGGAGGTGAAGTTGGAGGTGGTGGTGGAGGAGGAGAATGAGGAGGTGGAGGTGTCAGTAGAGCTAGGGGTGGAGGTGGAGGGGAACTGGAGGTGGAATATCAGTCTGAGGAGGCGGAGGAGGAGGAGGAGGAGGAGGAGGAGGAGGAGGAGGAGGAGGAGGAGGAGGAGGAGGAGGAGGATATAGACAGGAAAGTGGAGTAGGAAAAAATGAGTTACATAAGAACATAAGAATAAAGGAGACTGCAAGTGACCATAAGGCCTACACTAGGCAGCTCCGTATCCATCACCACCTGTCATCCCCATCCATAAAGTTGTCTAATCGTTTTTTTTAAACAACTGATAGTTTCAGCGCTTACTACATGGTTACTAAGTTTATTCCATTCATCGATCACCCTATTAGTAAACCAATTCTTGCCTATTTCCTTCTTAAATCTAAATTTGTCCAAAAGATCAGAAGAAAAAAAGGGAAAGAGTAGTTTAAATATGAGGAGAAGGAAGAGGAGGAGGAGTAAAATGAGGAGGAGGAAGAGGAGGAGGAGGAGGAAGAGGAGGAGGAGGAAGAGGAAGAGGAGGAGTAGAAGAGGGAGGCGGAGGAGGAATTGGAGGAAGCATTTTGGAGCATGTGTATAAGGAGTTCATGTTTTTCCTTCACTCTCTCCACTTTTTTTTTTATTCTTTATTGACTTACCACACATGGGAAATAAATACAAAAGCAAATTATTAGATTGTCAATGTCAAACACATACGAAACAAAGGTAACGACCATACAGCTGTCGCCCATAACCTATTCTCTTCCTTCCTCCACTATTCTCCTCCTCCTCTTCCTCCTCCTCCTTCTCCTCCTCCTCCTCCTTCTTCTCCTCCTCCTCCTCCTCCTCCTCCTCCTCCTCCTGCTCTTCCTCCTCCTCCTCCCCCTTCTACAATGGAGTGTACGGAGGCACTTACCTCCAAAGAGACACTGCGTCCAATACGGAAATTCCTCTTGTAACGTTTCAGAGTATACTACCACAGCTGAAGGGTGGCAGCGGATGATGATTTAAAAAAAAATAGAAACAAAAAATACACACACATACACACACAGAAAACGTTAACTTACACGAAATAGGTGGAAGGGAACAATTGACATATATCCGAACACTGACATAAACGCACGATGTATCCTAGTTTAGGTTCCCTCTTTGATATATATATATATACATTTCTTTTTATTTATTCATTCATCTATATACTTATTTTCTCCCTTGCGAGGTACCGGCGGCTACACCACGCGCGAATTCATTCCGCGGACGGTGATTACGGTGCCTGGGTCGCGTCGCTACGTTCACCTTTCGCTCTCAAGCCACGAACACAACTGAGAGCGAAACCTAGTCGCCTACTCGCCAGTCCCACCCCCCTCACCCCCCCCACCCCCCACCCACTCTCACCCTCCGGGACCACATCTCCCCCCTCCCTTTCCCCCCTCTCCCTCTCTCCCTCACACACACACTCACACTCGCGTGATGACCCTATGCAAGCGTGCATAGGGTATATTTATTAGAGATTTATATGATATATATATATGTGCGTGCGTGAGTGCCTGCGTGCGTGTGTGTGCATGCGCGGGCTTGTGTGTGTGTGTGTGTGTGTGTGTGTGTGTGTGTGTGTGTGTTCACGTCCGTGTGTATACATGTACATGCGTGTGCATACTTGTACAGACACCCACCAGACGGCAATGCACTATCCCCCGCACGTTAAAACGGAAGTTAACATTTGTAGGGGAGTATAAGCGTGCCGTCCGCACATGTATACAAGATTGCTACATCCAGGGACCTTGGAACGCCTAAAACCAGCCGAAGGATCTACTTATCTATAAAAAGAACAGTGCCAGGAACATCGGTCACGTGGATCAAATCGTCTGGACATAAAAATGCCGACCTCTTGCACTACCTAAGCGACTGCCCAGCCACCTCTTTCCTCAAACGGGGACCACAGGTGCTCCTGAAGGTCTTGTGAACCGCCTTTGCCGCCTCCAAGGCACCCTACGACAGTGGTTCCCAAACGGTGTGCCGCGGCACCAAAGAGTGGCGTGAGGTCAACTGAGGGTGCCTCCAAAATTGAGGGCAAAAATAATTTTCATATTACCGACTCTGTCATCCATTTTTGTTCTTCATTAAAGCAACATCAGTGTAAAGATGACTATATTCATGTTATCCAGGGACAAAATTTTGTTACACTGATGTTGAATCAACAAAATACTGACAAACTAGAATTTAGATTTTCTGATAAGGGTGCCGGGGACTTCTGAAAGGCTTGGCAAGGGTGCCTCAAGCCAGAAAAGGTTTCGAACCACTGCCCTATGAGCTCCGTCAGCTTCTAGAGCTTCTAACAGCTGTAGCCTCTCTATTCCACTGCCCCCCACCCCCTCCATGCTCCTCTGACAAGCTACACCATCCCACTTTATCTCTGCAAGATGTGTTTTCTATAAACACCACCACACGGACTCAAAGAAAGCCCGTGGGAGTAACATTTCACCAAAAAAAAAAAAAAAAAAAAAAAAAAAAAAAAAAAATCCCTCCCCTCCACTTCCACCCCCCCCCTCCACACGTCAGCTCTCACGTGGTAGTTTGTCGTAAATCCACACAAGTCATATTGATGTTCTGAGTGTAGTTCATTGTCACGAATTAAATCTTAAAACCATGATAATGTGCTGAGAATAGTCCAGTACTATGTTTTCATTTTTAACACGATGTTGATGACACTGGTATCAGACATCATTCACATGAAACACCAATTCTACCGCTCGACACTTTACATACATTTCGCACTATCCCTACAAACTTACCAAGGCGGATGAGGCCATCATGTTGAGGTACAGAGGCTGTATGTAAGAGGCCGGTAGCGAATGCTAATAAGGTTAGGAAACACTAGGGTATTGGAACAAGTTTAGACTCGACGCCTACTTGTTTGATAACATTGAAGGCGACGTTATGTCTATGTAAACACACCGACGGTGGTGACTGTTTTATAATCGCTGATGTAATCAAAACTCTGTAAGCGCAAAGTGATTTTTCGTTTGACTAAGCTGAAGTAAACGATATTGCTATTGACATTGTTACGGCTTTCCGGATTGGAGAAAAGGTGGAGAAGTAGGAAAAACTATTGGTGCATGAATTCAAAGTCACGCCCATAAGGAGTGACATTTATTTGAGAAGTCAGAGGAGATTGGATTAGAAAAATTAGTGACGTCAGACGAAGGTAGCTTAGCGTAGGATACGGGGATCTCGAGAGACGGTGTGAGCAGACGAGAGAGAGAGATCCTGAGTGTACCAAGACTGTGAAATTACAGTGAAAGAAGAAAAGTACCAATTTCTTTACCCCAGGACTGATTTGAAGTACATGACAAGAACTAGGCATGGGGCCTAATGAACTTGGAAACTAGTGAGACTAAAGGAAACTAGGCATGGGGCCTACTGCTTAAAAAGGACTGGAAAACTTATAAGAAAAGACGTGAGGGGAAATTAAGTGACTACTAACAGAATAGAGGAAGAGGTCTGACAGTGGTGGTGACAGTGACTACAAGGGAGATGAAACTGTATTATCCTCTAAGAGATAAGACGGTGATACTGTAATGGCTCCTAGATGCTGAAAACACACATATATCAGAAAATGAGTAATTAAAAGGGTGTGATGGGACATACATCACGGAACCGTGTTCCAAAATGGTAGACCGTTGGGACCGTTTGGACCGTTGGTACCGTTAGGGACCGTTTGGGACCGGTGGGACCGTTAGGACCGTTGGGACCGTTGGTGAGTGAGTGGCTTGTGATGGATGACCGAAATTTGCAAAAGGACCTGTCACTGATCAAGATTCATTTGGATGAGAATCCCACCCTTGGAGCACAACGCCTCAAGGAACAAAATCCTAAGTGCTGGAGAAAGGAATGGTGGCGGCACACTAAGCATTTCTCGATAGCATGCTACTTGCTTTTGGTACTTGGTTCGAGTAGAAACGACTTCGGTTACGATCGTTTGTTTTTCAAAGTTCCAAATGTCAAATTAATCTTGCGTTAAAGTTAAACCTAGAATACGAATGTTAGACACATTGTTGAGAAGTTTTCACGGAAGTCTAGAGAAAGTTGTAACGGAGGTCGTTTCTACTCAAACGAAGTAGCAAAAGCGAGTAGCATGCTAGCCTAGTATGCCGCCACAGTATGTAAACCACACAGAAAGTCATTCGAAACATATTGGTTTTTGGTTTTAATAAATTTACTACGCCCGTGGGCGGCAAACAATAGTACATTTATCACAATATTGTATTAGAGGACATGTCATATAATACATATATTCTTTAAATGGAGACATAATATAATAATCATTCAGGATCCCCCGAAATGGGGATGGCGAGATAGTGGTACTATGTAAGTGTTACATACAACCATCATACCTTGTCTCTGGGGAATATTGTCTGTCACCATGGGTCATTGGAGATAATAATGTTAAGGTCGAAACATATTGAAATAATGGAAACTGGCGGTCACAATGAGGTCGAATTTGACCGATACTCAGACGAGGAGGCTTGCCTAAGTATTTAGGAGGAGCGCGCGTTTGATTCTGTAGGGAAGTTTCACGAACAAATGAAGTATTGTTTCGGCGTTAGGGAGAAACAAATGAAGTATTGTTTTCGCGTGGAGGGGATAAATGATGCATTGTCTTGGCGTTAGGGGGACAAATGAAGTATTGTTTTGGCGTTAGGGGGACAAATGAAGTATTGTTTTGGCGTTAGGGGGCCAAATGAAGTATTCTTTTGTCGTTAGGGTGGACAAATGAATTATTACTTTGGCGTTAGGGGGGACAAAAGTGAAGAAAGTATTTCGTGTTAGAGGCTTGGTTATATCAAGATTAGATTATCGTTGCTAACACGATGCCATCACCATCGATTTGCAGTTCTCTGAAGCCTTTAGGTAGTTTAGGTTAGGTAAGGAAAGGTTGGGCTGGGTAAGGTTACGGTATGTTAGATTAGGTTAGCTTAACTTAGCTTAGGTCTCGCGTAACAATATCTGTGGATATATTACAAATTTCTTAGTTAAAAAGGAAAGCAGCCTATCTTACGTTTGTGGTTTTCCTACCTATGTGAAAGGAGCAGTTTTGTGATCCACTTTGGCTGATAAACAAGACAACGACTAAACAAAATCAGCAAGACGTTATTTGAAACGACTGTTAAAGCCTCGTTTACACCAAGGGTAAGTATAGACGCAAGTCAAGCGTACAGGTTACTTGCTACAAATTACTTGTCGTTTGCAAACATCTGCTTAGCAAATAAATAGGCAACTTGCGCAATTTTCTTTGTCAAGCAGATGTTTACACACGGCAAGTAACTTGTAACAACTAACTTGCACGTTTCTTGCCTTGCAACTTAACCCGTCTAAATGAGGATTTAAACGTTAGCATGTATTTGGGTGACCCTCATGTTAAATAGGCTGTTATGATGAGGAAAGCAGCAAAACTTTGCTCGTAAAATATTCAGAAGCAGTTAGGACCCAAAAACAGCGTATCAGATGTCCCCCTCAGAATATAAAGTGCGCTCAAAGGTAATGTGGGTGTGCTATCACGCTCGTAGCTCAAATGATCATAATTTCATAAGTTCTTATATTTTTCTTATCAGTCGAAATGCTAGGATTGGTCAAGTTGATTAAACGAAATTATTTTTAATTACCTTCATATAAGATTACCTTCCATTTTTTTTATAGGTCTTAAGGTAATTTTTTTTTTTTTTTAAATTACCACATAAATAAGTGTGTACATTTACCCTTTTTATATTTCAAGGAGATTTAATCACTTTTGATTCCGGACATTTTTGCATGTAAAGGAATGGTCGTGTTGTTTATTTATGTTCCTCTCTCTCTCTCTCTCTCTCTCTCTCTCTTTTTAGTTTTGTATTTTATGTTGATCGTTAATGTGTTCAGCGAAAGAAACGATCTTACCAACTCTGCCTTTTTGGCTTAAGGAAATTGAGACCTCGTGTGTTGGTAATCCCATTCGTAAAAAAAGAAGAGATTGCAATGGATAGAAAAAAGAAAAAGGAAAAAAAGAGAAATAGGATGAGCAAGAGAGAAAAAACAAACAAACAAGTAAAACACAGAGGAAAAACAAGTGAGACTGAATATGCTAAAGTTTTGACCCAGTTCTTACAACGTCAATATGATATTTTTTGTCAAGTACGTAATGTAATTTTGCATATAATATTTAGCTCATAGTTAGGCAATTTTGTTGAATATATAAAAAAGACAAAGAAACTGAATTTTGTATTTTAAAAAACTCTGGATAGGTCAAAATATTTGCTCGTGATTGTATATATGTATATGTACATGCATATGTTTATATGTATATATATTGTATATGTATATGAATACGAGTATACATATATATATACATATATATATACATATATATATATATATGTATATATATATTTATATATGCGAAAATCGACTAAAACATATGAATCTGTTTTCCTTATAAAAGCGTAGACTCAGAGGTGACTTGATACAGGTCTTTAAAATTCTAAAGGGAATTGACAACATCAAAAGTGACAACATTTTGACAATGAATTAGAATCAGACAAGAAACAATGGTCTCAAAGTGTCTGGAAATAGATTTAATTTGGAAGTGGGTAGAAACAACTTCGCCAACCGTGTAGTTAATTAATATGATAAACTTCCTGTAGAGGCAGTGCAATGTAGTTCAGTTCGAAGCATTAAAAATCATTTTGATAAGCACCTAAGCAAGATGCTGTAATGACTATCATTTATCTAATAATATTTGTTTATTTGTTTTGTTATCATTTGTCTGTTTTTTGTTACTATTTGCTTGATTCTCTTTTATTATTAGTTATATGCCAATTTATCATTATTTACTATTTACCTGTTTGTTTATTATTCAAGTATACCTATGCATTTATGTATTTTATTTATTATTTACGTTATTGTAATTTTATCTATTCGTTTATTTATTCATTTATCATTATGATTTTTTTCGCATCCGACCTAGATATGGACCAAAAGGTCTCCTGTCGGCATGCTCCGCCTTTGTAATCCTTTGCAATATATATATACACACACACACATATATATATATACACACACACATATATATATATATGTATATATATATATATATGTATATATATATATCTGTATGAACGTGCATTCATATATATATGTATATATGCGCACATATATGTATACATACATATATACATATATATATATATTTATATATATATTTATATATATATATACATGTATATACATATGTGTATATAGGTATACATGTTACACAAATTTACATGAACTGCACGAGTATATTTACATAACTATGTATATGTTTTATCACGATGAGCGTTTAGATATTTTCTCTCAGACATATGCTGTTGAACATGACAGCAAAGAAGAAATTTATTTATTTCTCAATTTCTATACTTTTGAATAAGTGTTTTTTGTTATGAAGTAAAAAAAGATTTAAGATTTGTAGGAAACTTTCATATTAATATGGACAAAACACAAAATAGCTCGAACACAGATGATAAAAGCCAAATCATTTGAGAAAAGGTTTTGCATTACTGGTTAAGGTACTTCAACGATTAAGTAGGTGACGATGGACTCTTGAATATCACACCAGAGGTCCTAATGGTAGGGTTGGCGCTGTATCTGCACTATCAACTGGAGTAATAGGAAGACTTCTCTGCTTTGACAGAATGGTATCTCCCTGTAACCAAAAGGATGTTATGATCTTCCGTAGTGTACAAATTCACTTTTCCAGAGGAAGAAGAGGACTGTGCAGCCCTTTTTCCTAGACATCACCTCGGTAGGAAGACTTCTTCTCTGCTTTGACATAGTGCCACCTCCCTGTAACCAAAAGGATGTTATGATCTTCCGTAGTGTACAAATTCACTTGTCCAGAGAAAGCAGAGGACTGTGCAGCCCTTTTTCCTAGACATCACCTCGGTAGGATTATGGTCAACAGTAACATAAACCCCACGACACCTGACCAATGTGGAGACAGGGATAATTACTATGCTTACTTCCTTTCTGTGTAGATGTTGAGGGTTATAACCAAAATAATCCAAAATATCACACAAATTTGATCATGGTTTGATTACGCATTATCTGGTGATTTTTATTATTATTATTATTATTATTATTATTATTTTTTCTTTTTTTGCCACTCCACAATTTAGTGCATCGTAAATTGGCCGTCCTTATATGTTGCAATGGGAGAAGCATGTGGCGGGTTAGATTAGATTTTGGGCGCAGGTGTGGTCCTGAGCAAATGTGTTCTATGATTTCAGCTTTGAAAGCTGATATACCCGTAATGAGAACCACCAGTAAACTTATCATTAGTTTCTTGATGCAATTTTTTTTATCATTATTCCTGCTTGCTTTGTCAAACACTGTGTCAACTTCGTTTGGCGTTTTAAGGCAATGCTTCAGATCTCCTTTTGCATATCATCTGTTAGTTTGTAGACCAGAGGTGTATGATACTGGCCATATTAATCAAGATATACTATGTCGCATGCACATGATTATTTGTTTCCATCTGAATTACTTGCTCTTATTTTGTATCACTGCCATGTGGTTTCTAACGATTTGTGATGAAACTGGTGTTCTGTTTGTAAGATTCTCCTCCTCCTCCTCCTCCTCCTCCTCCTCATTCTGGTTCCTCGAGTTCTAATTAATCTAAATGAACTTAGGTGTTTTACATTTATTCATGTTTTACAATACAAATAATTTTATGCCACTGCACATTCATATACGCTCATCTGTCAAAATGATACAAACATTCATATACATAAACAAAGGTAATGCCTTTTGTGACAGTTGGGGGAACACGGTAGCCGTGTTCTTATCCCTTACCACAAGGACCTCGGGGGAAAACGAAGAAGAGTCAAATGGGTTGAGAAAGGAGAGGTTTATGGAGAATAGCAAATAGGTTGCGTAATTGTAACTGAAATGACTCAAAACTCCATTTTGAGTGGAGATCAGTTTCCATTTATAAGAGATTACTGTATGAGTCTGGTCCGTAGGGGTGTAACTAAAGTGGACATTTTAAATTTTAGTAGTTCACTGTCTGATCTCTGTATTCCATAGGGAACAAAACATCACAGAAAGGCTGTGATTGTGTCTGTAGTCTGAAACATGGCAATGTGACAATGGGTTACTTCAACTTTGATAACGTAATATTACTAAGTATTTTGGCTGTTACTGTGAAAAAGTGATTAAAAAACTTTTACCCAATGTAGATGGCTAGAGAATAAAAGGAGAGTTGAAATTGAATTTTCAACGATAGCTTTCGGGGTTGTGTAAAAAAGTTGCTTGGTCGGCGTTGGCCAGAATAAAATATTTTATTTACCAAATTTTATGCAGTGGGTGCGATTACATATGTACATGCATGCATGCATGTATCCATGCACGCACACACACATACATACATACACACACACACACACACACACAATACATATAAATATATACACATATATATGCAATAAGAACACTAGGAACCTGTGTTTTATTTTCTTAAGTGGTTACCTTGCACACACACACACACACACACACACACACACACACACACACACACACACACACATATATATATATATATATATATGTACATGTATATGTGTGTGTGTGTGTGTGTGTGTGTGTGTGTGTGTGTGTGTGTGTGTGTGTGTGTTATAAACTTGTTCACAATCTCTACAAGGTATTTTGTAAACTCCCTGACTATCATCCGTGTTACCTCTATGGTGGACATTTACCACTTTACTAAGTAGGCTATTGTATTGTATTATTAAATGATAGAATGATACATTTCTTATCCCAATCAAACTTACTACTAGAGTTATGAGTAATTTTGTAGAAACTCGTTTTAGCTTTGCTGAGCGCTTTTGTTAGGAACCAATTTGGATAACCTATTTTTGTAAGCTGGGAATATATATTGTGGCTATTTCAGTGTCTAAGGTGGAGTGCAAATTCTTAGGGCTCTAAGAAATAGGCTTGAAGCTACACTGTATCTAATTTTGTCTGGGTACTGGTTGAAAATAATGTAGATAGCTTCCTGTATGTGTGAGCTTTCTGTACACTGTGAAGGACAGTTGGTCCGAACATCTGATCACCAAAATGTCAAAAAAAGGTAATTTGTGATCGACTTCCCATTCTACTTTAAATGCTATTATTGGTGCTAGCATATTCAATTTGGCAAGGAAATTTTCAAAAGATCCCAATTTATCATTCCATATCGTAAACACGTCGTCCATATATCTGTACCAAAACGTCTCTGGTGGCTTTATGTCCTGTAATAAGACAGTCTCGAATAACTCCATGTATAGATTTGCAAGCACTGGAGAGAGATTGGACCCCATACTGCATCCAAATTTCTGTCTGTAAAAACTTCCTTTGAAAACAAAATTAAAAACCAAAACATCCATGACAGTAGCAAATTGTTAAGCTTAGACATCGTCTCCTTATTCACTAACGTAAATGTAGACAATATCCTCAGTTTTTTTTAACCAAATTGCATAAATTCCAAGACCAATTTCTAATTTCTGTTACACAAATTATCAAATTAACCCAAATATGTATTGATACTGATATCATTTCAGCCCTGGGCGGAATTCGAACCGGATCGCCTTAGTGGCAGCCGGAAACTCTAATTATTGTGCCACGAGGTAGGTAGGTAGGTAGGTAGGTAGGTAGGTAGGTAGGTAGGTAGGTAGGTTGGTAGGTAGGTAGGTAGGTAGGTAGGTAGGTAGGTAGGTTGGTAGGTTGGTAGGTAGGTAGGTAGGTTGGTAGGTAGGTAGGTAGGTAGGTAGGTAGGTTGGTAGGTTGGTAGGTTGGTAGGTTGGTAGGTAGGTAGGTAGGTAGGTAGGTAGGTAGACAGGCAGACAGGCAGACAGGCAGACAGGCAGACAGGCAGACAGGCAGACAGGCAGGCAGGCAGGTGTGTGTGTGTGTGTGTGTGTGTGTGTGTGTGTGTGTG
>NC_134782.1:47853552-47878552 GCF_046742065.1 Oratosquilla oratoria
GAGAGGGGAAAGAGGAAAAGATCGGAAACGGGTAATGAAAGTCTTCCCTTTCCTAATGAGATTCTGACCACAAAGACCAGAAGAGATTCAGCTGATGAGAAGCCACGACAAGATGAATTGGAGTTCGAAGGCATTAAGGAGTCCAGAAATGTTTCCATTGTCCTTGATGGCGTTGGAGAACGTGTTTCGTGTTATAAGACGGTTACAATCTTTCCTATTGTATTCAAGGCACTTTCCAAGGACAGAGCTGGTAATTATTAAAAAGACAGACGGGCGAGGGAAGGAAGCAGGCACGTATTAATGAGGGAATAATCGCGCGCATGCGCAGGAATAAAAACAAATGAATAAACATAGAAGCAAGTACCACACATTAAGCACAGTCACAGTAACATATAAACACATATATACGAACAGATATACACACACACACACACACACACACACACACACACACACACACACACAAACACACACACACACACACACACAATATCGTGGCGCAGTGGCTAGAGTTCTCGCCTTCCACTACGACGGTCCGGGTTTGAATCCCGCCCAGGGATGAAATAATTTCAGTATTGCTCCGCTGCGGGTTGTTACTCCAACTTTCGTAGGCGTGGAGTTGTGTGTGTGTGCGTGTAAGGTCACAGATTACCCATAGATCGGTCATACGAGCTCTAAGCTCTCATCCGGGAGGTTAATAACTGTCGATCACGATTCCAACATGTGTCCAAGACCATGGTGAATCACACACAAACACGCACGCACGCACACACACACACACACACACACACACACACACACACACACACACACACACACACACACACACACACACACACACACACACACACACACACACACACGAGAACGTGAAAAAACTCAAAAAGGATAGTTATAGAAGAGACCTGAAAAAAAGTTTTCCACACATCTGGAACAAACAGGACAAAACAATAGTGTGTGCAAAAACCATACACGGATTTAAGAGCAAACTGCTGCGAGATACAAAGACGGGACACTACGAGCATAGCTCCCCTTCCCGTAAGATACAACTAGGTAAGTAAAACTAGGTAAATAGAAAAAAATTCTAGATGAAACAGCCAAGAGTGTAGACATTATTTAGATATATGTGGAAATTGGTCTGTTATAACATATGTAAAAGTTCACTATTAACCCACTATCGCAGAAAAAATGACGGAAGTACAGGAAAACTGTATATTTCGACTACTATCTGTAGTCCTCTTCATTCTGCTGAAGAGGACTACAGATAGTGGTCGAAATATACAGTTTTCCTGTACTTTACTTCCGTCATTTTTTCTCCGATAGTGGGTTAATAGTGAACTTAGATATATGTGTTCTACTCCAAACCATTTACTGTCAATCAAAAAAATATAGATGTAATAAACAAAAATTATTTCAGCCATGAACATTGAGGCAAATGATAAGGTTGCGGTTCGAATGCACGGTGAAAATGATACTGTTAATCGTAAAATCAATGAAGGTGGAAGAATGAAACACTTTCACCACGTTTACCAAATGACACTGACCTATTTTAGAAACGACAAGACGTTTACAAGAAATGTTCAATAATCAGAATATGAAAGTGTCAGTTAGTCTGTTGACAAAGAACAGAAAAAAAACAATTAAGTTCAACGCAAAACAATACATATTGAGTATCTTGAAGAAGGTATACAGAACCACGGTTGAGGATATGCTCTGAGCTTAAATAAAATGAGTTACAAGACGTAAATATGTACAGTCACGACCAAAAGTTTTGGCTAACCCAGAGTTTTTCTTGATACAAAATTCAAAGTCTCTGTTTGACAACTTTTTTATATATTCAAGAAAATTACCTAAACTAAATATTTCATACAAAAATATGTCATTTTTTTAGGAAAAATTAAATCATATTGTCGTTGTCAGAACAGTAGCGTGGGTCAAAATTTAAAGTCTCTGTTTGATAACTTTTTTATATATTGAAGAAAATTACCTAAACTAAATACTTCATACAAAAATATGTCATTTTTTTAGGAAAAATTAAATCATACTATCGTTGTCAGAACAGTAGCGTGGGTCTGCATTCTATACCAGGACATCATAATAGGCTTCTCTACCGTTATAGATTCTAAACACAAAGTTTGTAATCCCTGTCTAGTCCCACCTAATATTGGAATGTGTAGCTATGAAATACGAAAATGTAATGGGAAAATATCAAGGGATGGGAATAACACTGAAAGATCGGAAGGAAGTTAGTAGGAGTAGAAGTAGGATAGCTCAGAAGGTAAATGAATAGAACGAAGGATCAATGGAATAGAATAGAGGATAGATGAATAGTAATAAAAATGGCCGGGGCAAATAGGAAAAATAGATAAATGAATAAAGGATAATAGTTGAAAGTTGTCCACTAAAGATGACAAAGGAGTCTGTGCAGAAGTAAGAAGGACGATACAGAGAAGTTTGCAGGATCCAGTCACGGAAGACGTTATTCGGGTCCTTCATTTAGCACCGGATTTCAAACGGTTGATAATATGCATTTCCATGTCTTTATGAAGGACAATTTTCACTAATGTTATCGTTGCTACGGCAACATTCTTGGTGTATCTATCAACGTATTTTTTCTCGAGTCACATAATGGATTCGAATCCAAGAAGACAGAATTTGCATACGTTAGACCCACCCAGAAGAGCCACAGCGGCGCTTTTAAGACTAATGGATGAAATTAGTTGAATTGGAACCATCTGGGAACATGCTAAAATGACCCCTCCAATGCCCCAAAGTCTCATGTAAATACTATATCTATTGCCGATTCCAAAGCCCTCGTTTATATGAAAATTACATTTCCTTCCGGTATGGGATTATTTTAGTGGACTATTATTTGTTGGAAATTATGTGGAGCAGCTCGTTTTTACCCTTTGGCGTAATGTCGGACTTTACAGATTTTCTGTTGAATCCCTGACAAATTTGCAAATCAAGAGGGATCAGATAATGGTTAAACCTATCCACAAAGAGTTAGAAACTATAAATGAAGGCCCTGATGGTACTGAATACGTCATGTGTTTTCCTAAAAGTGTTTCAAAACATTTCTAATACTACTACAAATTAAGGAAAAAAATAGTTAACAGTACGTAGATCACACAAGGTCTGTTTGATATATAAATACCAAACCCTATTACCACTGCATGTTTCTAGTTATGCTCAATCTAAGACCTGAAGTATCTAGTTTGTAACTGAATCAAGGCACAATCATATTCCTCCGAGTAATAGCTACTACTATACCCTGTTTAAATTGCGTGTGTGTGACAACCATCGAGGCTTTACTTTGATGATTACTGAAGGCAAGATCTTTGCAAGAATCATCCATCACCAACCGCCTGATTTACCATTTAAGTGACACCATACGAGAAAGTAAGTTGGTTTTTAGATCTAACACTGGAACTATCGACATGCTGTCCTCAGCCAGACAGAGGCAAAAGAACTGTGCTGGTCTTTGTGGATCTCACTAATGCCTTTGATTCCGTCAGTCGGGGAAACCTTGTGGAAACTTCTGTCAAAGATTGGTTTCCAAGCAAGATTGTTAACATCATTCGTTCATTCCATGATGGCATGATGATGAGGGTACAGGACCAAGGAAATGTGTCAGACCCATTCCTCATTATCAACGGAACAAAACAGATGTATGTTATGGCCCCGTTTTTGTTCGTTATGGTCCTCTTTGTCATGCTTCTCGACGCCTTTAAGAACTGTGACAAAGGTGTTATCGTCAGGTTCAGGTGGGACGGGGATGTATTCAACCTTCGAAGGTTAAAGGCACACACACAAGGGCGAGATTCTTGTTAGTGCGATAACATCTCTGCGCTGACGACTGTGTCCTGATAGCTTACACACAGAGTGACACTCAGAGCATAGTCAACAATTTCTCTAGAGTCGCCACACGCTTCGGGCTCACTATCAGCATTCAGAAGACAGAGGTGCTCTTTCAGCCAACACCAGGAGTACCTCCTTACGACCCTATCATCATATCGGTGGTGAACAACTCAAGACGGTGAACAATTTTTGCTATCCGGAAGGAGTTCTAACCCAAAATGATAGGATTTATGATGAGGTCACCGGCAAGGCCAACGTCTTATATGAACGGCTCTTGCGTAGATTGTGGTTAGACCATGGAAGAAGGCTCACCACTGAACTTGCCCAAGGCCATTGTTCCCGAGGAGGCCAGCACAAGGGGTACAAGGATGTGCTAAAGACAACTCCCGAGGCCTGGAACATCAGCACCAGAGACTAGTAGACCAAAAACAACGAACAGAACTGAGTGACGGAAGATCTGCCATGACAGCGTGGGAGATCTTTGAGAAGAATTGCACTGAGGATAAGTAACAGCGCCGGAGGGTACGCCTCGATGCGGCACGAGACCAACAACCAACTGGAGATGACTTCATCTGCACCAGACTGCCAGCGATTGTGTCGTTCACACAATGGACTTGTCACCCACTGAAGACATAATCATTTACATCATCCAGTGTGTCATTCATTTTATCAATAGAGCAGGGGGAAACGGATCAGTCCATTATATATATATATATATATATATATATATATATATATATATATATATATATATATATATATATATATATATATGCAATAAAAACACTAGGAGCGTGTGTTCACAAATGCGTAAGTAACCACTAGGAAAAGTAAACTAACGAAGCAGAGCGCTTTCGTATAATTACATCTTCAGTGCAGATACAAAGAAGGAATTATATAATTCCTTCTTTGTATCTGCACTGAAGATGTAATTATACGAAAGCGCTCTGCTTCGTTAGTTTACTTTTCCTAGTGGTTACTTACGCAAATATATATATATATATATATATATATATATATATATATATATGTATATATATATATATATATATATATATATATATGTGTGTGTGTGTGTGTGTGTGTGTGTGTGTGTGTGTGTATGTGTGTGTGTGTGTGTGTGTGTGTGTGTGTGTGTATACTACCTTTTTTTCTCTGAAGATTTAACGAGGCTGAGGGCTAAAGAGAATTCATCTAGGCTTATTCTATTGCGAGTATTCTCAATACAGCGTTGAGATTGCATGATAAGTTTCTGATGGTTGCCGACGTAACGGATCTCCATGGTTCCATCTCCATGGTGGAGTTATGTGTATTTGGCGCTGAAAGTGTAATTCATATTGGCTGAATGTGTAATTCATATGGGGCTCAGGGACCACAGAGTTCGTGTGACGTAAGTATTGCTCATTGGCTACCTCGGGTCAATGATAGATCAGGACGACGTATTCGTAACCTCTGATTGTTTAAACCTCTCCCATCGAGACTCTTTGGGCTTATCGCCTTCGATCGTCTCACAGACAGCAAGGCTTGGAGTCACAAACAAAAATACGAGTTCACGCGCAAAGATCTACATGAGCTTTTTCTCCTACCGAAATTAGTTTCCTTTCTAACATTCTCTTCCACTGCATCTTCTCACCTCAGTTTACCTACCACAAAGTCTTTCCGTTTTTTTCTGACTATAACTACGATTTAGCTTTCCACTCCCTAACTTTGTTGGTTGAGGTGTTGTTACATCCCCCCCAAAAAAACCCTCATTGAGACTGACGTCATCCTCCAAAATCCGAGTCTCCTGCCCACGCCTTCTGAGCTACATCACGCAATAGATATTCCTAGAAAGCGACCGGTGGTAATAGCCCTTTTTCATACACAACTATCTTTTCATTTCCATACAGACATCTTTTCCCCGTGCGAATGGGTGGCCTTTTCTAGGTAATCTATATCCATAGCCCTGGAGTCCTCCTACTTACATTCATAGCAGAATGTGTTACCTCAATATAGAGGGTTTCTACGGGCAGCAATCTACGAGAATCCTACTCTCTGCCTACTACGATTGCGTTCATGTCTAAATATTTTCTTGTTAGTGGTCGAATGTATGAAGTGGTGTAATGTGTCTTAATGGATTCACTGGTTAGGTGACAGATTAAGCGTCGTGTAAGCTTTGCAGCTGTCTTGAGTGTGAGCTTCACACTCCTCACTATTGCACTAGTACTGATAGACCACATGGCTTTCTTGTGAAAGTGATCTGGTGATGTTAGATCAGACATATATGTCTAACTGAGGTATCTTTTATGCCCTGTAATAGATAATGAGTTGGATGGTTTCGTAGGGTCGGTAGGGTGTACATTTTTTTTATGATTTCTTTAATGACTTTTTCGTCTGTGAACCTGTGGTTCTTGTGGTATAATTTGATGGTATTCTTATCGTTAGATGTTATTTTTTCTATAACCGTGCACCTTTATTCTAAAACCACTTATGTATTCGTTGTTAATGAGCACTTGAGTGAGCCTATTTAGTTCTTTATGGGTCTCTAACCATAAGAGAAAGTGTGAGGGTACTCATCTGATATAGGTGCCAATGATGGAGCGCAAATAGCGTGAAGGACATCACTTTTACCATTTAAGCAGAGTCCGGCGTTTGCAGGCTTAGTGTAAATCGTCGTTAGAGTCTGTTTCTTGCGCAGTGACAAGGGCATCGAGGAAAGTGAGGCATCCATTGTTAGCATCTTCTTAACCAACAATGTGTGTGTGTGTGTGTGTGTGTGTGTGTGTGTGTGTGTGTGTGTGTGTGTGTGTGTGTGTGTGTGTGTGTGTGTGTGTGATTCACCATGGTTTTGGATAACGTGTTGGACTCGTGATCGACAACTATTTCCCTCCGGAAAGCGAGCTCAGAGTTCATATATGACCGATCTATGTGCGTTTATGTTTATGTGTGTGTGTATGTGTGTGTGTGTGTGTGTGTGTGTGTGTGTGTGTGTGTGTGTGTGTGTGTGTGTGTGTGTGTGTGTGTGTGTGTGTGTGCGCGTATGTGTGTGTGTGTATGTGTGTGTGTTTATGTGTGTGTGTTTGTGTATGCATATGTTTACGGATGCTTGCGAGTTGACATGTATATAATTATGTACATTACATTGTACACAAGCACGTATACACGTACATATATGTGTACATAGGTGTCTGCGGAAATATGTGTTCATGTCGAAAGTAACAAAAGGAAAACGGACATGCCATTATGTTTCCCGGAATATATTTGTTCAGAGACGTTATCCATAACATCCTTTCGAAAGTAAATGCATAATAAAGACCTTCATAATGTAACGATATTTCTACGGGTGATCTTGAAAAATAATCCCTCGCTTGTCTTTAATTGCTCTTACTCACGTAGGTTTATCTGGTCCTGATTGTATACATACATACATATACCAAAGGCTTTTCCCCCTTATACGGGGGGTAGCCAAAAAGAAAAAGGCATAGAAACCACTCCCACCCATTCCATTTCCTATATATTCCACTCCCCTCCACCCTCCTCCCTCCCTCTTATCTTGGCACCTCCTGGACGACGGGTCATCCCTGCATCCTGTCCACTGCCGTGGGACTCCCAGATCCTCTTATGTCTTTACTTTTTTTTTTTTTTTTTTTTTTTTTTTTTTTAAGGAATGTCCCCTTTTGGGGCTACAGGTAGCATCGATAATATCATAACCGCCTCACTCCTGGGCCACCTTTCTGTTAAATTCACAGAGTTTGATCTGCTAGTTGACACAATCTGAATCCGTTAAAGTCTTTTATCACTAAGCTGTAATAAAAAAAATCTATGTTACTCAAACAATAGTGTGAAGTGCATCAATTTTTATCTTCATATTTCCGCCTAATCACATCCACACGAACAGACATACACGCACAAGACACACAAGTTGGTTCCTTGTTCGATAATAATCAGCCCTTATGCATCCTTCAATGTCCCATGTAAAAAAAGGTCAGACGGAGCACATTTGAAAGGATTTCGTTATGGTCATCAGACAACACTCAGGATATAGGAACACGTTTGGGAATACAACAAACGACACCTGATCACACCTACACAGTACTGGTACCATACAGCCACCGCTACACACTCAGTGGCGCGGTTGGTAGAGTCTCAGACTGTCAGTACGGAGGTGCTGGCGGTACCTGTTTCAAATCCTGCCCAGGGCTGAAATTATTTCAGTATCGCTGCGCTTCGAGTCGTTACTCCAACTCTCGTGGGCGGGGAGTTGGGTGTGTGTGTGCGTGTAGGGTCATAGCATTACCCATAGATCAGTCATACGAGTTCTGAGCTCTCTTCCGGGAGGGAAATAGCTGTCGATCACGAGTCCAACACGTGGTCCAAAGACCAAGGTGAATCACAACATATCATTTGGGGTAAAGAACCTCCGGAGAGAGGCAAAACAAACGACTCACAGTGTAGGCCTTATGGTCTTTTGCAGTCTCCTTTATTCTTATGTTCTTATGTTATGTTCTTAACTGAACCTTGATGTGCCATTCTCTCACCATTGGGCAGGGCGGAGCACCTTGCAACTAAATCCTATTACGTTAAGTTATGTGATAGAAAACATGAAAGAAAAGCACAGAGTTGAAGAGGTCAATCAAGAATTTCGAAAGACTTTTCGAAATAGTCTTAACCTTTAATGTAAATATTATTTAATATTTTGAGTAATTCATTTCTGATTAATGTGGACCATTTTGTTATGTGACCTGTTTTGAGTCCCCCGAAGTGATGTATACCTTTGTGGTCAATAAACCAATATCCTAATAACCAATAAACTAATAGATAAATTAATAAATGAATAGATAATAGATAAATGAATCGATAAAATAAAATAGATAGATAAATAAATAAAAATATAGATAAATGAACAAATAAACAATGTAAGTTAATGAATAAGTATATGAATAAATAGATGAATAAATATATAGATAAATAAATAGATAGGTAAGCGAATAAATAAGTAAAAGAATAAATATATTATATTAACCATTTGATATATTGATAAAACCATCAGTCAATTAACAATTGAAAAATAAATAAATGAATAAATAAAACAAAATAAAATTTAGAAAGGAAGGCTGAAGATTAGGAACACATGTCCTTTTCGGCACAAATGTCTGTATATGCTTAACTGTGGCCCCTCCAGGTTCAATTAATCATACCCAAGTCAGGACAATTTTGCCCCAATTTTATCAGAAGAATACTATTTTCATGCAGTTTCTCGTTATCTGTTACTTCACTAGGAAACTCAGAATTATTGCTGCAGATCACCATGATCTGCATGTTTATCTTAGCAGTATTTTGATCACAGACAAACATGTACATACAGAAAATAATTACACGTATAAAATCTTCTACGTCAGGGAAGATACACTTGGAGTATCTCTCCAACACCTGGGTCTGAAATTAAACCGCCTGGCACTTTCTAGTAATTATCTTTTATCACGCGAGGCATTCGGATCATCAGCGTGGTGAAAGAGTGTCACGGAATTGAATGGAATAGCGTGGCGGTAGCCAAAATAGAATAACTCACCCGGTACGGAAAGGGTTTAAACAATGTGACACATCTGCCAACGGAAAACTGAGAAAGAAGAAACAAAATTAAAATATTCGGGACTTGGAAGATCGTTAAAGTTCACCCTCCCTGGTTCCTTAATTATACACAGACGCTTTAAACCGGGTCCACACTTGTTGCATTTCGACGTGTCGTATCATCTTTGGGTACCACCTAGTGATATGATACGGTGCAACAGGGTATCGTACCCACTTGTTGCGTATCCGTATACAGCAGGCGGATACGCAACAACAAGTGGGTACAATACCCTGTTGCACCGTATCGTATCACTAGGTGGTACGCAAAGATGATACGATACGTGGAAATGCAACAAGTGTGGACCTGGCTTTAGTTGTGAGACTAGGAGGGCTTTTGTACCAAAAGAAACGTTCGAAGAAAGCCCTTCTCGATAGGCTACACTAGCAGTGCTGCATAAACCACAGCATAAATACTCCATCATTCAATGTGCTTTGAGAATGTCCTGGTAAGGACGAAACGTCAGTGAATAAAAATCCAACTGTTCTCTGTGTTTCGCTCATCGCCCTTCCACTCACTCCATCATTCGTTTAGATGCATTAGCTGGAATCTCGTCATTTAAACATTTAAGAGATATTGCCTTAGGACACGAAGACTATGCCTACAGGGACCATCACACGGTAATCAAGTCGAGGTATAGCGTGCTCAGGACAGACTCCATAAGCGTTTTCCCCATGTAACGGCCAGCAAGTGTTCGTTAAACTAACGATTGGTCCCACAAACTTGGGTACTGGACAGCTCATACTAGTCTTGATTAGTATATTCATGGCTCCAAATGACACACGTCTAATTCCTTATTTCATACTTTTGTTTCTTTCAGTAAAGTACATTCTTTGATGGCTCACTGAGGCATACAACTGGTTCTGTAACGATCAACCCTTAAACCGGTATTGCTGTACTCACGAAAGCACAAAGTTATGGTAAATCTATCGACCATCGTTGCCATTCTTTGTGTTTTTCTAATACGTATTGACATTTTCTACCCCTTTATGGAAATCCTCGAGTTTCTTACCTGAAATTTAATTAATCTTAGAGTTCTTAAGCACATGTACAATGATTTCTAGTAGAAAAAATCATAACATAATAACACAGTATATGATATATTAAAAAGGGAACAAAACTACATTATGCACATCTCAGTGTGCATAATATCAATTTGGCAATCAGTATGAAATATCAATTTTGAAAAAGCGATTTGGAGGAAAAGGAAAAAGGTTCTATATTTTTTTTTTTTTTTTTTTTTTTTTTTTTAGAATTATGTATGCAAATGAAGGAGAGATTTCCACCTGAGATGGGAAATATCTCAACATTACTTCAGATTATGGACCTAAGAAGCTTTGTCACATCCAAGGCAGATGAAGTCCGGTGCCTTGCTGGTTGTTCACTTTCTTAATCTAGTAGAGGGAGAGCTCGACGAACTACAAGAAGAGAGGAAAAGAAGATGAGGAGCCCACGCCGAGAAGTACGTAGCTGCGGCCGAAGCCGTCACATTTTCCCTATACGCTTGGACTGTTGGGGCAGGTCACTGCTGGGAATCGGAGAGGAGTGTGGGATTCGAATCCACGACTAAGTGAATGCGAGACCAGCATATTTCCGATGACGTCACCAAGTCA
The DNA here is from genome assembly GCF_046742065.1 of Oratosquilla oratoria. Lineage (NCBI taxonomy): Eukaryota > Metazoa > Arthropoda > Malacostraca > Stomatopoda > Squillidae > Oratosquilla > Oratosquilla oratoria. The sequence goes on from NC_134782.1 coordinate 47,864,632, forward strand.
CTACAAGAGCAATGTTAATGTCTACTGGAAGGCAGGCAAGTCTTGAAAAAAAAATATATATATAGAATAAGCAGCGAACCAAATAAGGATGAGGATGATAGCAACCATGCAAAGTTTGATCAGCTTTCAACACTTTTGACTGAAATAGACTCATCTGCTGGGATTCGAACCCCTGCCAGAGCGGAATGCTTCATATAAAGCGAGGACTGTACCGCCTGTACTACACTGACCCTTCAAAACAGAACGAATTAGTTCACGGACTAATCATTCTGCCGAGGGCACTCGTGTAGAATGTGGTATGTACTATATTTCATCAAATCCTTTATGCAGGCTAGTCTTCCGACAAGTGTTTGTGTCATTTTTTCAAAATGACACAAACACTTTTGACTGATCCTCTTACTTTTCCACACTCTTCTGCATCAATTGAGATCATGTTCCCTCAGATGAACATGATGAAAATAAGATGAACAAACAGACTGCTGACTAGATCAGCTGTAACCAGGCTACTTGCAAAACAGACTATTGTTAGACAAGAAATGTCAAGCTATGAAAGGGAGCCGTGAGGATAGCTCACTGATGATGTATAAAGCGACAAGTTTCGGCATCACTTTGGAGAAATGGGCAGCCAGTCAGAGTAAGGAACTTGGCATCCAAGTGATCCAGATGTTTCGAGTGAATCTAAGAAGAGCCCTATTCAATTATTTCTGTACTGATGTAACTTGAATCACAGGCGAGACAATGCAACGCGCGCGCCACACGCACACACACACACACACACACTGGGTTCGAATCCTGCCTAGGGCTGAAATTATTTCAGTATCGCTGGGGTTCGATTCGTTACTCCAACTCTCGTGGGCAGGGAGTTGGGTGTGTGTAAGCGTGTAAGGTCACAGCATTACCCATAGATCGGTCATACGAGCTCTGAGCTCTCTTCCGGAAAGGAAATAGCTGTCGATCACGAGTCCAACACGTGATCCAAAGACCAAGGTGAATCACTCTCTCTCACACACACACACACACACACACACACACACACACACACACACACACACACACACACACTGGAGCAGTGGACAATCGACCAATTCTCCTGCAACAGACACTAGTGGCATCATTCTTTCAGTAAGGCAAGAAAATCCTCCATTGTGTTGTTCACCACTACGGATGTGTATAATATGTCCTCGCTACAAAAGGAGAAGACAACTTCCTTAAAGGTTCCCAGCCAATATCCAAGAGCACTGAAATGTTAGCCTTAATGTCACGGCGGACCGGAAAAGCTTAATGTCATCACAGATACGCTAAGTCGAAATCTTTCCGTGGATACTTCACAGATGCAACAAGCAATTGACCCTAAAACTGTTAGACAGCAAACAAAGAAGGATCCAATATATGGGGAAGCTTGTTGTGTATATTCACGAATCAACAGACACAATGTAACCTTTCCTGAATTACCAACTCATGCTTCCCAATTTGGTCATCTTTTATGGGCTCCTATGCAGACAATTAAAGGAAGAGGAGAAATGTAAATCAATTAGTAATCCTTTTTTCCTGTTCCGTTCTTGTTACCCTTAATTCACGATTCACCTCCTCTTGGAAGAGATGGATACCTCACTGATGAATGTCACTGTTATGCCTGGCCAACAATGCGGTCATATATCATCGAATATGAAGGTATATCTTTAATATGGAAATCTGATGGAACGATGAAGACAAAGAAAGTCATTAAGGAGAGTCCCTTTGCTAGCAAGAGACTTACAAATCGACCCATTCAGACTCTCTCAATGTATTTTTTTTCTTTTTTTTTTTGTATCATTATTCTCAAGGACATATCAGTGGAAGTAGTCAAGGGTCTAATTAGTAATATTTTCTGGCCTTCTGAAACTCCTATTCCTCAGCGAATTCTTTCTGATGATAAGGCCGAGTTTAAGAAATAACTCAAAGCGGATGTTTTCGACGATTTCATATTTTACCAAATATTTACCAACTCTCATAATCCACAACGAAACGGATTGGTTGAACGAACCGATAGATAGCTCATAGCAATTTTACATCTGCTGGAGCCAGATTTTCAATCAGGCTGGCAGGATTGGATTTCACAAGATCCGGGGTCAATCCATCAATCCATCAATTCCGTTAATGGGAAAATGCTGCATTACGTCATCTTGGAATCGACAAACGGTTATCCTATAGCTGCTCAGTGCAGGATAAACGTCCTTTATATGACTCTGGAAATTATTCACTTTAAAAAATATGTAATCAAGTGAGACAGAAGTTGAAGGATTCCAGAGCCGAAATAATAACAAAATAATACAAAAGACTAAAACCAATTTAATCTATAGATTGACGACACTGTTACGAGGAAAATTCCTGAAAGGTAAACTAAACAAGATCAGGAGCATGAGGTCTTTTCCATAAATCGAAACAAGTTAAAAAACATATTTTGAATAAATATTCATGAAGAAGAGAATATTCATAGGGAAATGACACCTAAGAAGGACAAAAATAGGTACATTCCATATTCGTCTTCTCAAAACACAAAAAGAATCAGACTGAATTCCTTTCACGGGAATCTCAAGCGAGGTAAGAACTGAGAAGACGAGAGGTTGATTCTGCCAATGGCAATCATCAATGGCCATCACAACGTGATGTGTGCTTCCCTTTGACTCCTAAATTGCAATTAAGTTCAAGTTTTAGCCATTTCTTTCTTCTGTTTCTTAAAGGACTTTTAGTGAATGAAAGATTACCCTTAACAGTCTTTTTAGAAATGTTCCACAAATATAGATTCATATATCCCCAGCTTGAGTCATATATTCACAGTTTTTTGTAGATAGGTATATGCAATATGTATACATGAATAGAATCGCCAATGACGGCGATGTTAATCAAATAAATCAGTAGCTTAGTTGGTACAGCGACGGCTTTGCCTCCGCGCAAGTCTCAGTCCGGGGATAACTGTCGGAATTATTTGATATGTACACATATTTTGTCTACATATTCTAAAGAGAGGGAAAAATGTTAATAAATTAATAAATAAATAAATGAAAAATTAACATGTCTGTTTTTGGCAAAATGATCTAGCCGATGACGGTGATTTGGTAACACTCCACGAGATCCTGATTGGTTGAGAGAGTGGTGACGTCACGGCAACGGTGACGACTGATTTGTCGAGAACGCTGACGTCACGGCAACGGAGACGACCGATTGGCCGAGAACGCTGACATTACGGCAACGGAGACGACTGATTGGCCGAGAACGATGACGTCACGGCAACGGAGACGATTGATTGGCTGCGAGCTAAAGGCAAGGCGCGAAGCGCACGCTCAGGAAGAAAAGAACGAAGAATAAACCAATTTGAATTCAAGTACCAGTAGAAAGGAAGAAATGTCTAGAATTTTTCTTTCCAGAAGAGTCCAAGATGTCGTACACAGGTGCAAAAGCATCATGGGAAATGGGATGGAGAAACTGAGTTTTGGTGACTTTGAACGACGTCAGGTTTTCTCTGCCACAGAGAATTCCGGTGTTCTGCCGTAATATTTCTGGAATAACGGAACTCAGTTTGAGACGGATTTCTAGAGAATGACGTGGAAGAATGTCAAGTAGTATCATAAACATAAGAGAGTATGGAGAATGATATGTGGTAAAGTAGGTAACTTACGAATGAGAGGAAAAGAGTATACGAGATTGGACAGAACCCCGTGAAATGCCAGAGTTTATATGAATGGGTGAAGAGCAGTGACCGCATACGGCAAATGACCAGAAAGATAATTAGAACTAAGGGAACACAGAGTTGGGTAAAAACAGTGTGATGGCAGTTCAGAAACAGAAATTTTGCTCCAGACTCTACCAAATGATTTTAATATGTCACATGCAATTGCGTAGGTCTCACTAAATTCCTCCAGAGAATATGACAGTGTCAGACAGAAGCATTAGAGGATCTTCAGTAGAACGTCCTTTGTGGAAACCACAATGGCAGCTACAGAGAAAGTTGTGAGTAAGGTGATGTTTCATAATCTTCCTTGGACTGGTTTGAAAACTTAAGATGAGCAGGGAATTGAAACTACAGGACAATAGTTACAGTAGCTCATACCTCGAACTAGATGTTAAGGAGAAAATTTATGTCACTTCATAAGACTTCATCTTGTTTGATATTGTTCATCCTTGAAATCCATGAACAAACTTCAATGTAAATTTTGTATTAATCATTCAAGTGTTGATGAAGTAGTTTTTTTTTTCTTCTACAAACTTATGTTCCTCTATTTTTTTACTGTCATAAACCTAATGCTTTTATGTTTAAAACTGCAAACAACCATATGTTTTATCTAATTAGAGCTATTACACCTCTCTTTTTTTCCAAAATAACATTTTCAATCTGAGATGATATTTCCTGGATATCTGAGATCCTCATTAGTCGCTCAAAAACAAATAGACTCTTTTATTCTCTCAATATCGTTCCATTCTCCTTGAGACGGTTGTTCACTTATGCCCTTTAAAGTCTTCTTACCCTTTATTCGATTATGACTTCTCCTCTTTTCCTTGAATCCTGTTATCAACCGTTGTCAGGGTGAAAACACCAAACACCTATTTCCTTCCAACTCTCAAACTTCTCTTAAATCTAGCTTTGTATTATAGTATGTCAAGGTTAGATAGGTTTAACAATTAAACACATTTGATTATGTTTGTGTCAATTGACATTTGGAAATAAACTCTTCTGCTGGGATTCGAACCCTTGCCTGAGCGGCTTGCGTCTTTATAAGACAAGGACCGTAGTGTAGTGGTTACGGTCCTTGTCTTGTAAAGACGCAAGCCGCTCAGGCAAGGGTTCGAATCCCAGCAGAAGAGTTTACATTTGATTATGTTTGATGACGGAACAAGTTCATTCGCTTCAGTCATCTTGATGAAATGGAGTTTAAGGCGATGACGTATGTAACCCCAGACTTAAATATAATGATAATCTCATCTGTGTCTGCTTATTCTCCAGCCTTCATGGTCCATTGTAAGTCCACCAGTCTATCCCCTTGGGGACGATATGACTTCCGTACTTCACCACAGTGACTTAATCTGGTTTGGTTAGGTTCTGAGAATGGTGCGAATTGTATGTATAATATCAAACGCTGGAATAGTTGTGATTGTACATGGAATCTGAAACTATTTTGATAAATTTGATCATCCTCATGAGGTGCTGGCACCGAAATAAAACATTGGTATACTTCATCTTTGATGTTCGATATTGCAGAGGGATTGGAAAGCCACAATAGTGTGATTGTAATCATTCCCTGGCACCTTTCAAAGATTGATCCAGGACTTCCCGCTTTCAAGAAAGAAACGTTACAAAGGAACACAAAGGCGGAGCATGCCGACAGGAGACCTTTTGGTCCATATCTAGGTCGGATGCGAAAAAAATCAATAATAATAAATGAATAAATAAAGACTATAATAATGTAAATAACAAATAAAATGCATAGGTACAGTTAAATAATAAACAAATAGGTAAATAGTGAATAATAATGAATTGACATATAACTAATAATAAATGAAAACCAAACAGACAAATGATAACAAAACAAAAACAAATAATATAAAATGAATCATAATCATTACAGCATCTTGCTTAGGTTACCCACTGGTCCATATACCTCAACCAAATGTAGCCCCTAGAACACTTCTTCACCTGGATGGGGGATTTGTGTCGGTCGAGCAGACAGCCCTGGCTCGGAGAAAGTGTTTGTGCAAATAAGCTTAAGTCATCCAACCCTTAGGTGTCGCAGTCGATCAATCTGACAAACGTCTGGACCGAAAATGCAAACAATCTCTCTTCCCGTCAATACTATGCAGACCAAGCAAGGTTCCAAAAGAATACACCAAGGTCAGCATGGTTCATGGTCCATGGTCCATGGTCCATGGTCTATGGTCCACTGTCCACGGTCCACGGCCCTTGGTCCACGGTCCCGGGTGATGGTGCAATATGGCTGGTAGTCACTGTTATCTTTCATCATTTACAAAATTGAAAAAAATCTGGTAATTCATTATATTGGTTTGGGTATTTTGTGAAGTGATGTCCTACCTGGTGATGAATGTATATTCTGAAAAGTACACATCCCCTTTATATTGATTCCCTTTTCTGTCTCTCTACTCGAATATCCCTGAAGACGAACCCTGGACAGGGTTCGAAACGTAGGAGTGAACTTATAACGAAGAGTCCAGCGTTTACTTTCTTTTAATGGGGAATCATAAGCCTTTTGAATTTCATCGTTTGTCTAAAAACGTATCAGCGCTTTTTTCTTCTTAATCAGGTACCAAGAAGTAGGTAGTTTTGACCTGCATTTGAGAGACCAGGCTGCCAACGGGCAAAGCGCAACGATATGAGAGTATAATGACAGAATGTCCTACTTCATCGATCACATATTATTTGTCTGGCTTTCCCCGACGACGACGACGACATCGAGGTCACGCACGTGCTGCCACATTACTTGGCGAAGGAGAATGAACAGCTATTCTACACACTGGTGCAGGGTAGCATTGATCCTGAGAAATGAAGTTGAATTAAATTCCTGCGTGCAAAAATGTGTGTGGGCGTGTGTGGGTGCACTTGTGTGTATGTGTGTGTACGTATTTACATGTGTAGGAGAAGTCTACACATGCCAGATTAACACGCCACAGTTTAATCGAAGCAATTCAGTGGTCTCTTCTTTTACCTCACATGATCACATCGAAAGTCTTGTTTTGTTTCCTTACAATATTTTCCTTACAATATTCATCACTACACAAGCTATCTTGGCCAATCATGCTGTAGGTTACAAAGGCGGAGCATGCCAACAGGAGACCTACTGGTCCATATCTAGTCGGATGCCAAAAAATCCTAATAATGATAAATAAATGAATGAATAAATAAAAACTATAATAATGTAAATAATAAATAAAATACATAAACAAATGAATAGGCATAGCCAAACAACAAACAGGCAAACAGTAAATAATAAATTGACATACATAGACATAGACTAGCTGCTATGCACCCCTCTATTTCTTTTGGTGAATCATCATCCTCCATTTCATCTATCCATCTAATTCTCGGTCTTCCCCTCAATTTCACGCCATCCACTTCTACTTTCCGCACTCTTTTTTGCTACTCTTCTTCAATAATTCTTCCCATGTACTCAAACTAACCCAGTATTCTTTCGTCAACCCAGTCTGCCAGCTCCCTTTCCACCCTACTCAACTCATCACCTCCTCATTTGTCACTTTATCCACCCTTGTAATACCCACCACCATCTGAAGCACTTCATCTCAAAAAACATTTAAAATTCCCCTTTCTTCCTCCCTTACATGCCAAGTCTCTGCCCTATACAATGTCGTAGGCACATGAACCCCATTATATAGTCTTCTCTTTGCATCTATCCCCAGATACACATTTCTCATGACACATCATTACCCAAAGACATTTACTTGTTTCCTTCAATCTACAGTTTACCTCCACCTCGACTCCTCCATTTCCTACCATATGTGCCTTTTTATATACTCAAAGCTATCCAGGTCTTTAAACCTCTCTTCTTTAAGACTTACCTTCAACCTAATGCCACCCTCACCCCTTGTGCATCTCATCAACTTATATTTACTCACATTTAATTCCAATTTCCTCCGATAACATACCTTCCCAAACTACGCCAATATCTGTATTAGACCCTCCTCTGATCCAGCCGGAAGCGCAGTGTCATCCACAAACAAGAACTGGCTCGTCTTCCACTCCACTTTCACTAATCATCTCTACTTCTTTACCCGTCACCCTTGTATTTGCTTCCCGTACCGCTCGATCTCACCATTCCCAAACCTAACACGAGCTCTGCTACCCACGCAAAGACTTTTGGCTGCCTTTAAAAAATTTCCCTTATCCCATATAGTTGCAACCTCCCACAATGTTTTCCTGCCGATCCTATCACAAACCTTATCTGAATCTATATAAAAAAAACATTCTTAGCTTTTGCCAAAAGCGCTCGCATACCTGCATTACCACAAATATGGGTTCACATAACCTCTATCTTTCCTGAACTCGCACTGTTCCATACCAACTGCATCCTCTATTCCCCTCTTAACCCTCTCAATTAACACTCTCCCAAATTACTTTTCAGGTACACTAAACAAATTGATTCCTTTAAAACCACTACATTCCAACTTGTACCCTTTCTCTTTCTGAACTGGAACTATTCAAGCACTCCCCCAGTCCTCCAGCATATTCCCTCCCATTGACACACATTAAACACCCTCACTGGTCAATCCACGATAGCCGCATGACACACGTCCAACCCAGATGACTTGCCAGCTTTCATCAATTTTAATGCTCTCTATACCTCATATTTTCCTATAGCCCTGTCATTTTCCATGCTCCTTTCAGTCATTTTCCTAGCTCCTCCCAATGCCACAACCAATCAACCAATCCCCTATTCCAACATCAACCATTCTCTATGATACTCTACCCAACCTCCTCTCACCGTCACCGTCTTCACCTCAAGTAACACATGTTTTGGTCTACTTTTTCCACTGTACCTGAATCACCTCCCCCTCACTCAGTTCATTTTGTTCCAGAATATATATCTAATCTTTTCAAGAGTTGTTGTTAAATCCCTACCCTATTCTACACCTACTCTCCTCTTTGACTCTCTCTCCTTACGTTTTCCCTTCGTCTCTTTTTCTTGTATCTCTCATATGCTTCCCTTATTCTACCCTACAGCCGATCCTCATGCGCTCGCTTCTCTTCTACCTACTCTCTCACCTAAAAGCATGAACGTCCAAGAATTTTCCAGTTCTTCTTCTAGGTACCACTATATAATCCATTAATGCCCTATCAGCAACCCATCCCTCTACCATCTTTTCCCATGTATACTTATGCTTGGGTCTCTTCTTAAACTCTGTGTTTCCTAACAACTCCCATTCTAGGACTCTAGGCACACTTCCAATATCATCACTCTGCTAGTAACGGCTGGCAGCTTGTGCTTGCGCGCGCGCGCGTGTGTGTGCGTGTGCGCATGTGTGTGTGTGTGTGTGTGTGTGTGTGTGTGTGTGTGTGTGTGTGTGTGCGTGTATTGTTACGCATTTGTCTCGTGCGTACTAATAGTGACGAAATATTATCTACCGTACGTCTGACAAACTTACACACCTTCCAAATATCTGCTTTGATTATATGTAAACTTCCTGGATCATATACAAATACATTGTTGAGTATATATGATTTCTCTTCAAAAGAAGAAGTATTAATGGTATTAGGTTCTCATAAAAATATGTCAAAAGATTTACATACAGAATGTGTTGTGTTGGAACCTTCCAAGGGTTGTTCGAGAACTGATACCTGACTTCGGCTTAGAAAATTATGACCTTTATTTATACATAGCCGTTCAATATCATTACATGTTTCTAGTATCTTATTTCATTATCTTTGGATGTTGCTTATATATCAAAACTTGCTTTTCATTTCTACAGGTTATTATTTTTTACGTTATTGGACAATGGCTCGAGCAACTCTACTTCATGATATTGTTAATTTTCCTTTGTAAAGGTTTATAACCATTATCATAAATCTGAACAAATGTACATAATTTTGATGTAATTAGGTAAGTCACGGAAACGACTGTTAGTCAGACTTGATTCAGCTAATGAACGATACGGTCTACTCTAGATCTCTAAACTTGATATCTGAGTTTCTGGTCGTTCTACGTACTGAATAATTCTCATTCTTTATAGATAGCCATCCTACTATCATATTTCATGTACTCACACCCATACATAGATAAATCTTGTTAGTATAAATGAGTACAATCTAGGACACTGTTCAACAATTGGCTTGCTATGGTTTTCTGTGGTACTTACTTAACTACCAACCCTAAAAATTGAACTGCTCCAATGTGTTTTTGCTAATATATATATATATATATATATATATATATATATATATATATATACATATATATATATATATACTCTCTATAGAAGTTGTTTAGCGGTCCGTAGCATAAGGCCCGAACACTTCACTTTTCTACGTAGTCCCTCTTTTCATTGTCTTCATTAAAATCTGTCAGTTTTTCGTTTTGGGTCTAATAAAACTTTTCTCTCCTAGCCCTCTAACATACCTTCCCATTTGCACGGAAGTCGAAACTACTTCGTGTGGGAAGGCGGTCGTATACAGAAGTCTATCCGGGGTATCGAAGTATAACAGGATCCCAGTGAGGACTGGGGAAAGAGAGGAACCCAACCACACGACCGTAACAGTATGCATGCGTGTGCTTGCGCGACTGTATATGTGAATGCGAACAAGTGGAGTGATCTAATGCAGCGTTTTTCAAACTTTTTTTTTACTGCGACCCACAGCAAGAACCACAGTTTACATCGCGACCCATAATACTTAGGTGTATATATACATATTATACATATATATAGTTATATAATAATATATATATACACATGTATAATATATAATGTGTGTTTATATATAAAAACACACACACACAATATATATATGTATATATGTATATATATATATATATATATATATATATATATAATATGAAAAACTAGATATAGTACGATATCTAAAAGTGCGGAGAATAAGTCTGAGTTCACTGAAAAAAATAGTAAAGACTGACAGGAATATAAAAGGTAACCATATGAAATTAGTAAAGACAAAAAAATATATATATATTCAATCGTTACTCATCAAATAAGGTTGTTCCAAATTTGGAACAACCTTATTTACACACACACACACATATATATATATATATATATATATATATATATATATATATATAGAGAGAGAGAGAGAGAGAGAGAGAGAGAGAGAGAGAGAGAGAGAGAGAGAGAGAGAGAAGGAAAAGGAAAAGAAGGGGGAAAGGGAGAGGGAAAGAAAGAAATATGAGAGATATTTCAGGAAACATTCATTTTTCATCATCATCTCTTCCTCCTCCTCCACCTTGCTCTCACTTGCGTATTTTTCATTTCATTTCTTTTTTGTCGCGACCCATTTTATTTTTCACGCGACCCACTGAAGGGTCGGGACCCACAGTTTGAAAAACGCTGATCTAACGTGCTGCGCGTGTTGTCCTCGTTCAGAAACTACAAGGTAGTTATGAGTTCAGGGTAAACCTTAAAACTTTAATTTTCTTTTTGTGTGTGTGATGCGCATGACCTCGAACACAGGTGTTCTTCACTCGATGTTGACAATAAATGGAACATGCGTTCCCGAAATATATAAATGATTATCTTTTCTTTAAAACTCTCTCTACCCACGCGTGTGCAAGCGCATAACATAAGCTGGTAGAAATAACTGAATAACGTTTCAATAAAGTCACATATAAGGCCCTACACAAAAGGAGATATGGAATTTTGTATATTCCCATTAGCACAAACGTACATGCAGGTACACACGCGCATACACATACACACATACAAACGCACACATAAGTTACTGAAAAAGGCGTTATGAAAGCTTAATACAAACTCTGACATGTGGAACGTACAAAATATTTTTATACATTGTATCTCACCTATCCTTAAGCGCGAGTTTCTTTACTACGCACTCTTTCCCCTGAAAACATGAAGTCCATAACTATTCCACTCCTTCCTTTGGGCACCACTACATAGCCCCTTAATGCCCTATAGAGAACCCTTCCCTCCACCATTCTTTTCCATGTATACTTATGCTTGGCTCTCTTCTGTGTATGATATTATCAACTTCCTTTCTAAATAGAGCTCCAACATCATCTCTCCAATAGTAACAGCTGGCAGTTTGTGTGTGTGTGTGTGTGTGTGTGTGTGTGTGTGTGTGTGTGTGTGTGTGTGTGTGTGTGTGTGTGTGTGTGTGTGTGTGTGTGTGTGTGTGTGTGCTTCATCGTGGTCTTGTATCATCACCGTCCACCTGCCGTCATCAACCTTTCAACTAATTTCCAAGAACATTTTTCCAAAGCCGCAGTATCCAGTATTAATACTCTTTTTCAGAAACACTCGTTCAAAAGCGACCTTTATTGAACCTTATGTACGATAAACTTAGGAATAGAAGTATCACTGTAACTCTATCTGATCGAGAGATGGAATAAAATTCACTCGAAATAGGAGAGGAGCGAATCGTTGATTTTCAGGTTTGATTCAATCTCACTCTAAGTTTTCTCTCGCTTAATTTATCATTTTTTCGTAAATAGTCGAGATGTCTCTCCTTAGGAACAATATCTCACCAATGATGTAGAGTTATGGAGGTGCTGCAGGAGTGACTTAGGGAAAATAGCAGAACGGAGAGGTGATGATGATATGGTTTAACGTCACACACTCCCCCCTATTGAGAGGCTAGGACGGTGCCCCTCACAGAGGGCTTTGTAGCGTGGAATTTAATGAACCATACCCTTGGTTCAACTTTGCCGGTGGCATGATTCGAACCGCCATCCCCTCGACCTTCGCCGCAAGTAATGACGCCCTAACCAGCTCAGCCAGCGAGGTAGTAGCAGTTAAAAGTGATCAAAAATTGTTAGGCGTTTTCCTTCGCTAAACAAAAATCTCCTGACGTTAGCTAAAATAAAACCTCCATTTTCAAGACAATTGAAAATAAGTTAATCGTTTTTGCTTCTGCTTTGTAATGCATGGTTAAATCAGTTCTATATATACATACTATCCATATCTATTTTCATTAGATGCAAATTCTTAATTGCGTCTATACGTTAATAATTAATTGTACCTGTTAAGAACAGTCAAGAGTTTTTACGAGAGTAGTAGAGCCTATGTTGGAATTAGAAATGGAGAGAGTGAGTGGATTAAGGTAGAGGTGGGGCTTCACCAGGAATGTGTTATGTTGCCTTGACTGTTCAATTTATACATGGATGGGGTGGTGTGAAATTGTTAAAGAAAATGGAGAAAAATAGGAGACAAGCCAGTTGCTGTTTGCTGACGACACCGCGCTTGTAGCTGGATCAGAGGAGGGATTAATGACGTTATTGACGGAGCTTGGGAAGATGTGCGAAAGAAGGAAGTTGAAGATAAATGTGGGTAAAAGTAAGGTGATGAGATGTACAAGGGGAGAGGATGGCAATAAATTAGAAATGAGTGTTAAGGGAGAGGAACTGGAGGAGGTGGATAGCTTTAAATACTTGGGTGCGAATGTGGCGGGAAAGGGAGGAGTGGAGGTGGAGGTGGAGGTAGAATGTAGATTAAGAGAGCAAGTAAATGTCTTGGAAGATGAAAAAGTGTTATGAGAAATAGACATTTAGGAATGGATGCTAAGAGGAGATTATATAAAGGAGTGATTGTGACGACAGCACTGTATGGGACAGAAACATGGAACATAAGAGAGGAAGAGAGGAAGACTTTAAGTGTGTATGAGGCGAAATGCCTGAGAAGGATTGTACGGGTTACTAGGTTGGATAGAATGAGAAACGAGGAGGTGAGGAGGAGGAGAACGGGGGTGGAAAGGGAATTGGGAGATAGGATTGATGAAAGAGTGTTGGGATGGTTTGGGCATATGGAAAGAATGAGTGAAGAAAGATTAGTAAAAGAGGTGTGAAAGGCAGACGGTGCAAGGGGTGAACATGAGGGGGCGACCAAGGATGAGATTGATGGGTGGGGTAAAAGGGGAACTGGAAAAAGAGGGGAATGTCTGTTGAGGAAGGAAAGGAGAAGACAGAAGATAGGGCTGAGTGGAGAATGGTTGTGTATGGATAATGTTGTGATGCATGGAAAGAGAGTGGGTGTGGGATGGGGGGGATGAGGAAGGAGATGTGAATGATATTTTGACGCAGCCCGAAGGGATTTCTCCCCGTTTTCTCGTTTTCTGTAATAGGGGATGGAGAGGGGGGGGGGGATCGCCGATTAGATAAAGCGGGCTTGTTGTGGATGTGCTGTAGATGTGCTGTGTCTTGCTACATTGCTTCTGAACCAGGGCAGTGGGCTAGATGTA
>NC_134782.1:47886052-47896052 GCF_046742065.1 Oratosquilla oratoria
AGGAATTTAGTAACAGCTGATTTGCATAAGGTGAGGTCAGAGGAAGGAGTGTAGGAGTACCATTGGCTGTCTTCAGATTTAATAATGATGGTGGATTAAACATCGAGGGTAATAGTTGAGTTTTTGTAGGTGTATGGGAATGGGATTCTATCCAACCTATGTATCTCTTTTGTAGGTTGAGATGGACATGTGCCTAGATTGCATTTGTACCTAGTGTTGTTTCAATAAAGGGATAATATTCATCTAGTCGTTCAGTGGGGACAATGCTTTTTAGGTGGTTTCTTTAGTCAATAGAGAGTGCAGTTCTTAGTTTACCTAAGGGGAGGAGGTTTGGGGTGGCTTTATTATTGGCTGCGTAGATGGAATCGAGTATAAACACATGGTAGTGTCTAATCATATTTATGTGTTTGCTTATTCTATTGATTTCGTCTGTGTAATATATGAACATTTCCAGGTCATGGAGTCGGGAGGACTGAGCGAGAGAGTATCCGTGAAGTTGGGAGAAACGGTCTAATAGAATGTTAATTGAATCTACTATGTGCTGTGAGTTTTGGGAGTTCAGTAGGACAAGTTTTTCCACCTTATTGAGTCTGGGGGCCATCTTTTCGATGCGTTGATGTACGTTTGTTACGTCATCTTCTGTGGCAATGCAGAATAGGGACTTTTGTCTGAAGGAAGCATGGTGGCGTTCTGTGTCATGATTTGTCATCATTATATACTGGGAAAGAGTTTGGTGAATAGGGATCGTGATCACTTTCCACTTAGGTGAGGATGACGTCCTGCCCTCTAAAGGAGGAAGAATCTGGATTGTTATAGAGAATTACTGCCTGGAACGTAGTGACATGTGAAAGGTAGGGGGTTGAGATTTCTTGATTGCGGGTGGATGAGGTGTGGTGGTGGGTGGATGTCGGTTTGGTAGGATGGAATTGGTGTCAAGTGTTGATTTGATTGGTTTCAGTTTCCTCCATGTGCTGTGATGAGGGTGTCATCCGACGGGTCTGTAAGGTGGTAGTTAGTGTTTCTGCCACTACAAGGGGGCCAAAGAACTTTGGTTTAAGTTTGTTTGATCTGATGTGGTGTCTAAGAATGACAACGTTACCTGGAGTGAAAGACAAGGATCGGGAGTGTTTATGTTGTTTCATTCGAGTTTGTTGTTTTTCTTGTTTGATTTTTTTTTATTTCTTTGTGTATCAAGTACATGACGAGTTCTACGCGCTTTGCGCAATCTTCTATGGTGTATAGGGGAGGAGAGTGCTTCTCCAGCATGTCATAAGGCATATGGAAGGATTGGCCGAGAATTATGAAGAGGGGAGAGTTCTTTGTCTCTGAGTTTATAGAGCCATTGATGCAAGGCTGTACTTGTGGGAGCCAGTCTTCCTGTGTCGCAAAGACACTCTTGTAGGAGGCGGAGGACTTAAAGAATCTTTCTGTTTGTTCTCTCTACAAATCCATTTCCTTGTGGATGATATGCTGTGGCATATATCCTGTTGACGTGGTATAATTTGGATATATTTTGGAGGACTTCATTCTTGAATTCCGTGCCGTTTTCAGAGAAAATTTGACGAGGTATGTTATACTTGCAGAATACATTGTCAACCCAGGCTTGGGCCACTGTTTTTGCTGATTTATCTGGTAGGAGCACTAATATTGTATACTTTGAAAAGTAATTCACAGCGGCAAGGACGTAATGGGAACCTTGACGGCTTGGAAGTAGCTTCACAAGATTGATGCCCATAGTATCCCATGGTTCTGAGGGGATGGGTACCTCTCCAATTTGGAGTGGTCTAGGGTTAGCATCGGGTACTGCACACGAACGGCAGTGCGAACAATATGGTCTTCAAATAGTCAATCGGTCCATTACTTGGTGTCTTGTCCCGTCACCGCAGAACTTAGGCACTGTATAGCGGATGTGGACACTGAACGGAGCAGGGAAGCCAGGGCCGCATTCTTCGTCTGGAAGGCACAACAGAATGGAAGTGTAGTGGTAGATGTGGCGCGCCGAGTGCCTCCACCTCGTTAATTTTGATCTTATCTTATTCTATATTATTCTATTTTTAGTATTACGATTTTTGTTTATCTATTTATTTTCTTCATCAAGTTATATATCTTTTGACTGAAGCACTCGTCTCCCTGCCAAATGGGCGTGATGAAGCAAGCCTCCAGTTTGCTGTTAAAATAGGCAATGTATTTTACTCCTATACTATTCTATTTTGTTTATTATAATTTCTATTTATCTATTTATTTTTTTCATCAAGTTATATATCTTTTGACTGAAACACACGTCTCTCTGCCAAATGACTGTAATGAAGCAAGCTCCAGTAGCGGGCTAGTGGTCCGCTCACCTGTTATACAGATGTAAATAAAAAAATATATACTCTGTACCTTGAAAATGTCAATATAAATGAAAACTGTTGGTTTTTTCAGTCTTTCACATGTGATGATATGTTCATTTGTGAATCACGTGTTCAGGTGATTTTTTTTGCTATATGCATATGTACACATATATGTATGTTTGCGGTATATCTAAAATAGATGTATTTTACTCCTATCCCCCCGCAATACCTCGACAAAGAACAGGGAAATTGAAGTGATAGATGTTGTCAATTTAGGATCCAACTTGTTCCTTTATTACCCTCTTGTTTAAACAATCCAGCGTTAGCTTCATGGTGTGGAAATTCGCCAGGCAAATAAACGGGAGGAATTCAATTTCCGCTGTTATTGCGTATCAGTTTGACGGAATATTGGAAATTTCTTTTTTTTTTTTTTTGTCATATTGAGGTTTAATACTCCAAAACCTATCAAATATTTTGATAGTTTGAAAGGATGAGTAAGTCATTGCATATGAGGAACTAGCTCATTTGCAAATTTTGTCGTTTCATATTTGGATTTTGGGTACCATTAGGTCATTCTGTTAAGTGAGGGAGACCCCCCTTACCTTTTTGGAGTAGTGAACCTCAACCACTAGTCCATAGACCCATAGTTCAAGGATGGGGAGCACAGAGTTTAAAAAGTGGGGATGCAAAGCCAAAACCTATAGTGGATGTCCAACGATATTGTTCACTGTTGACAAGTAATCTATCCAAGAGGCTAAAGAACTGCACCAAATGTTACGATGGAAAATTAATATTTAGCAGAGCTGGGCGAGTTCCTCAGTGCCTTCCTAGGTGCGTTCCTCGGTGCTCTCCGCTTTAATTTAGCCGCGGTTAGCGCTCTTAAACTATTAAAGCAATATAGGTGTCGGTATAGTATGCGGCCTACCTTTTGGAAGTGGCCTACGAATTTTTTCTTTGGTATAGTGTGTGGCCTACCGGACTTTTATTTCGGTATGAACCTATCTCTTAAGCTTAATAGTTTGGTAGTGCTAACCACGGCTAAATTAAAGCGGAATGCACCGGGGAACAGATCTAGGAACGCACCGAGGAACATATCTAGGAACGCACCGAGGAACGCACCCTGCTCTGAATTATTTAGAGTCAGGTAACAAGGATCAAGTTGCTCGGTTGGTGTTGTTTTAGTCGTCGAACTGTCTTTAAGACACCCCGGCGTTGCCCTCGGCTCAGTATCTACACGCACTGACGAAAACCACTCGTGGCATTGGCATGAGTGATAAACTTTATTTTCGCGCTTTTAACTTCTGTGACTTATATGAATTAAGCAAGTTAGTATCTTCGCTATTATGACGACTTCCGAAAGCATTGTTCTCCCAAATGTCAAACGATTCTTTTTTTCTTTTGCATATTCAAGTTTAGATATTGCGATACGTTTCCATACACAATCATGTACCGTCGTAGACTTGGAAATTGTAAATGCAGAAAAGAACGAAAAAAAAAAAAAAAAAAAAAAAAAATTGGCCACAAGTGGCTTGTCGAGGATTGCATCGTATTGGCTATAAGCCTCACCATTAATTATTTTGTTCTAAAAAAAATCTTAATATTTCCCCAAGGGATTACCTAAAAACTGAATTAGAAAAAATACCAAATATCATATAGATTCCACAATTTCTCTATTTATTTTTCTACTCCGCATTTCTATCTTTCAATGCATAGAAACAACCTAAAGGGCCATATCAACTGACTCATCATAATATTCTCTGGATTTCTGACTCGTATAAAAATCAGTGTCAAATTATTTGCATAGCGATGAATCGGATTACTGGTGATCCACATGAAGCTAGATATTTATACGCTAAACACCAAAGTTCCAAAGGTCCGTACAAGCCTCGTGTCCCATACAACTACGTGGCATCAAAATGGAACGCGCGCGGCCGGATCTGACGCCCTGTCCTAATCTGACGTGCCTTTCCTGCATGACCCAAGGCTAACCTAATACAGCGCAAATATATAATTACACACCACGGGAATTTATCCACGCGGTATATATATCGGCTCGTGGCCGCATGTAAATCAGTTCAATTCCGACCAACTAATAAACGACGAACAACCCGCTAACACTTCTCTTCTCACCGTACCCCACGCCGGTTACAGATGTAACTGGAAATTATTTTATCTATTTTTATTTTAGTGGGGTCTTTAACGCTGGTTTTCCACCATGGTTGATGTTGTTATGGACTGCATTTAACCTGTGCTTCTATTCTTATAGAAAATCTTGTTCTTTACCTCCAGGGGTACACGGACCTATAGGGGCGCGGAAGGAAGCAGTTTTACAAGTGCAGACCCAAACCAAAAACTAGTGGTCTTAATGGATGGGAGATGATTCTTTCTAGCATTGTAATGATCTTACCCAGGAGGCTCAAGAACAGCAACGCACAAGTACAGGACATATAAAAAAGATAAGTTGAAAATCGCTGCCCTAGACAAAGTGATGTTTAAAATTCTGCCCGTTACACCGCAGAATAAATTGTAACAGCGAAAAGGAGGTTACTCGTGGTGAAGGTCCTGGTAAAGTAAAACCTGGGAAGATTAGAAACCTGGGTGCACCCGAGCCACCCCAAGAAAATCAGAGGGAGAACAAGAGTGATTTTCTCTCACGTGCATCTCAGGCAAAACAGGAAATAAGGAGACAACAAACCTCATGATGTGGATGGCAATCACAATTCGATATAATCTCCTGGATTTCTAAACACCAAATGGATTCAAACTCAAACAAAGACTTTGTTCTGCTTCTTCAGGCTATTTTCAGTAAACTGTTCCTTTTTGCAATTGCTTCAAAGGTAAAATGATTAAGACGTAGATTTAGTTACCCGTATATAGTGTTCATATAACTGCTTACATGACACAGGCACAGCATAGCTTAGTTCACACGTCGTCGCTAATACCCACGGTTTCTCCGAAAGTTTCTATGTAGCCCACCTTCCCACCATAAACAAGTCTAGTCAAGTTCGGTCGCCATGCCCGAGCCATGAAATCTGTGGGTGATCCCTTCGTCTCCTCCATTTAGGGGTTGTCTCTTTTGGTTGGGATCAATATCAGGAAAAGTGCAGCATACTCTTATATCCAGAGTTGACATTCACGATTTATGCTGGTAACAGACTTAGACTGAGTCTCATAGAATAGTCTCTGGTTTGATATACAGCCATTCCAGTGATACCCATGATTCTCCGAAGGCACTTGGAACCAAAAACGTCAAGACATTTCCAAGTCAGCAGTCACCATTCATGTCTCATAGTCATATAGCAAGGGGAGCACAAGTGAATTGCAGATTCAGATCTTAGTCCTCCTGCATAAATATTTGCAATGCCACATACTCTGGTTCAGAGAGTATATAACATCATGGGGGGTGCCATTCCTACAAAGGACTTCTTAACACGACCCGCTACTGTTATGTATGTAGGAGAACTTCTAGAACTACGCAGTCTCCTTTCTACCTACATCTTGATGCACATGCATTGCACCACCACGGGTGTAAGATGGTAGTCAAGACCTGACGTACACCAAGGGTGAAGCGTCGCGGTTATGTCTATTGTCCTGAGACTCCAAATTATCGGGGTTATGACCTCGGACGCGTACAGCTGTCACCAAACCCTTGATTCCTGCTAACGAAGATATTGCCATTTCGACAATAAATTTCTACAAGGTTATTATTCTCTCTAGTCCACATTCGGACACACAAATATATATATACATATATATATATGTATATATATATATATATATATATATATATATATATAAATGATACAAAGTGATGTATCATCATTTCTTGTTAGCCTTGTATGTTAATTAAATAATTTCGATGCCTAGTCTCGCTGGAAACAGCGACCATGCAAGTATTTTTCCCTTGTCTGCAACCTTGACGGATTGATGTATATAATGAACCGTTCCTCTTCGGACAGCGGGAGATATTCACTCGAATAAAGAGAAGAACTAAGGCTTGTTTTCCACGCCTCCAGAGAGGCCGCTACCACTCGAACGCTACCATATGTTGTGAACAACACAATCCAACAAGTACTACACTACCAAAGCATGTAAAGCTTTCCAAGACCTCAATGTCCTGGCCCAATAGACCTTGAGGTCAAATGGACTTGCTTCCCTTGA
This sequence comes from Oratosquilla oratoria, assembly GCF_046742065.1. Taxonomy (NCBI): domain Eukaryota; kingdom Metazoa; phylum Arthropoda; class Malacostraca; order Stomatopoda; family Squillidae; genus Oratosquilla; species Oratosquilla oratoria. Next base: position 47,892,547 of record NC_134782.1, read on the forward strand.
CACTAACTTAGGGGCTGTAACCAGGATCTCCAACGATTCAGCAAAAAAGTACAGCATCACCAGAAAAGGCGAGGTCGATGACTTTTGTGTTGCCAAACGATTCCCTGCCGTGACATTGATCGACAACTTTGTTCGATATCTAGTACATGCAGGCATTGAAAAGTGTTGGGGGGAGGATGCACCCTTGCCTTACTCCTGAATTAAGGGGGTACGCGACACCTGGGGGGGTGAATTTGGTCAAGATATGGCATTTTTCAAAACTGTGTTCAAAATGTTCGTATACCACTTAGAAATAAATCCCGACAAATAATTTTCCAGCCGCGCGCAATTTAAAGGTCCTGGGTGAGGATTAAAGGGACAGATTTAAAGGCGCAACCCACACTAGAAGGAGGCGTGCCACTTAGTACCTTCAGGCGCAGCGAATAACGTTGAAATTTGATTGAATTTACACTCGCCCAGTGTATCAACGGCCAATACGATTGTGGAGGGAAAGGGAGGAAGGTGGAGGGAGAATATTTCGCCAACTTTGTGCGAAACTAAGCGTTAGTTACCGGCTAACTCTGAAAAGGGAAGTACGCATGTCTCATGAGCTCTCATTGCAATCTATTACTTTAGCTAGTACATATTACTCTTTAGTACAGTCATCATGGGTAGCAAAAAGAACAAAAGAACATCACAATGACAAAAAACAGCAGTTAAAGATGGCAAGCAGTCAAAGACGACTAAAGATATCACCACCTCTCACTCCACCACCGCCCTCACCTGCACCTCTGTGACGGTGACAGAGGTAAAGGACAACATTAGACTAAACAATTCAAAGAGGAAGATTAAATCCAAAGAAGAAAGCAAGAGGAAAAAGATCAAGGCTATACAGGAAGAAGAAAGAAGAAGGGACATCATATGATGCTGGAGGGGGTGTCCTACCAACATAGATTGGCGAGGGGAATCTGATGAGGAAAGAGAAGGTGCCCACTACTGGAAAATAAACCTCTTTCCAATGATTTAGATACCCTGAAGACCCCCAGCAGAGAGGTTTCATATGAAGAAACCGCCAAAGGTGCAAAAAAGCAAATTATATGATGTTGTCGTCTGTGCGTCGTCACTACTGTGACATACTTATACTTTAGTTTTTCAGTATTTAAAGTACTTATAATTAAAATATGTTGATAATTTTTACTGTACTTACTTATTATATAATAAGAATTAAGCCATGAAAAAATCAGTCATATTGGTGAAACTATAAGCAAGTTACAGATATATTCATATTTCAAGTTGCCATATCTCCGTTCGATATTTTTCTACTTTTTTTTAATCATAAAAAATCTAATATACATTAGATTTAAATGAAACTTACAGGGAATATTACTTTTAGTAACTGCTAGGGCCGATCGTTCAAATATTTTGAATAGGATGAAAGAGTTTGGAGTAATAATGGAAACAAGAGCAAAAAAATTGTATTTTTCACGATTTTTGCCAGCCATTAAAATTGAAATGCCTGTATGCAAAAGTATAAAGGAAATTGTTCAATTACTCAATGACCGGCCCTAGGTGTGCCTACTGACTAATCATAGCCAAAATATAAAACAAATTGGTCCACGTATTATGGTGCTGTGCACTTTTAAATGTCGCTACTGGTATACGTACATGTGTACATGTGTACATATGTACATGTGTACATACATCATTCTGCTTCACCTAAAATGTAAGCAATATGGATACTTATTTACCTGAGAAGTTTCAGCTCTTTACTCTAAATATTTTAGAAAATGACCTCCAGGTGTCGCGTACCCCTTAACAGAAAATATGCTGGACATTCCCCCTCCATATTTTACAGTACTCTCTATCCCTGACTATAACCCAGAAATATGTCAATAATCCTCCTAGAACACCCCGCGATGCACCGAATTAAATGTCTTCTTCAGATCATCATATGCTGTTGAAGCCCATGTCGGCGTTCCACGAGAGCACGATGCGGTAGGATCCGATCAGCTGTTGAATCACATGGCGTGAAAACAGACTGCTCAGAACTCTGAAAATTTAACAGGTGTGAACAAACTCGTATCCGCAACAGAGGTGTGAACACCTTGACTGGCATACTAAGTAATATAATACCACGATAGTTGTGACAGTCCCACAGGTCCCCTTTACTTTTTTCAGATAAGGACAACTATACAATTTTTCCAGTCAGAGAGAACTGTGCAGGACCGCCAAACTGCAGACAGCATCGCATTCAATGCACAAATCATAGCCTCACCTTTCAGCAACTCCTTACATATATTGTAGGACAGCCACATTTCCACTCTTCAAATTACTAGATCTGACATCCGGCCAGAAGGACAGAGTTTCATCTATCGGTGGTCCGGCCACCGCCAACCGAACACCAGTAAAGTACTCGGCAAAGGGACTACACCCTTCCACGCCTGGCACTAGCTACCAAACAACCGTTTGGACTGTGCTCCCCTGGATCACAAATTTGGAGCAGAGTTTCTTCAACATTAGGTAAGCGATTTCCATGACGTAACTCTCCTTGTCCATCCTCACGAGAGCTCTAGTTCACCATTTCTGACTCCTGTATCGGTCCAGGTTCCCAGCCATTCTGGCAGCATCACCCACCACCTCTGTACTTTCCAGGATCTCACGCTATGCAACCCCATTCTTCGACCTTGCACGCTCTCCAATGCACTCCTCCCCAGCTTTCAGAGTTTCGGGTTTGAAAGTGCCTCACAGTTCTTCAGGGTCCTCAAGGGTGTCATCACCTCGAACTAGAGATTGCTACCGCGTATTCCTAGGCATACGCATCGTCTTTGAGCTTCTCCAGATGAAATCGAAGTGATTCATGTCTTGGGATTCTCCTGTACTTCATACACTGTCGTCTGAGTGTTGTGACCAAGTCTCTGGTCATTCCCAAAGTATTCTGCATTCCAGTAAACCCTAATGTTTCTGTAAGATCCTCCAGGAAATTCTTTTGACATTGCTGTACTAAATTCATCGATATGACTCTCGCCTCTGAAATCAGGAATCGGCAATTTTCAGAACTCTGGACTATGCACAGAGGAGAAAATTGTTAGTATTCCTGGTTCCAGAGTCAACGGGACCAGTACCTACTTCAAAGCAAGCTCTGTCGGTGCCACAAACCATACTGAAGTCGTTCAAAACAACACTGGTGTCTAGTGGTGGGCATTGGTCTACTATAGTCAAATTTGGCATGTAATTTATCTTTCTATTCAGATTCATACACCTTTGTAGGAGAATATACTCCAATAAGGCAGATGAAGTTCAATGTGTGATTCAGCCTCATCAACCAGAGTATCCTCTATAAAGCTTGCTGTAGTCGTAGTGGGTAATGGTCTATTATAGGCAAACTTGGCATATATCTTTCTATTCAAATTTACACACCTTTGTAGAATATACTCCAATAAGACAGATGAAGTTCAATGTGTGATTCAGCTTCATCAACCAGAGTATCCTCTATAAAGCTTGCTGTAGACGTGGTGGGTAATGGTCTA
>NC_134782.1:47901052-47946052 GCF_046742065.1 Oratosquilla oratoria
GTGTTATAGAGCCTGGGTCCAGAAGCAGCGGATTCGAATCCTCTGCGCGACTTTCAAGGAGATTGTTTGATTGATGTCACTGTTTACTAGCGAATTTCTTGTATAGTTACGTTCGTGATAAGCGTGAAAGGGATTCGTTCCGATCCTTACCCCTCCCACGAGTGCGATTGTCCATAGGGTGAAATGGGGGTTATATGGGGGAGCAATTAGCGCCCTCCCCAATCTCGGTAGCCAGATTGGCTATGAGTTCCTATGGTTTTATATCGTCGGTGGTCGAGCGGCGTAAGGCGGGTGTTATGGAGCCTGGGTCCAGACGCAGCGGGTTCGAATCCTCTGCGCGACAGTCAAGGTGATTTTTTTTATTGATGTCGCTGTTAACTAGCGAACTTCTCATATAGTTACGTTGACGATAAGCGTGAGAGGGATTCATTCTGGTCCTTATCCCTCCCACGAGTGCGATTGACCATAGGGTGAAATGGGGGTTATATGGGGGAGCAATGAGCGCCCTCCCCAATCTTGGTTGCCAGATTGGCTATGAGTTCCTATGGTTTTATATCGTCGGTGGTCGAGCGGCGTAAGGTGGGTGTTAAGGAGCCTAGGTCCAGACGCAGCGGGTTCGAATCCTCTGCGCGACTGTCAAGGAGATTGTTTGATATATATATATATATATATATATATATATATATATATATTTACATATACATATATACATGCATATATATATATATATATATTTATATATATATACATACATATACATATACATATATATATACATTATGTATATATAAATATATATATAAATATATATATATATATGTATATATATATAGATAGATATAGATAGATAGATAGATAGATATTTATGTATACATATAAGAACATAACATAAGAACATAAGAATAAAGGAGACTGCAAGAGACCATAAGGCCTACACTAGGCAGCTCCGTATCCATCACCACCTGTCGTCCCCATCCATAAAGTTGTCTAATAGTTTTTTAAAACAACTGATAGTTTCAGCGCTTACTACATGGTTACTAAGTTTATTCCATTCATCAACCACCCTATTAGTAAACCAATTCTTGCCTACTTCCTTCTTAAATCTAAATTTGTGCAGTTTATACACATTACTGCGAGTCCTGCCCTGTTGTTTTTATTATGATATATATATATATATATACATATATATATATATATATATATATATATATATATATATACACTAGCCAAACTCCCCGCACGTTGCTGGGATTTGCGGAGAAATGTTACGCGTGTCAATACAACTCAATGGAAAAGGTAACAAAATAAAATGTTAAGAAAGTAAGAAGAAAATCAATTTGAGAATGGAGACGCCTTTTGACAATAAAATATACTTATCCAAGTAGCCTGTGTTATGGTGAATATATATGGTTTTGGAGGGAATTCGTGAACAAACAGACAGACAGAGGTTACTACTTTATTATAGCAGATACAAATGAAAGATAGTTATCAAAGTAACTTGGGTTATAAGGCTTCGGAATATATATGGTTATAGGTGTCTACCTGCAAAAACGTAGGAGTTCGTGAATAATCCCTAACCTAAACATACCCCACCTAACATCAATTCCTAACCCTAACCAAAATAGTTTTGGGGGGAAATGAAATATAGTTATCCAAGTACCTGGAGTGATAGGATATCATAATATATATGATTATGGGGGTCCATCTCCATAACCCTAGGAGTAGTTCGTGAACAAACAAGCAAACAAATAAACAAACAGACAGACAAATGAGAGTTATCTATCCAAGTACCTTGAGTTATAAGGTTCCAGAATATATATGGTTATAGTGGTCTATCTGGAAAGACCTAGGAGCTCGTGAATAATCCCTAACCTAACCATACCCCACCTAATTTTAACCCTTAACCCTAACCAAAATATTTTTGGGGGAATGAAGTACAGTCATCCAGGTACTTGGAGTGATAGGGTATCAGAATATATATGGTTATGATGGTCTATCTCCAAAACCCTAGGAGTTCGTGAACAAACAGACAGACAAATGAAAGATATTTATCCAAGTACCTTGGGTTATAAGGCTTCAGAATATATATGGTTATAAAGGTCTATCTGCAAAAGCCTAGGAGGAGTTCGCGAATAATCCCTAACCTAACCATACCCCACCTAAGTTTAACCCTTAACTTTAATCCAAGTACCTGGAGTGATAGGGTATCAGAACATATATGGTTATGGGGGGTCTATATCCAAAAACTCAAGGAAGAGTTCGTGAACAAACAGACAGGCAGAGGCTACTACTTTATTATGGTATATATATATATATATATATATATATATATATATATATATATATATATATACACATATATACTCAAACTCAAATTCGCCCCCCTCTTTCAGGTTAGTTTCACTCAATGCCAACACATCCAACTTTTTTCTCACAAACATACTGCCTATCTTTTCCTTTTTACTTACATCTGTACCACATCCACGCGCATTAAAAGACCCAAACCTTAGGGTTCTGGTTGGATAACTTCTCCGAGGATAGGAGGGAATAGAAGGAAGGGTAGTGAGGGGTGGGATGATGAAGTGAAGAAGGTAATAGAAGAGAAAAAGCGAGCATTCAGGGACTGGTTGCAAAGTAGAATGTGAGAAACTTATGAGAAGTACAAAGAAGACATAAGGGAAAATAAAACAAAAGATAAAAGGGGCAAAAAGAAGAGCAGATACAAAATGGATGAGGAGTATGACAGAAAATTTTCGAAGTAATAGAAAGATTTTTGGAAGAAAGCTCAGATAGGAAGGGGGGTTATTCAAGGAAAGAAGAAAAGGTAAAGGTGCAGATGGACAGATGTTAACAAAAGAGGAGGTAAGGGGAAGATGGGCGAAGTATTTCAGAGAGTTGTTGAATGTGGAGGAGGAAAACAGTTATAGGAAAGACCATCGAATGTCACTTGGAAACCAAATGTCTAACAGAGTCAGCATCGTTTCAGGCGTGAAAACTCTTATTCAATTGACCTTTTCTAATTCTAAAACGTAGTTATTTCAAACGACGGCACACGAAACAGCTGGCATGTGATGTATCTAATCTCTAATGAAAATTACCCTCTCTCACGCAACAAGTTACTGACTAAATTTGCGTCAAATAGACTTAAAGGTATGATAGCCTACTAAGCAAGACCAGTAACTGTAACTAGTTACAACCACAAATAACTGGTTGTTCTGAAAAGTAAGCCTTGTAGCTACAAAATGTTCTTGTGCTACTTCTTTTCAAAAACACCATATGTAAACTTATAACCCCACAGTGACTGATAATAGTTTCAGACCCTCCACAGATCTCCCTGGAAAGAAACATTACATTATTGTGCTAATTTAGTGCAAAGCTGTTTCTATGTCAACGGCTTGCAGCAGTAAGAGAAGGGGAGCAATCACCGGTTGTCAGTTCTCCTTATGTGAAAAGATGGGGGAAATATAATCAAAGGTTATAAATAGATATCTTAGGCCCATTCTGGGCAATGAGTGTCAGTCACTTAGGATACATCTTCAGAAGAAGATAGTGTTGACGGGCTTTAGAAATTGGAAACAGGGTGATAATTCTCTTTGACTTTCGTCTTGTAGAACAACTATAAGCAGATACTCTATTTCTCTCTCTCATTATATATATATATATATATATATATATATATGTGTGTGTGTGTGTGTGTGTGTGTGTGTGTGTGTGTGTGTGTGTGTGTGTGTGTGTGTGTGTGTGTGTGTGTGTGTGTGTGCATAAAGTACCTATAACGGCAGTCTGTTGTCAGTTAGATGTACTTCACTGTGGGTCTCATCGCTTTGACTCAACTAATAGGTGAGACCCTCGCCACTGATCTCACCTGTGCGCGATTTCCACACCTCAGTGAAAGCAACTTTATCCATTGTAAGTTTCCTGAACTCTGCTGATAAAAAGGGGACTTGGTTGTCCTTGGAGAGAAAAAGAAAATTTTCAGCCACCCACACGAAGACCCAATTGGAAATTTGCACCATTCCAAACATCCATATAGTACTTGGTGGTTTTGGTTGGGAGCAGACGGCAAGTCCACCCCCACAAAAACTGCCATATCTAAATGCTATACGTATAATTTTACAAATTCGTATATCTATATATCGATAACGTCATATACTCTAGTGAAGTGAGTTCATAATATCATGCGTCATGTCATCCTTCTGAAAAAGCGCGTGATGGTTTCCGAGGCCCCGGTGTCCTCGCCACATGCAAGAATAGACTGAACTGTGTTACCCAGTAGTCCGCTAAGCATCTAAATGAAGCTGATTTCCTTCGGTGTTCGGTAAGAAGGTCAAAATTAATTAACGCGGAAATGATCCTCTGCATCCTTAATGATTACCCTTTCATAACTCTACGAGAGAGCTATAGTCCGACATTTAATAATCCTGTACTATAATAGCCTTCAGTCAATCTGGTAGAATGAATCATCTTTATATTCACCTATGTATCATACAACCCGACCTTGGACGCTCCTTAAGGTAGCTTTCACAGTCACACTTTTGAATATATCTCCTCATATGTGTATCTATATACACATACATACATACATATATACATACATACATACATAATGTACCTACATACATTCATACATACATACAAGTACGTACGTGCATATATATATATACATACATGCATGCAGTACATACATATTTAAAGTTCTTTACATCTATGTACTTAACTTGAGATCCGCTTGTCTTAAATTTCATCAGCTACAGACTATTGTACTGGTCTTTCAAAACCCTCTTAATACCAATTATTTTGTATAATTTCACACAACTTAATATCATCAGCAGAGTTTGGACAAAGTAAAATTCAGTCTACCATCTAAATAACTGATATATACTATGAGCAGAGGTGAATCGAAAAAAGAACCCTGGGGAACTCCACTTTTAACATCTATCCGGCTAGAAGTTCTACTATCTACAACAACGCGCTATGTATAGCTTTTTAACCAATGCCTACCCTAAGTTGGCTGGTTATACTCGCATGTTCCATGTTATACTAATCTAATTTGTATTTTTTTTCTGTTGGACATTATCTAAAATATGCATGTATTTATGCATGTATGTATGTATGCATGTACTGTATGTATGTATGTATGTATGTATGTATGTATGTATGCATGTACTGTATGTATGTATGTATGAATGCATGTATGTATGAATGTATGTATATATATATGTTATGTATGAATGTATGTATATATGTATGTTATGTATGCATGTACGTACGTATGTTATGTATGCATGTATGTATGTATGTATGTGTGTATGCATGTATTGAAGAATGTATGCATGTGTGTGTGTGTGTGTGTGTGTGTGTGTGTGTGTGTGTGTGTGCGCGCGCATTTGTATCTTCATACATGCACATATGCATATATATGCAGTATATATGTATGTATTCAAGCATGTACCGGTATGTATGTATGCATGCATGCATGCGTGTATGCATGTATGTACTGCGTATTGATAAAGGCATGTATGCATGTACTGTATGTGCATTACATACACGTGTGACGAAAAGGGACACAGGTGTGTTTGGATGTGGGGAGGCCTACTGGGAGGGGAGGGCAGACGGGTGGAAATAAGCAGAAGGCTAAAGGGAATGGAGATGAGAAATAAGGTGAGGAATGTGGCGGGACTACAAAGGAGAGAAGGGAGGCAGGCAAGCAGATATCATGAATTGATGAAAAAATAAATAAATAAAATGAGCGAGATGGAAGGCGGTCGAGGCTTCGTGCTATGGTGCAGGAACACTTGCACCCTTACGACACTTGTGCCTTCCACAGGTGTTTCGACTGGCCAGTGGTTTGTGAAATTCCTTGTCTACAGTATCGCTTTCATCAATATAATAATTGACAAGTGAATAAGAAATATGTATATATATATATATATATATATATATATATATATATATATACATATATATATATATATATATATATATATATATATATATATATATATATATACATATATATATATATATATATATATATACATATATATATATATATATATATATATATATATATATATATATATATGCTAAAAAGAACACGGGTGCGTGTGTTCACTTATGCAAAGTTGACCACTTGGAAAAAGAAATCAACGAAGCAGAGCGCTTTCGTATATTACATCTTGCACTGAAGATGTAATATACGAAAGCGCTCTGCTTCATTAGTTTCTTTTTCCAAGTGGTCTACTTTGCATATATATATATATATATATATATATATATATATATATATGTATATAATATATATATATATATATATATATATACAGGGTGGTGCAAAAGTCTGGACCCAGAGCCATTTCTGACATAATTTTGATAATTTAAGTATCATATCTAATTTTATTTACTATCTTTCAGATTGTACCCATGGCAGGAAAGAACTTGTGCTTCTGTATGCGAAGGACGGCGCCAGCTCGCGTTCAGTCGCATATGTTTTTAATGCTAAGTACCCGAATAGGCAACCAGTTACACAAAGAACTGTCAGCATATACTTCGTATACAGAAGCACTAGTTCTACTCTTTCTGGAATTGTTAGCTTTCCTGACAAGGGTACAATCTGAAAGATAATAAATAAAATTAGATATGATACTTAAATGATCAAAATTATGTCAAAAATGGCTATGGGTCCAGACTTTTGCACCACCCTGTATATGTATATATATATACATATATATATATATATATATATATATATATATATATATATATATATATATATATATACATACATATATATACTCTATGTTAAGGTTAGCCAATACGGTAGTATATACGATAACCAGAAGGAAAACCTACCAGAATCTGACAATGATAAAGAGGTTCATCAAAGTCAATTTTACATATGAATACATACCAGTAGACAACACTGATCACTTTTGTAGGTTAACAGAATGCTTGTAACACGTGGCTTAATATAATGAAGTATCTTATATCATCGACATCAGACTGCAACCGTCTGGATTAAAATACATTCATCCCTCGTTTTAATGGACTTACATTGAACGGATATCGAAAACAACGGACAAGACCCATTGCAGCCGATTCAGTCTGTAACGATATTATTACATTGGGCTTCCTCGGGCTTTGTCAGATTGTAAAACGATACGAATGTTAGACATAATGTTGAAATGTTCTTAGAGAAGCCTAGATATCTGTAAGTGAAGTCATACTCCAATTATCTAAATGGAGGTTGAAGGTAGAACAGAGTTGTCCCAGCACTATGCATGATCCGATTTTAAACTCGAAATGTTGAATTTACTGGGCTTCCACGGGCTTTGTTAGATTGTAGACCTACACAAATGTTAAACATTATGTTGAAATGTCATTAGAGAAGCCTAGATATCTGTAAGTGAAGTCATACTCTAATTATCTAAATGTAGGTTGGAGATAGAAAGCTGGAGGAAAAATAGTACAATGTGATAGCCCTTTCAGTCCCCAATGCCGCGGACGAAGTTGTCCCAGCACTATGCATGATCCGGTTTTAAACTCGAAATGTTGAATTCACTGTATTATAGTGTATATATACAATGTACAGGTATTTCAGACTGTCGGAATGGATGATTTGCATGATTAGATATACATTGCTGTATTATTCCTGTTTTTTCCCGTAATGTAATTGCTAACATTAGCGACTACAGAAATAGTTTCGGTTACTGCGGATAATCTGGATCATCGGACAGATGTTCCCCCTTTTTGTCCGTTATAACGAGGGATGAGTATATTTCAACTACCATTTCTGGCAACATTTAGAATTTTTGTCACAGTTAAGCAGAAATGTTCTGCTTTGTGAGTCATGCCTGCACTCCGGCATATTTTCCTGTGTCCTTAGATCATGTGTGTGTGTGTGTGTGTGTGTGTGTGTGTGTGTGTGTGTGTGTGTGTGTGCACTGATACGTAGATCGCGTGTCAGACACTACTGTACTACCGATGATCATCACTCGCCACAAGTGTTGCTTTGCATGCAGGTGAGACCAGGGGTGATCAGTAATCAGCGTTTGAAAAGAAAAAAAAAATCGGCACGTGGTATAAATCAGGAAAATACAATATTGTTAGAAAATTCTAAAATGTGTTCGAAGTGTTCATGAAAAATTACATTACAATATGTGCATTTTTATATCTTTTTGTAAATTGTTTATGTTATCACATAAGCATATCTTAACACACAACCCATCAGCTGACGAAAACCAAAAAAGTGATAAACACTGATAACAGAAGAGAAGAAATCTAACCTAGTGGTTCTTAACCACCTGGGGTACTCGAGATGCAAACCACCTAATTTTCATCTGGAGAATCTCAGATGTGCACACAGGAGTATGCTGTTGCAATCCATAATTGGCTGGAAGTACTTGGTATTGAGGATCCAGAGGGACTGTAGTACAATTTTAAACGTCTGCAAGCTGTCGAGGAGTGCGTTGGAGAGCGTCCAAGGTCGAGTAGTGTCGTGGCGTCGCGGGAAACACTGGAGAATAAAGTTTGTCCGTACTGCTAGAATGACTAGAGTCTTGGAGCAATACAAGACTCAGAGACGGCGGACTGGAGCTCTCATCATGCTAGATAAGGAGAGGTACGTCAGTTGAATCACTGAGGATGCTGAGGGTCATTTAAATGTAAATAACCTCAGGCCTGCTTACCAATCCCTGAAAAAATTTCACTCCAAATTTGTGAGCCAGAGGATTACAGTCCGTGCAATTGATGGCCAACTAGTGTCACGCGTTGAGAGGTGTAGCCCCTTTACTGAGTACTTTGAACAATTGTTCATGAGTAACCCTCTAAATGGACGGCTTCCCCTCGATGGTGTTTGGGTGACAGTTGCCGAACTACCGATAGACGAATATCCGCCCTCTCTGACAGAAGTCGCAGAAACTGAGTAAATTGAAGGGTGGAAATGCAGCTGGTATCTGCAACGTCAGAGCAGATTTGCTGAAAGCTAGAGGCGAGACCATGATCCTCGGTTTGCATGTGGTACTGTCTGCTGCCTGGCAGTCCGGTATAATTCCTTTTGACTGGGAAAAGGGTCTGGTTATCCTTATCTGCAAAAGGAAAAGGGACCGACAGCAATGCAACAAGTACCGCAGTACCAATATATGCCTAGTGAGGTATTCGCTCATCTGTTGCTGACACGAGTTTGTTCAGATGTAATTTTGTTGTAGGGTGGCTACATAAAAGTATATTAATGTAAATAAGTATATTGATAATGTAAATAAGTATACTAATAATGTAAATAAGTATATCAATAATGTAAATAAGTCTATTACGTCACAATTCGATAAAGCACTACAATAGACAAATGCGTGCGTACACTTCGGAGGTGGATTTACGACTTGACTTGGCGCCAAACATACAACAGCTCGCTTGGTTCTCTCTACAGACTCGTGTACAGACATTGTAAATAATTAATACAATCAATAATGAAATTTATGTCCAATAAAACCTATGATAATAATGGGGGAAATATGCAACTCTTAATTGAACAATACGTAAGTATATTACACAGCAATAATTGTATGATGCTACAACGTACCACACCATCATAATTGATCAAAGGCATGGGGAGTTTGGGTTTACACCAGGTAAGTCAACAGCTGATCGAATCTTAGCGCTTCTTGTGGAGTGAAGACGTGAGTTCCAACAGGCGCTTGACTAGGTGCATGGTAGAGTGCCCTGGGATCTTCTCTGAATCCGTGAGATTTCTGCGAGTATTATTAACTTAATGTCTGATTTATACTCTTAGATAGAGAGTTCTAAATATGAAGGGTGTGTGTCCAGCTTCGTTCCTGTTAATTTAGAAGTAAGGCAAACGTGTGTCTTTACCTCAACACTTTTCAACACCTGCATGGACCAGGTATTGGTAAGAGTTGTCGAACAATGTCGTTCCGTAGTATCTACTGGCAACACTAAGATCACTGACCTTTTCTTTGCTGATGACGTTGTCCTTCTTGAGGACCCGTTGGAGATCTTGGTTGCAACCCTTGAGTCATTGCACAAGGTCAGACCACTTAGACTCCGGGTCTCCTGGACCAAGACCAAGGTCCAAGCTCTTGGGGGCTTACTGGATGACAGAGATCAGTCTGTCTATGCATGTGGTGAGGACATTGAGGTCTTGGAAAGCTTCAGATCCTTTGGTAGTGTATCAGAAAATGATGGGTCATGTTAGGGGGTACTTCGAAGGAATAGCATTGTCCATGGTGTTATGGACATAATCAACCACAGCATATGGCATTGCCGATATCTATGCAGATGAAATAAGATCCGAATCTTTAAATCAATTATGCACCCTGTCCTTCAGTAGGGTTCTATGAGACATGGACATTGAATGCGGACTTGAAGAGGCGCCTCGGTGCCTCTGGTATCAAGTGCCTTCGGAAAATCATAGGGTATCGCTTAAATGACTTTGTGGCAAACAAGAGGCTGAACTGCGAGATTCAGTCTAGGCCTGTCACCAACATGATTGGTGAACGTCAACGCCAGGATATGGGTATGTGGCTTGTTTCTCTAAGGTTGGTCCTACTCACGGGGTTGTCTCCACAAGAGACAACCTTCGACGGAGGAGAAAAGGGAGACGCCCACAGAATTCATGACAGGGATAAGTTAATCGAACTTGTCGAGAGTTGTTTGAAGTGGGCTGTGGGGACTAGTGAGTAGTAGGAAAATCGCCATGTCGGCCCTAGCAACAGTGAACGTGTTAGTATGGGTGATGTATGCGCGTGCGTGTGTGTACGTGTGGGAGGAGTTTTTGACGTCATACGGTGATGGGTTTTGATTGGTTGTATGTGTGTGTATGTGTGATTTGATTGGTGCGTTCCATAGGTATATATGGGTGTGTTCTATAGGTATGTAAAAAAGTTGAGAGTTGATTATTGAGGTTGCTTGGTTCATAGATTGAGTTTGGAGATGTAGGTAGAGCGTAAATAAGAACATAAGAATGAAGGAGACTGCAAGAGACCATAAGGCCTACACAAGGGAGCTCCATATCCATCACCACCTGTCATCTCCATCCATAAAGTTGTCTAATCGTTTCTTAAAACAACTGATAGTTTCAGCGCTTACTACATGGTTACTAAGTTTATTCCATTCGTTGACCACCCTATTAGTAAACCAATTCTTGCCTATTTCCTTCTTAAATCTAAATTTGTCCAATTTATAACCATTACTGCGAGTCCTGCCCTGTTGTTTTAATATGATGACCTTGTTTGCATCACCCTTGTTATAGCCTTTGATCCACTTGAACACCTCTACTAGATCACCGCCTAAGCCTCTCTTCGTAAGGCAAATTTCTGAGTCCATGTATCATTTTGGTCATTCTTCTCTGTACTGATTCTAGTGAATTGATGTTCATTCTGTAGGACGGAGACCAAAACTGTACCGCATAGTCAAGGATGGGTCTAACTATCGCTAGATAGAGTTTAATAATTACCTCTGCACTTCTATTCGTTACCGTCCTAGTAATGAAACCTAATGCTCTGTTAGCTTTATTCCTGGTGCTAATGCACTGTTTCCTGGTTTTAAGGTCCGGACTCACTAGAACTCCCAAGTCTCTCTCGCACTCAGTTTTCTCTAAAAGCGTGTTTTCTAAGCTGTATCTATTTTCGGGGTTGTGCAATCATACGTTTAACATGCTACTCTTAGAGATATTGAAGTTCATTTGCCGTTTCACCGACCATGTGAACAATTTGTTTAGATCATCCTGCAGAATCTCTGCGTCGTCTCCTGACCTAATTAGGCGTAAAAACTGTTTTTGTGAAGGTAGGACTGCATCCCGCGTTCCATAGGTGTGTATGGGTGTGGTCTATACGTATGTAAAAAGTTGAGAAAAGTTGATGACTGACGTTTGATTGTCCATAGAATGACGTTGAAATGTATGCTGGTAGGTGCGGCACAGTGCAATGGTTTTTTAATGTTACGCAAGCCTTAGTTAATGTTTCTCTTTTTTTACTTCTTCAATCATTAAGTTCCTTTACTATTATTTCATAATAATGAAAATAATGGTACCTTATAGCTAGAATTTTTAGTTAAACAGCACGATTATAAAAGAAATATAATTAGTCTTAATAAAACTAAATGTTATTACATTAGTAATGTTAACAGAAACCCACTAAGAATACAGTTATGCTTAATAGAACCAAATATCATTATTACATTAGTAATGTTAACCCAAACTCACTAAAAATACAACAGTTAAATTCTGAATTCATCTTGAGCGTCCGTTTCCGTCCTAATATTTTTTGTCGATGATTCATCTTTTTTTTTGTTGGTTTTTCTTATTACGACGTCGACGTTGAGGTTGGCCTTCACTTAGATGTCACGTAGAATCTTCAACCTCTTTTCACAGAGGCTCTTGCTCACAAATGGAGTTAATGATTCGAAGTGATGTCAGAGGGAGAAGATGGTCCGACTCGTGCAGTGGTGAAGGGTAGTCCAACATCTCTGTGTTGTCGTGGTGGAGGCGGTGGGTGTCGTGGGTGGTGGAGAAATGCCTCTGATGGAGATTTTCCGTCGGGGCTGAAGAATACGTCTGGATGTTGACGTGGTGGAACGGCGAGCATGGTCGTGGTGGAGAATCCCTCTGGAGATTTCATTGTAGGTGTTGGAGAATGCGCCTCTATGTTGACGTGGTGGGGCGGCGGGCGTCGTGGTGGTGGAGAAGGCTGCTGAGTGGGATCGGCGTAGAATGTCGTTCTCCCACTTATAGCCACCAGGATATTTGAATTGGTAGTGAAACAAAATCAGGCGGAGTTCTTGGCTTTAATGCTCCAGTTGAGGATCTATTCTATTCTGTTCTAACTACTACATACACGGCAAGCCCTCAGGTAAGCTCGGAGGGTTGACAGACACATACTATACAAATTATTTACAAGGGTTGATATATGAGGAATATTGAGAAATTGGGTCGCCTCGGTGAGACGTCGGCCGATGCAGGTGGCTGACCCGAGGACGCACAGCTGTGGCTATTGTTCTTGACCTGAGCGCCCACAAACTTTTGTTGTCAAAAAGGGCGTTGTCCAGAAAATTCGGTTGGCTTGCTCACCGAAAATAATGAGAGTCCCTTAGGACGGTAGTCTTTTCGTTGAAAGTACCAAGCTATTCCATATGTGTAATGAGTAAGTCGCCGTTACGCGAATATATTGATACCAAAAACTTCCCTACAGATCATGCTTTATCTAATTTATCATGTAAAGGTGAATTGGGGTTATTGAAACCTGAAACTGGATCATACTTCATTTTGAATAGGTTTAAAACCTAAAATATATTCCATGAAAACGATGTCTAACGCAGAATTGATTACAGCGAAAGGAATACACGCAAACGTACAAAAATCGTTATCACATGTTATCGTATGATAATTAGAAAAAGGTACCTTTTGACATGGAAAAGCACGTGTACTCTGCTTCATCCATTACCAATAAAAAGGACCAACTGTGTACTGTTGCGCTTACGGATAAATGCGGCTTGTGTTGTATTGATACGAAACAATATTTTATAGACGGTTTCCGATTGTATAGTTACGGCCGTCCGCAAATAGTGTACACATCAAGGCAATGCGAAAGAGCTGCAGGTGAAGAAGAAGAAGAAGAAGAAGAAGAAGAGGAAGAAAAGGAAGAAGAGGGAAAGAAGAAGAAGAATAGTAATAATGATAATAGTAATGGATATAGCGTTGCCAAATTATGGTTAGCGCGAGAAGAGCTATTTGATACATATCTTAACAAAAACGTTAATCAATAAGGTGTACTGTAAATGCATATGTATATATTATTATTATCAGCATAATAAACTATTTCTAAAATTACTTTCTATTAGCCTTGTTTCGTTTTCCGTGCGCAGTTGTCTTTCATATATAATGCATGGCAAACAGGAGAAGTCAGTTCATCAAGTGAAGTTACTAGATCAACATTTACCTGGAATGTGCAATTACATATCTAGAAATGAATGATGTGTATACGTCGGATGATTTGAACATATTTAGAAAACCTGTTAGAATTACAATTGCAGGCGTAACAGGAAGTGGAAAGACAGAATTTACAACTAGTTTAGTGAAAAAATATGGCCATATATTTAAAGATATTTAGATATGTGGGGTGACGCTTTTCGCCATTGTAACTATGAGAGACTGTCATAAAAATTATCGGATTGATGTCGCTGTTACTATCGAATTTCTCTCATAGTTACAATGGCGAAAAGCGTAAAGGGGATTTGTTCCGATCCTCACCCCTTGCCAACTGGTGGACTTGGGCCTTATGTAAAACAGGAATTGGGCTCGCAGATTAGTGATCTTTCCTATCCTCGGGAATCAATTCGATTCCAGGTTTCAAGGCTTTTAAGTCTCTGTTGGTGTAGTGGATTAAGACTCTTTGAAGGTAATCTTACGGGTGGCCGAAAGCAGTGGGTTCGAATCCTGCATGCGACTGTCATAAAAATGATCGGATAAACACGCATGTTATAAAAGAGATGTCTTTAGAACTGCCGTATCATTGTAATCATGGCAGAGAGATTGTAACCCCGCACCGAATTATACATCAGTAATTAGCGAAATGTTCTCCAGACCTCATAGATTCAGATTATTTGAAACGCCAATAATTTTTTTTCTTTTTTTTAATATTTTACCTGCAAATTCTAATTATGATTAAACATTACCCGATAACTTTATCAAATTCAGATTACAGAAAAATGATAACATCTTTCCTGGTCCCGCAATACTGACGTCGACAACTTATATGTTGTTTTTTGTTTTTGATAGCCGCATGTCAGACAGTACTTTTTCTTTCTGGTTCACGCTCCCTATGTTAGTAGACAAACAGCAAGTTGTTAAAGCGAAATGTGGTTATATTCTTTCGCCAGATCTAATGACCATCTCACCATTTACGCAAGCAATACTCGGGACACAGTTCTAAGCTCACAAAAACACAATTTTTACGATCTACCTACCTCTCCGAAGTCATTCTATGGACCAAGCAACGCCAATCATCAACTCCTCTCAACTTTTTAAATACATATAGACCACACCCATACATATCTATGGAACGCACCAATCAAACCACACGTACTCACATATACAACCAATCAAAACCCATCAAGATATGTCGTCACAAACTCCTCCCACAAGTACACACGCGTACGCGCACACATCACCAATACAAATACATTTCCTGTTGCTAGGATCCATATGGTAGTTTCCCTACTACTTTGGTGACCGAGTGTGAGTGAAGCAACGCGCTTCCTGGCGTATGCTCCCGATTTATAATAATAGGGTACTCTAACCCCCACCCACTGTGCCTCCTCTGTAGCTACACACTCCCCGAGGTGATATGAAACTTCCAATTTAAAGGGAGTTATGACAAATGCTACTGGTCAGTTTAACATTATATATACAAAGGGACGGACAAAAACTTTTCTATTGCAATTTTCGGTTTCCTACATCCAATACTTTGCTTCAGTAACTGAATAAATTTAGTCCCTCTGTCAGATTTGCATCTCTATTGCATTTCATATTTTTTCTAATATATTTTTTTCAACAAAATTAATACGAGAAAATTGTATCTCGGGGGGGGGGGATCACAGCTGAATGAAAAAATATGAATAGATAGATAAATGCATAAATAGATAAATAAATGAACTAATAAATAAACAGATAAATATTTAGATAAATGTATAAATACCCAAGTAAAGTAATAAATAAACTAAGGAAATAATAAAATAAATTAATGAATTAATCAATCAATTAGTAAACAAACAAATGAATACACAAGTATATAAACAAATTTATGAATATATAAATAAACAAGTAAATAAATAATATGAATAAAATAGATGAATAAATCAATTATAAGTGAATAAATGAATAGAGAAATAACTAAACAGAGTAAAAGCATAAACAAATTTATAAACGAATAAATATATAGATAATAAAAAAAACTAGGATACTCTGGTTTAACCCTGTTACCCAAAGAGCCACGAACAGTTGAATAAAATAGTCTGACGGCCGAGAGAATAAACTAAATATACAGAGAAACTGGTGCGGAAGGCATTATGAGCCACTTTTTTTAAACCTTTTAATTTGTCCTAGTAAACTCCCTCCATTATCTAAAGGCAGACTTTTACTATTTTATCTACAAAATGTACTGGTAATTTTCCTAAGAACAGTCAATCAGTAAAATTCTACTTTTTTATAGTAGAATTAACTTCCCAAGTTTAGCGAAATATATGCAAATTACGCCCTTCGCTTATTCTATAACACGGATCTCTTTACAAATTTTGATTTGTCTACCGACAGACGACTTAATTCATTCGGAAGAAGTACCTCGTACTGTATAGTGTAGTTAGGAAGGGAGGATTACCATACGAACAAAATAAATAGTCACCCATTAAACATACAAAAGAGAAAACGAAATAGATCTTGCGATGTGAGAGAATGTAGATGGGCGACTGTGGTAGAAAGAATAGATGCCTTAGATAGATAGATAGATAGATAGATAGATAGATAGACTTTATTTGGCAATGAATCAATGTACATGAAGTGCAAATAATGACAAGAACACATAGTTCAGAATAAATAAAAGCAAATTGCCGAGGATAACACAAAAAGCATGTACGCTTATCCTTACTAATCTATTGGACAGAGTAATATGTTGTACAATTCATTCCATAGATGACTAAACTTGGTAATAAGAAATTTATCATCTAAGTATATTACAATAATGTAAAGAATTCCGTGTGTGTGTGTGTGTGTATTTACCTAGTTGTATTTTACGGGAAGGGGAGCTATGCTCGTGTGTGTCCCGTTTTCATATCTCATTTTATCTAAACTATTTTTAAATTCATGTATTGTTTTTGCACACACCACTTTCTCATCTAACTTGTTCCAACTGTCTATTACTCTGTGAGGAAAGTTGTTCTTTTTCAGGTGTGTGTGTGTGTGTGTGTGTGTGTGTGTGTGTGTGTGTGTGTGTGTGTGTGTGTGTGTGTGTGTGTGTGTGTGTGATTCACCAGTCTTAGAACACGTATTGGACTCGTGATCGACAGCTTATACCCTCCCGAAAGAGAGCTCAGAGCTCATTTATGACCGATCTATGGGTACTGCTGTGACCTTACACGCACACACCCAACTCCGGGCCCCGCCCACGAGTGTTGGAGTAACAACTCGCAGCGCAGCGATACTGAAATTATTTCAGCTCTGGGTGGGATTTGAACACGCTACCGCTGCACTGTGTGTGTGTGTGTGTGTGTGTGTGTGTGTGTGTGTGTGTGTGTGTGTGTGTGTGTGTGTGTGTGTGCGTGTGTATTTACCTACTTGTATTTTACGGGAAGGGGAGCTATGCTCGTGGTGTCCCGTATTCATATCTCATTTTATCTAAATTATTTTTAAATTCATGTATTGTTTTTGCACACACCACTTTCTCATCTAACTTGTATGTGTGTGTGTGTGTGTGTGTGTGTGTGTGTGTGTGTGTGTGTGTGTGTGTGTGTGTGTGTGTGTGTGTGTGTGTGTGTGTTTACCAAGTTTGTTCTTAAATTCTTGTATTGTGTTTGCATACACTATTTCTTCATCCAATTTGATCCATATATCTATCACTTTGTGTGGGAAGATGTTCTTTTTCAGGTCTCTACTGTAGTTATCCTTTATGAGTTTCATTGCATGTCCTCTTGTTTTTTTTCTGTCCCACTTTAATAAGTCCTCTCTTTCAAGGTATTATTTTCCTTTCATAATTCTGTAGATGGTTAGTAGGTCCCCTCGTTCTCTTCTTTGTTCCAGGGTTGGCAATTCCAGTTCGATCAGTCTTTGTTCATATTTCAGGTTTGCAAGTGTTGGGACCGACTTTGTCGTTGCTCTTTGTATTCTTTCTAATTTTCTTATATTCTTTTTTGTACTGGGTGACCATATCAGCGCTGCATATTCCAGTTTTGGCCTTATCAGTATTTGTAATATTTTCATGATCTCAACAAATTGTATGTTTCTCCGACTATTTTATTTATATGCTTATCTGGCAATGATTACTCGTATGTGTGTGTGTGTGTGTGTGTGTGTGTGTGTGTGTGTGTGTGTGTGTGTGTGTGTGTGTGTGTGTGTGTGATTCACCATGGTCTTGGATCACGTGTTGAATTCATGATCGACAGTTTTTACCCTCCCGGAAGAGAGCTCAGAGCTCATGTATGACCGATCTATGGGTAATGCTGTAGTCTTACTAGCACACTACCCTTTCCCCCCCAACTCTCCGTCCACGAATTGGAGTAACGACTCTGAGAACAGCAATACTGAAATTATTTCAGCCCTGGGCGGGATTCGAACTCTGGCAGCTGCAGCATCAGTTGGGAACGCTACCACTGCGCCGTCGAGTGTGAGTGTGTGTGTGTGTGTGTGTGTGTGTGTGTGTGTGTGTGTGTGTGTGTGTGTGTGTGTGTGTGTGTGTGTGTGTGTGTGTGTGTGTGTGTGTGTGTGTCTGTTTGTGTGTGTGATTCACCATTGTCTTGGATCATGTGTTGGACTCGTGATCGACAGCTATTTTCCCTCCCGAAAGAGAGCTCAGAGCTTATATATGACCAGTCTATGGTTAATGCTGTGACCTTACACGCACACACAAACACACACACAGCTTCCCGCCCAGGGCGGGATTCGAACACAGATCGTTGTAGCAGCTGTCACGAACGCTGCCACTGCGCCGTCGAGTCGCGCGCGCGTGTGTGCGCGTGTGTCTGTGTTTGTGTATGTGCGTGTAAGTAAATACAATTTCCCCCAAGCTATTTAGTTTGCCTGGGAGTAATTTTTAAAGAGCTAATTTGGGAAGGAAATGGCCTGATTTCTAATGTGAAATATTCTAATCATCTAAGAATTGTACAAAGGATTACAAAGGCGGAGCATGCCGACAGGAGACCTTTTGGTCTATATCTAGGTCGGATGCGAAAGAAATCATAATAATAATAAATTAATAAATAAAAACTATAATAATGTAAATGAATAAAATACATAAATAAATGCATAGGTATAGTTAAATAATAAACAAACAGGTAAATAGTAAATTATAATAAATTGACATATAACTAATAATAAATGAGAATCAAACACACGAATGATAACAAAAGGAAAACAACTTTGAGCGATCGATGTGCAGCTGGAGAGGAGGATGGGTGGACTGTGTATATCTGGATCTGAAGAAAGTTTCGGACTCTCAAAGAAACTGAGGCAATTAGGAGGACTAAGATAGTCTGCTGGAATGGATGAAGAACTTCCTTAAGAATAGATTGTTGAGGACAGTTGTTAAGAATAGAATGTCAGGTTGGAGAGAATTGACTCGTTAGATGGCCTCAGACGATATTATTTTGATTTTAGAAAAAAAAATCAGGACATAATAACATAATGTAAAGCCAGGAATTTAATTGAGTATTATTTTTCGTTTATTTGCATTTTTCTCGAAGATTCTATAAGCAAGATCACGCATTTGGGTATTACAACTCTTGCTCCACTTCTCCATGACGTTATGAGGACGTATTCGTATGTAAGCATAGACTAGGAACCTTAAATTTAGAGTGAAGGAGTGAAAAACCCAAACTACAGTTAATGATTCCATTAGAGGATTTTTTCAGCAATAAAGGTTACATCACGAAACGAGGGAACGGAACCTTGAATTGTATTACGAAGTGGTACATACATACATACATATACCGAAGGCTCTTTCCTCCTTATACGGGGGGTAGCCAAAAAGAAAAAGGCATAGTAATCACTCCCACCCATTTCATTTCCCATATATTCCACTCCCCTCCACCCTCCCTCCTATCTTGGCACCTCCTGGATGACGGGTCATCCCTGCATCCTGTCCACTGCCCTGGGTCAGAGGCGAAGTGGTAGTCGGTGTTTTTATTCAGAAATCGAACATGTTTGCTTGACATACTTTCTTATGCGGGCAAGGGGAGTCTAAGTCGTAAACCTTCCCTAACAGATATGTGTCAGTGTTTAAATTAAAAATCCTTGAATATAGATGAAACGGTGAAAAAAAAATGAAAATATTATTCAGTATATAAGTTAAGTGAAGAAGTCTAACCCGAAAACCCTCCCTAACAGAGTGATAGGGAGTGTAAACACCAACCAATTACATGAATCTATCGAGCGTGGTGATCGAACAAACAAAATCTCTTGTAATAGGCTATAGAAGTGGTTCTCAAAAATTTCCGTGAGCGACTCTATTTGAAGCATTTTAATCCTTCGCGACCCAGAATAACGCAAAGAGAGACAAAATGGACAGTGATATATACCCTTTACTTTGGAAGAAAAAATAATGTGTACAGCTTTTCTTTAACAAAACTAAATTAAAATAATCCATGGCACTGCATTTCCTTCAAAAAACTAAATTAAAAGAAAAATTTAATTAGTCAAGTATTTGAAATACTCTGAAAACGTGAGAATCTTCCGTGTCCCTGCGACCCACCTAAATTGATCTCGCGACCCATAGTTTGAAAACCACTGGGCTATAGGAATATAATTGAGTACTTGTGAAAGGGATTGTGACCAAGAGTGCTCTCTCCCAACGATAAAGATATCTCTCCCAAAGATAAAGTAAATCTTTGAGGATTAGGTTAGGATAGGTTATTAGGTATAAAGTAAAATTAGACACGGTGGCCGGGCGGTTATCAAGCGTAATACCCAAACGTTTCATTCAAGCCATTGGGGCTCCAATCCATTCAATACTTAACCCCCATACACGTTTCCTCTTTTGTCCATAATTGTTTCATATATATATATATATATATATATATATATATATCTATATATATATAGATATCTATATATATATATGTGTATACATATGTATGTATATATATATATATATATATATATATTATATATATATATATTTGTATATATATATGTATATATATATATGTATATATATATATATATATATATATATATATATATATGTATGTATGTATAATCGATGGTAAGAAGTCTGAAAAAGTAGAAGATTGTGATCATTTAAGTCAGATGTTAAAATGATCCTTCTGACCTCCCAAGCAATTCCATTCATTGGAGAGTCTCCCTAACCCCCCCACCCCACCCACCCCACACTCTCGTCCCTTAACCAGACGATTAATCCGCTTACGGGTCCCGAAGCAAATGGACTGAAGTCTGCCGTTCACTTCAGAGCGGATGGACTGAAGTCAGGATCTCGATGGAACATGAAAGAAAAGCACAGGAAGGATGAAGGAGGGAAAAAGAAATGCAGAGGAAAGTGGAGTGAGGAAGAGGAGGAGGAAGAAAAGGAGGAGGAGGAAGAGACGTAAGAAGGATGAATTTAAGGAGGATTGAGGTGGAGAACGAATGAGAAAGAGAAAAGAGAGTAGGTAAGAAGGGAAAGATATGTGTGAAGAAGAGAGAAGAACGGTGAAAAAGGAAGGAGGGAGAAGGAAGGAGGAGGAAGGTAGGAGGTGAGAGGAAAGAGGAGAGAGTATGGGAGAAGGGAGGACGGGATGAGTAGTGAGGGAAGAGGGAGGAATAAAGAGGGAGGAACGAAGAATTACGAGGGAGGAGTACAGAGAGAGGATAGAGGAGGGAGGTGGGAGGAGGGTTGAAAATAAGAGGGAAGAAGAAGGAGGAAGGAGGAGGGGTATAAGATGTAAGGAAACAAGGCTAGAGATGCTCATTCTGGGTCATTGGATACATTCTGAAAGATATTTTTCCATCAATGGAAAGGCAGCTCATTGAAAATTTCGGATTAACCTTCAAAGTAGCTCGTGTATGAATCAAATAAATGGCGATCCCCCATCTCCACCCGAGAGAGAGAGAGAGAGAGAGAGAGAGAGAGAGAGAGAGAGAGAGAGAGAGAGAGAGAGAGAGAGAGAGAGAGAGAGAAAGTGTGTGTGTGTGTGTGTGTGTGTGTGTGTGTGTGTGTGTGTGTGTGTGTGTGTGTGTGTGTGTGTGTGTGTGTGTGTGTGTGTGTGTGTGTGTGTGTGTCATCTCATGTCAGCCGTAGAGACGTATGAATGATGATTGCTGAGGAAACCAGTTACTGATTCTGTTATCGTGACCCTGTTTTTTATCTATAACAAAGTCGATACTTGAAATGCTTGGTAAGGAATCTATATTTCGTCACTAACAACCAGCGCTTCTATCCTTGGGAACATTTTCGCGCCGGAAAGATGGAGTGATATAGTCGCTGTTAAAAAATAAATTTAAAGATGACAGCAGAAAGGAAGGTAGCTGTCTTCTTTGAGGGAAGGCGATTACTTTCGAGTCATAAAAGAAGACTACGCAACTCTGGTCCATGTGGGCGTCACTCGAAACTTCGAAAGAATTGACTATACAAAGCTTATGGAGTCGTTTGTAATATATACGTGGTTAGTAATATATTTGGAGAAAACAGGAAAACACAACAATACGAAACGATTTACATCAGTCCTTTCAGCACGATCATACGCACGTCTTGGAAAGCAGGAGATTGTATTCACTAAGAGGAAGTAGACTTTTACGATTCCGGTCTGCCATTCAGATACAATTCCCGTTTTCCTGAAAATCAATTCCCGAAGTTCTTACAGAACCAGTTCATTCATATCACACTCCCTCCCTTTACTTCTCTTTCCTTCTCTTTTTTTTTAAATTCAATTCTTCATTCTACACGCCCTCCATCTCTATAACCTTCCTCCTCCTCCTCTTCTTCTTTCTTCTCTTCCTCCTCCTCCTCCTCTTCTTTCTTCTCTTCCTCCTCCTATTCTTTCTTCTCTCCCTCCTCCTCCTCCTCCTCTTCTTTCTTCTCTTCCTCCTCCTCCTCTTCTATCTTCTCTTCCTCCTC
The DNA here is from genome assembly GCF_046742065.1 of Oratosquilla oratoria. Classification (NCBI taxonomy): domain Eukaryota; kingdom Metazoa; phylum Arthropoda; class Malacostraca; order Stomatopoda; family Squillidae; genus Oratosquilla; species Oratosquilla oratoria. Next base: position 47,923,879 of record NC_134782.1, read on the forward strand.
CTCCTCTTCTATCTTTCTTCTCTTCCTCCTCCTCCCTTCTATCTTTCTTCTCTTCCTCCTCCTCCTCTTCTATCTTTCTTCTCTTCCTCCTCCTCTTCTATCTTTCTTCTCTTCCTCCTCCTCTTCTATCTTTCTTCTCTTCCTCCTCCTCTTCTATCTTTCTTCTCTTCCTCCTCCTCCTCTTCTATCTTTCTTCTCTTCCTCCTCTTCTTTCTTCTCTTCCTCCTCCTCTTCTTTCTTCTCTTCCTCCTCCTCTTCTTTCCTTTCTTCCTCCTCCTCTTCTTTCTTCTCTTCATTCTCCTCCTCCTTCTCTTCGTCTTATTTCTGCCCCCACCCCTCCTCGCCATGCTCCTCATTATCTTCTACAATGGCTTTTGAAGTTGTCTCTTGTGGTGTCCCTCATTGTCATCTTTCTCTCACAACTGTGAAAATCCCAACCACCTTCCCTCCTCGTCTTCCTCCTCCTTGTACGCCTCTTCTCTCTTTTTTCTCTTCCTCCGGCACTTTCTCCTTTCTCTCTCTCTGCCTCCATTTTCCCCTTCCGTTTCACTTTTTTTTCTCTTTTCCTTCTTCGGTCTCTCCTCCTCCTCACTCTCATACTCCTCTCCTTTCCTCCTTCGTTTCCTCTTTCTTCTCCTCCTGTAACTCCTCCTTTCTCTCCTCCTCCACTCTATCCTCGACTTTCTTTTACCTCTACTACTACTATGCTACCTCTCTTTTTCTCTTTCTCCTCTTACTTTTCCTACTTCTTCTCTTTCTTTTCATCATACAGTCCCTCCTTTCTCTCATCCTTTATTCTATCCTCATCTCACTTTAACCTCCTACTACTACTGTGCTACCTCTCTTTTCTCTTTCCCCTCTTCTCTTTTACCTCCTACTACTACTGTGCTACCTCTTTTTTTTCGTCACCTTTTTAATCTTCCTCTTTATTCTCTTTCTTTTCCTCCTATAATCCCTCCTGTCTCTCATCCTCCATTCTATCCTCGACTTTCTTTTACCTCCTCTCTTTTTCTTGTCACCTTTTTAATTTCACCTATTTTTTCTCTTTTTCTTCCTCCTCTCATAACAAATTTCCCATTCTCTTCCTCCTCTCATAACAAATTTCCCTTTTGCTCATTTCTTTATTTTTCCTCATTCACTCCACTACTGCTGCTACTGTTATTACTACAACCTCACCACCACTACCATCTCCTCCTCCTCTTCCTCCTCCTCGTCGTCGTCCTCCTCAATCAGTGCAGTTGTGAAAACGTAATCGTTACAGCTTCCTCTCTTTAGGGCGTTCCGTTTCTTATGCCGTTCTCGACCGCCTCCGTGCCTCCGGACTTCGGAGAACAATCGTTCTTCATTTTTTTTTTGTTCTTCGTCAAGCTGGAGGTGTTATGTTCTTGCGGCTGTTTCGTCGGATCATTTTGGTCTCTTCGTTCTTTGTTCTGGTTCTGGTTCTTTGTTCTCGTTCTTCGTTCTCGTGCACCTGGGAGCCTTGGAGACTTTTTTATTCTTCTATATTTCTTTTAGAATACTTGCGCTCTCTCTCTCTCTCTCTCTCTCCTCTCTCTCTCTCTCTCTCTTTCCTTTATCCACACTCTATCTTATATTCCCCCTTTTCTCTCACACTTGCTTCAATTCTTCTTCTTTTTCCAACCGCAGCTTCTCTTCCCGATTTTTTTTTGTCTCTTCTTTCTTCTCTTGTTTTTCCTTCTCATGTTCTATCTTTACTACCTTTTATTTCTTTCCTTGCCGCTTATTTCCTTCTCCCTTTCTCTCCTATTGTAGTTAATTCCTAATGTATATCAATCCTTCATATATTGAAAACCGGTATGTATGTACGCATATATGTGGGTATGTCTCTATGTATGTACGCATATATGTGTGTATGTACGCATGGATGTATTTATACATGTATGTATGTATGTATGTATTTATGTATCTATGTATGTATGTATGTATGAATGTATGTGCGCATATATGTACGTATGTAGGACGAATTTATGAATGTATGTATGTTTGCATGTATGATTAGGGTCAACCAAAGTTATCACCATTGCCTTATGTACTTGGACGGCCAAGTCAGGTGGTTGCTACAGGTGGCTTTTAGAATCACACCTGCATGACGTCAGACAAAGCGAGATCGAAACCAACCCGCCACAGGAGTACATCTTGTAGTGTTTGCTTCCCACCTCCCTCCTCCTCCTCCTCCTCCTCCTCCTCCACCACCACCACCACCACCACCACCACCACCACCACCACCACCACCACCACCTCCTCCACCACCACCACCACCACCACCACCACCACCACCACCACCACCACCACCACACTCCTCCTCCTCCTCCACCAACGCCGACTGTTGAGAATTCGTTTGAGTGAAAACAACTTCGGTTACAATACTCTATCTTTCAAATTTCCTGATATGAAATCATCTCTCCGTCATAAATAGTAAACCTCATTGACGAACTAGAGACTTTAAACCTATACGAATGTTAGACATACTGTTGAAATGTTCTAAGAGAAGTCTAGATTTTTGTTAGCGAAGTCATGATCTAGTTATTCAAATGGAGGTTGGGGGTAGGATGTCGGAGGAAAAATAGCCCAGTGTGATGACCCCTTGATCGACGCCATCAAATCTATGCCTCCTCATTCTTCGTATCTCCATCTATCTCCTCTTCTCCTTCACCCTCACCCCTCACCCTCCTCCTCTCCCCTTTCCATTTCCTTCAATTATTTCTTCATTATAATCTCCCCATCCAGCTTCTATTTCCAGCACCATTTATCGCCTCGTTCTCCGTATCTCCTCACTCGCTTTCCGATTTGGAGTCCTATTCGACGAGGTTCTGACCGTCGACATAAAAATGGAGAATAAAGTCCGCGTGGACAAGAAAGGCTTGGTCGATATGGCGGCGTGGAGAGGCTATTTCGACCCTCCACGACCAGGGATGTCTCTGAGGCTCTCGGCTGAATGAAATCGACTGACGTAAACAAGAGGGAAAGATTTCGTCCACGTGGCCACAGTGAGGGGAAACTGAAAGATTACATGTGAAGGTCCTTATAAGAAAAAAGAGACATTAGGATGTATGTATGTAGGTACGCATGTATGCATGTGTATATATGTATATGTATATATGCATGCATATATGCATGTATGTATGTATCTATGTATGTATGATGCGTATATATGTGTATGTATATATGCATGCATGTATGCATGTATGTATTTATGTATGTATGTATGATGCGTATACATGTATGTGTATGTATGTATGCATGCATGTATGCATGTATGTAGGATGCGTATATATGTATGTGCATGTATGTATGCATGCATGCATGTATGTATGTATGTATGAATGTATGTATGTACTCATATATGTGTGTATGTATGTATGTATGTATGTGTAGTGGGTGTATTATAATTGTAATATTATATAAATATGCATCAGTGCATATCTCAGTATAGAGCCATTCTGGTGGGTTTCTGTAGTGCATTTGTATTCCCAGTCAATGGATTGAAGTTCCAGTGCGTTTAAGCGTGCTTTACTTCTGCATAAAGTACACTTGTGGCGAAGTAATATAACTATTAATTAATTATTTAACCCACCATTACATGTATGTGTTTATAAGTTTTATTCTGGCCGCCGGCAGGCGATTTCATTCGGTTGAGGAAAACCTCTGGGCACTCGAAGGTTTAAGGATCTAGCCAGCTGAAATGGAGGTCCTGTCCTGACGATGATTAAGAAGGACTCCGAAACGTTTCTCTTGTCTTCAAACGTTTAGAAATCAAAGTGCAAGGACTTCTATGTATCCTTTTGATCCCTCAAGCATGAAATCATAATAATTGCTTCATGATCAGCGGCCAACAACTATGTTCGGTGCCAGAGTGGATGATCAAGTCTCCTTAACCGTTTAATGTCAGGCCGTCGAAATAGTAAAAAGGGGAGTTTTGTTCGTAACGATTGTCGCTCAACGGTGATTGTTCATGGCTCACAGATGATCGTCAAACGATTGTCTAGAGCAGCGTTTCTCAACCAAGGTTCCCCGGAACCCTGAGGTTCCGCAAAAGGTCTCTAAGGGTTCCGCAAAAGGTCCCTAAGGTTCCGCAAAAGGTCCCTAAGGGTTCCGCGAGAACAAGTGAGATAAGCTAATGCACTTTTGATGTTTTATTCAATTTCATATACGTAATATAATTAAACACGCACGACATATTCTTGGTTATTGTAATAATGTAATATAGACATCATCCTATCTAACCTATCATTACGATGAAAATAAAATGAGAAAGATATGTTTTTTTTTGTTTTTTGTTTTTGTTTTTTGCGCAGGGGTTCCTTGAGACATGCAATTTATCTTAAAGGTTACGCAAGGTTAAAAGGGTTGAGAAACGCTGGTTTAGGGCAATGTTCCCCAGACATTCTCGCCTATTGTACCCTTTATTACCTTCTACTGTTACGTACCCCCTCTCCTGCCCACCATGAGTGAACAAAGTCAGTTTTACTTAAGATAATGTAAATATTATATTAATTCTGAAAAGACTGCATTGTAGGAGTGTTGGTCAATAAATTCGAATTTGTTACACAAATAAAAAGCATGATTTAATAACAAAATGCTTGAAAATACATAACTTAATGTGAGAAGTGAGGCTGATGTTTACTGATGATTTTTCCCATCCTTGGCGATATTGAGGCTACTGCAGTCATCAGGTTTTGTATCAAATTGACATTTAGTTTGTTTCTTTGTTTCGATTTTATAACGCTCAGTGCAAAGAAAGACGCCTCACAAATATAAGTAGACCCAAATGGCACAAGTTTTTATAAAGCCATTTTTCCTAAGTCAGGTGCTCCTTCATCACACAGCTCCAGAAGTGAGCGACATTTGAGCTTTCAAAAAACAGTTTTAAGGAAACGATCAGCACACACTTCTATCGGTGTTTCCTGGAATCAAATAGGAAGCTTCTCGTATTCAGAAAAGAGGAATGGATTTCTAATCCGGTCCAGCTGTACTGATTGTTCATGCATGTCAGGAAAGTAAGACTTGAAAGCTCTAATAAAGATGGTCAAATGTTTCATAATGACTGGTTTCACAGTGTCTTTCTCATAACTGTTATTGGAAAAGTATTTGACAAAGGAAAGCATTTAAACTCTCCCCTTGAGCATGTTTGCTTCCACAATTCTATTTACTTATGAAAACCAGCAACTTTGCCATACAGCTTGAGAATGTTTGTGTCCTTACCTTACAGAAACAAATCTAACTTATCGAGTTTGCTGAGCAAGTCTGCAAGATATGCCAATTGTGCAAGCCAAGAAGTGTTTTCGAAAACATGTGGCAAAAGGAAACTCATATTGTAGTAAGAAGGAAGCTGCTTCATCTCGCAAATCGAAGAGTTTGGTGGTCCACGCGACAGCCACCGCACCGCTGTGTACAGCAATATCTCCGTATACTCTGACCCCATGCTTTCACACACTGAGTGAAACAGACGAGTATTAAGTAACCTTCACTTAAAAAGGTCTATTACTTTGATGGTGGGGGTTGGTTGCTGGTAGGCTGAAGGGGGAGGGGGTATCCGACTGATTAGATTCGTCTGGCGTAGGGCACAATAGGAACCCTTCGGCGAGGCGCCTTTCTGAGGAGAGGCTGGCCCGATGTGCACCAGGGCCACTACGCCACCTGAATATTCAGCAGGAGAGGGTCATGTGCCCTGCCGCCCGCTTGAATATTCTCATCTCGTTGAATCACCTCCTTCGTTACTGAGGGAAGAGGCGGGGAAGGAGGGGTTGCTACGGAAATGAATGGCGGACCTCAAAGCACTTGCTCTCTCTCTCTCTCTCTCTCTTTCTCAATCTGTCTTTATCTCTCTAAAAGGAGAGAAGTGAATTCTCTATTTCTGAAGTGCTTTATGTGTGTGTGTGTGTGTTTACCTAGTTGTATTATACCGGAAGGGGAGCTATGCTGGTGTGTGTGTGTGTGTGTGTGTGTGTGTGTGTGTGTGTGTGTGTGTGTGTGTGTGTGTGTGTGTGTGTGTGTGTGTGTGTGTGTGTGTCAACAACGATTACTCTTGCGAATCAGAGCCAAGAACTCATAAAATCCGATCAACGGGTTAAACCGTAACCTCACATCCATCTATTCCTTTACTCAAGGGGAACAGTAACAGCTTGCGTGTAAGGCTTTCAGGCCGTAATCGGTACCACCGTTTGGCAACCTGAGAACGTCTTTAACGTCTACTGCACCTCCAGTTTTCTGTACGGTATTGTACCCAAGGACTGAAACGCTACTTATTACCGACGAAGTATTAATGATTTTATGGGATGATAACGTGGACAAATTATCTATATCAATATCTAATCCCCCTGATTGTCTTTTTCCATCATGAATAGGAATATTAATAAACTAGTCTCTGATAGTATTGTCTCCATGTCTATATAGTATTAGCAAATCCATAACAATGTTTATGTGTCATATGTGTATTGATTGGTATTACTCATGACTGTCTCCGGTCCCCTTAACTCCTACGTGTGTTGTCTGTGTAACTTTGTGTAGAAAATCAGTCTACTGAGGACAACAATGGAAATAAGCTTACTTGTTGTTTTTTGTGTTATCCTGGGCATTTGTAAATGTTATTTCAAACTATGTTTTCTTTTCTTTATCTGCACTTCATGTAGATTGATTCAATGCCAAATAATTTTTTTTTTCTTTTTATTTATCTATTTATTATTTATGTATGTATGTATTATCATTTCACTGGTTCATCCACAAAACAAATCGTATTCCATCTGCTGCCCTGCGATCATATTCCCCGTCAGGGTAAACATCAACAGCCAAAGCAATAAGATATATTTTTATTAACCTCTCGGATTCGGAGGATTTATTAGAAAAAATCTAATACTTAATACTTTTCCAAGTGTTTTGAATGTATGATCTGAAGTTTGGTTATATTCTGTTATGTGTGTGTGTGTGTGTGTGTGTGTGTGTGTGTGTGTGTGTGTGTGTGTGTGTGTGTGTGTGTGTGTGTGTGTGTGTGTGTGTGTGCAAAGTAGACCACTTGGAAAAAGAAACTAACGAAGCAGAGCGCTTTCGTATATTACATCTTCAGTGCAAAAAGTACTTTTTGTACTGGATGTAACATACGAAAGCGTTCTGCTTCGTTAGTTTCTTTTTCCAAGTGGTCTACTTTGCATAAGTGAACACACGTTCCCATATTCTTATTAGCACACGCGCGCGCGCACATACACACACACACCTCTCATGGCGCTGTGGTTCAAGTGAATACATATATATATATATATATATATATATATATATATATATATATATATATATATATATAATATATATATATATATATATATATATATATCACAGGTTAGTCTAGAATGAGGAGAGTAAAACTTTTCTATATAAAAAAAAAAAAAATAGTAGTAGTGGTTGATGCAACAAAATGGCGATTCGCAGGCGTTGAGTGGGAAGGCTGCAGGGAATCGCTTTTTCATCGTCCCTTATTATAAATTTGCGGGAAAAACGTTACCAAGAAAAGTTGTTGGATTTGACGTAATATGGATGCAAATAATATACAAATTGCTGTGTGAGCGGTTCAGAGGAAACTTCACAATTTGCAATTGAAGATCGAACACACGCGAGAAATAACAAACAGACCGTCAATATTGGACTTGAGATTCATAAAAGATGAAAGAGAGATTAAAGGTTCGAATTATGTAGCATCATTGGGCCTCAGCAAACATTCAATAATGACATTTAAATTGGAGATAGATGGTCAACCGAGGGAGTTGACTGCAGAAAGTAGGAAAACTGATTATTACGGAGCAAATCTAGAGAAAACAGAGAAGTAGCACCTACTGATTATCTGATATGATACGGTGCAACATGATATTGTACCCACTTGTTGCGTATCCGCCTGCTGTATACGGATACGCAACAGGTGGGTACAATACCCTGTTGTACCGTGTCGTATCATTAGATGGTACGCAAAGATGATACGATACGCGGCATTGCAACAAGTGTGGACCCGGCTTTACACAGCCCGTTCGCTACTACATCGTAGCTAATAACCAATTTCGTCAAAGCTGTCTAAAGAATTTTATTTTCCTAGCTCGTCTTATCAAAATACATTTCTTCGCAGATATTTCACTTGTATTTTCATCCCATTAATCAAAAACATACTCCTATTGATGGTTGGCATTTTCGTATTTTATAATCGTGAATATTAACGATGACGACGCTACCCCGCCTTCAGTCGACATTACGTCACGATTCTAACAATTGCCATAACGTTTATAATTTTATATTATGATTGTTATTCCCGAGAAAATAAAAACAACTTCATTTCTGATTACCTTACCTTATATTGTCGATGAGTAGCGTACAGTGTTTAGTAAATTTTCAATGGATATATCACAGAAATTAAGGTTATGTAGATAAATTTGCGGAAATATCACTATACACACACACAAAGAACACTTCACTCGGACTAATGATCATACAAGAATCGTTCAGCATTTCAGAAAAATTACTGCACCCTGCAAAAAAAATCCATGTACTATTTCAACTCTCTATTGATAAATAAGTTGGTACAACATAATTTATGCTAAATAATGCCTAGTTTTTTATGACATAGTATTTTCGTAAAACTGAATGATATACTCGCAAGGAAATTACTGTAGCTCCGCCCAAAATCTATATATATCTTGGCTCCGCCTATCGTCAAGTGTTCGTGAACGGATATACCTTAATATAGATTTTTTGCATATTGCATTAATAATCGTTGCAGACATATTTCTAAAATTCTATTAACACAAAATATATCTATCTTTAAACTGTAAAGGAAAAAAGCTTATTTGTTCAAAAGAGAGACATACAAAGCTGTGCAACTGATGTCGTTTGAACGACGCATATGAAAAAAAAATACGATTAAGCAACTCAGTTATCGAAGACGACAGTACGACTTGACTAAAAATAAGCACCAATAATACTAGAAAACTGTCATTCTTAACAAAACCAAAATGAATACAAACAGATTTTCAAATAGATGAATAAATCAATTAAGAAATGAATGAACAAATAGACATTTAGATAGATGAATGAATACATAAGTAAATGAATAAATGAGTATACAAATAGATCAGTCATTCAACCATTCAATCAATCAACCAAGCAAGCAAGCAAGCAAGCAAGCAAGAAATTTGGAGAATATATATATATATATATATATATATATATATATATAAATATATATATATATATATATATATATATATATATAGACACAAGATATGTATATATATATATATATATATATATATATATATATATATATATATATATATATATATATTACCATGTATGACAATGGATTTTAGGAAGTTCTGAATTAGAATTATTTATTACCAAGTTATTTGTTGGAAGCGCTTTGCCCCAGATACGAGGTACATTGTTATTTACTCTAAATGTTTGAAAACCGTCTCTGTTGAATAAGATTCTAGCGTTGTCCACACCGAAATATGTGCACACGGATGTGTGTGTGTGTGTGTGTGTGTGTGTGTGTGTGTGTGTGTGTGTGTGTGTGTGTGTGTGTGTGTGTGTGTGTGTGTGTGTGTGTGTGTGTGTGTGTGTGTGTGTGTGTGTGTGTGTGTGTGTGTGTGTGTGTGTGTGTGTGTTGTGTGTGTGTGCGTGCGTGTGTGTGTGGTGTGTGTGTGTGTGTGTGTGTGTGTGTGCATGTGTGTGTGTGTGTGTGTGTGTGTGTGTGTGTGTGTGTGTGTGTGTGTGTGTGTATGTGTGTGTGTGTGTGTGTGTGTGTGTGTGTGTGTGTGTGTGTGTGTGTGTGTGTGTGTGTGTGTGTGTGTGTGTGTGTGTGTGTGTGTGTATTTACCTAGTTGTATTTACCTAGTTGTATTTCACGGGAAGGAGAGCTACGCTCGTGGGGTCCCGTCTCCATATCTCATTTTATCTAAACTATTTTTAAATTCATGTATTGTTCTTGCACACACTATTTTTTCATCCAACTTGTTCCAACTGTCTATTACTCTGTGAGGAAAGCTGTTCTTTTTCAGATCTCTTCTATAGCTGTCCTTCTTGATTTTCCTTCCATGTCCTCTTGTGTTTCCATCATCCCATTTTATCAGATTCTCTCTATCAATAACTTCTATGCCTTTCATGATTCTGTAAATAGCTATCAAATCTCCTCTCTCTCTTCTTTGCTCTAATGTCTGTAGTTCAAGTTTTGCTAGTCTCTCTTCATATGATAGTTTTGAGAGTGTTGGTGCCAATTTTGTAATTGCTCTTTGTATTCTTTCAAGTTTTTTTATACATTTTTTTGTACTTGGTGACCATACTGTTGCTGCATATTCCAATTTTGGTCTTATCAGAGTGGTAAAAATTTTCTTCACCATTTCTTCATCCAGGTATGTAAATGCCACTTTGATTGTTCTTATCAAATTATAAGTTTCTCCAAAAATCTTATTTATATGTTTCTCAGGTGACATATTATTCATAACAATGACTCCCAGGTCCTTCTCATTCTCTACTTTTTTTATTCCTTCTTCTCCCAATTTATATGATCCTATTATTCTGTTTTTGCTTTTTCCAAATTCCATTATACTACACTTTTTAGTGTTGAACTCCATCTCCCACTTCCTACTCCATTCCTGTACTTTGTTCAGATCATTCTGTAGTGACTCACAATCTTCATCCGTTTTCACTTTTTTCAACAGTTTTGCATCATCTGCAAAGAAGCTCATATAACTTTTAATTCCTTCATCCATATCATTAATATATATATCAAACATTATTGGGGCCAGAACTGTTCCTTGTGGGACACCGCTTATTACTTCATCCCATTCTGAGTGTTTATCTCTTATCACCACTCTCATTTTTCTTTCTTGCAAAAAGTTTTCCATCCATTTAAGCAGTTTGCCCTGTATTCCTCCTTCAGTTTCTAATTTCTTAAGCAACTTTTTGTGTGGTACTTTGTCAAAAGCCTTTTTCAAGTCCAGAAATGCACAATCAGCCCATCCATCTCTTTCTTGTATCATGTCTATTAGCCTTGAATAGAAACATATCAAATTGGTGACGCATGATCGTCCTTGTCTGAATCCAAATTGCCTTGTATTTAGCACGTTGTTTTTTTCTAAATATTCTACCCATCTACTTTTGACAATTCTTTCACAAATTTTTGCTATTGTACTTGTTAGAGAGACTGGTCTATAGTTGTTAGGGTCTTCCTTATTTCCCCCTTTATATATAGGTACTATATTTGCTCTTTTCCAATCTTCTGGGACTTTTCCTTCTTTCAAGGAACTGTTTATTATGCTATGTATTTTGTCTGCCAGTTCTTTCCTGCATTCTTTCAAAATCCAGTTTGCTATTTCATCTGGTCCATGCGATTTTCTAACATCTAGATTACTCAAGTGTTTCAATATTTCATTCTTTGTTACTTCTATTTCTTTCATGGGGGGAACTTTCTCTTTCCATTCGATCTCTTCAGGTTGTATGTTCTCTCTTGTAAACACTGATTTAAAATGTTTGTTCATAATTTCTGTCATTTCTAGTTCCTCTGTATATTCAACTCCTCCTTGCCTTAATTTTTCCAAATCTTGTCTGTTTTTCAGTTTGTTGTTTACAAATCTGTAAAATAGTTTTGGTTGATCTTTACACTTTTCTATGATATCTTTTTCATATTTTCTCTTTTCCTCTCTGCACACTTGTACATATTCATTTCTATAACAAGTATACATTTTCCACTTTTCAGGTCTTTTGTCCTTTCTCCACTTAGTCCAAGCTTTATCTCTTTTGTCTTTTAACTCCTCACAACTTTTGCTGTACCAACATTTTATATATTTCTTTTCTTGTTTTTGTCTTGGGACATACTGTTCCACTCCTTTTTTATAATTTTTTTTTCAAAATATTCCATTTCTCTTCCACTGTTGTTCCTTCTTTGTATATTCCTTCCCAGTTTTCTTTTTGAAAGAATTCTCTTAATTTATCAAAGTTTGTTTTTTCATACATCATTCTTCCTTTTCTATATTGTTCATTTCTTTTCATGTATTTTTCCTCATTTAATTCCAGTTCAATCAATATATGGTCACTTTTACTTATTGGTGTTTTATATTCAATCTTTTCCACTATTCCAGGTTCAGATGTGATTATTAGGTCCAGTCTCGATGGTTCTTCTTCATTTCTATACCTAGTGTTCTCCTGTATCCACTGTGTCATTGTATGATCAACAATCATCTCGAGTAGAACATTTCCCCATGAGCCGTCTCCACCCTTTGCTGTCATCTCTTCCCAGCAGACTTCTTTGCAATTAAAGTCGCCCATCATAACTATTCTTCCTCCATCTTCCATTATCTTATTTAATGTTATCTTTGTGTCCTCTAACATACTTTTATGTTCACTCTCTTCCCACGAGGCTGTTTTCGGAGGCACATAATTCACCACGAACTTTCTGTTCTTCTTATCTCTATCTTCCACTTCGATCATAATCATCTCTACTGGATTCTTTCCATATGTAACACTCTTCACATTTATACCCTTCTTAGTCAGGAACATAACTCCACCCCCTTGTTTTGTCTCTCTGTTTCTAATCCAATAATTATATGCATCATTACCTACACTGTTGGGTGGTAGTTCACCTTTTAATTTCGTTTCCACGATTCCCATTATGTCCGGTTCTTTTTCCTTCAGATAATCATTCAGCTCATTCAATCCTGTTATTAATCCATCTATATTTGTGTAAGACACTCTTAGTTTTCTGTCACTTCCACTTTCTGTTTCATTCCTACTTGTTGCCCTTTTCACTCTTGTGTTGTGTGTCCAGTGTTCCTCGTCGTATGGGTTTCTTTCTTCCTCAATTTCAATAGGTATCTGTTCCACGGCCTCCCTCTGATTACATAGAAGTTTCCCTGGTCCTTCTCTTCTGAATTTTTCTTTTCTGCTTCCTCCCTAAGGTCCTTATCTCTTTTCCTCTCTTCCTTAGTCATATCATGGGTTACCCCTACTTTCTTAAATATGTCTGCGTAACTTGATTTAGAATCTTTTAGCCTATACAGATTCCTCATAATTCTTTCCTTAATATTTCCTTTCAGAGTCACCAAGATAGGTCTCGCTCTGCCTTCATCTAATCCTTCATACTTTCCCAATCTCCTTATTTCTTCTATCTCACTTTCATAACAGGTGATTCCCATTTCCTTACAAAGTTCGATAAATACCAACTTGTCATGCAATACCTTCTGCTCTCTTATATCTAAATTCATCCCAGGAATCACTTCTTCAGACATTCTATGAAGTACAATGTTATTGACTCTATCCATTCTACTTTGCACCTTCCTAGTTGCCATTTCTACAAATTTCTGATCGTTTTGCTTATCACTACCACCAGGTCTAGCCGTATCACCTTTTTCCTTAAGGACATCCCTATATGTCTTATCCATCTCTTCCTTAATTTCAATTTTTGCTGCTCCCTTCACCTCATTCAACCATTCAGTTTTACTAGTTTGCATTTTATTTTCTACTATCTCCACTATATCATCTCTTATTTCCTTACTTATATCTTTCTTTATTTCTTTCAGGCCTGTACTAACTTCTTTTTTTACTTCAGCTTTCATATTCATTTCCATGTTTACCATATCCTCCTTTACCTCAATCCATTGTTCATTAGTCGCTATTTCAATGGCATCTATGCGTTTTTCCACAGTATCCTGCCTCTTTGAAATTGTGGTGATCTGCTTGACCATCTTGCTGAATACTGTATTACACTTGCTACAATACCAATGAATAGTGCTTACCTCATTTTCTGCTAAAAATTCATATACTTCATCTGACATCTTTTCACACTTTGCGTGATGCCACATATCACACAGATTACATACCAATCCTTTATCGTCATCACGGACCACCTTCTCACAAGTTGGGCAATTGGTGCACTGTTTACTTCTCCGGTCCTGTTCGTCGTCTTCCATGTTCTTCTCCACACTTATTTTCCTCTATTATTGTTACACTTCATCCACTTTTTCACTTAATTCCCACTGACCCAGTTCAGTGGATACACTATTTGTTCCTGTTCGTAGTTATCTGATTTGGCCTTGGTAATTATGTTGAAAAAGTCTGGTTTTTACAGGAACCCCTCTAACACAACCTCTCTCTCCGACCCGTGACCCGTGTGTGTGTGTGTGTGTGTGTGTGTGTGTGTGATTTTTCCTCCCAGGCCTAATCACCTGCCGAAGACATCACAAGTTATAGTGACAATCGCCAATCCACAATCACATTTCCTATAGCACATGCGGAAACTTGTATTCACCATTTTAAGAATAACACGCTGTGTTTGAGTGAGTGTAGATCTGAGTTTCTGCAGTGCCCATGCACGCTTGACCCCCCCCCCCTAACCCCACCGGGGGGGGGGAGAGTTCTCTGAAACGTCTACAGGAATCTCACGCAGGACCAAGCCCGCAAGAAGCCTTCCAACATCAAAGCAAACACCCTTGGGAATCCCCTCCTCCTCCTCCTCCTCCTCTTACTCCTCCTCCTCCTCCTCCTCCTTCTCTTCCTCCTCCTCTTCCTCCTCCTCCTCTTACTTCTCCTCCACCTCCTCCTCGTCTTACTCCTTCCCTTCCTCATCCTCTTCCTCCTCCTCCTCTTACTCCTCCTCCTCTTACTCCTCCTCCTCCTCTTCCTCCTCCTCCTCTTCCTCCTCCTCCTCTTCCTCCTCCTCCTCTTACTCCTCCTCCACCTCCTCCTCCTCTTCCTCCTCCTCTTCCTCCTCCTCTTCCTCCTCCTCTTCCTCCTCCTCCTCCTCCTTCTTCTCCCCCTCCTTTCCTCTTCCTTCTTTTCCTTTTGTTCCTTCTCTTTCCCCCCTTCTCGTTTCTCCAATTTCGTCTCTTACTTTTTCTTCTCTTCCTTCTCTTCCCTCACTTTCTCCCCCTCCTCGTTTCTTCTCCTCCTTCTCCCCCTCCTCCTTCTCCTTTTCCTTCTTTTTCTCCCTTTCCTTCTCTTTCTCACCCTACTCGTTTCTCCTTCCCCTCCCCCTCTTCCTTCCTCTCTTTCTCCTCTTCCCTCTTTTCCTCCTATTCCTTATCTTCCCCCCCTCCTCGTTCCTCTTCTTTCGCCTGTTGCTTCTTCTTTTTCTCTTCCTCCTTTTCCTTCTCTTTCTCCACCTCCTCGCTTCTTTTCTTCCTCCTCCTCCGTTTCTCTCTCTTTCTCCTCTCCTCACGTTGGAAGAAGATATATTATACGTCACAGGACGTCACAACGAAACGTCACATGACGTCACAATACGAGAAGATAGATATCAAGCATAAGACACCGCGTACCTCGAAGCAGCACCTGACCAGAGGCCACTTAACTGAAATTAGGCAGACCTGACCTTGAACTCTTGGGACACCTGGTCCGCACAACGATACGACCGTTGACAAGCGTACGTCCACATAAGGAATTGTCCTTAGTATTTTTCATTATGTATTACTGAAATATGCCATGTCCTTCTATGTATCATAATTGTAAATAATTTTATTTAGTATTGAGTGTATCACTCAACCATGTAAATACCTACTTCTGTCACATTGTGAATATTACTGTACAACCATAAATTTACGTAGTGTCAACCGTGACAGCCATTGTAGTCAGTTGCCTTGCTTCCTAGCGCAGATCTCGACTGGCTCTGGATAAGACAACTGGCTACGATTTAATAGAGTATATTCGTAGAACAAAGCAGCTTTTTACTTGCTACGGAACTCGCATCGCCTCCAAAGTGTGGATCAAGCTTTCCACACTCATTTCTTCCTTTTCTTTCTCCTCCTTCTCCTCCAACTCCTCCTTCTCCTCCTCCTTCTCTTCCTCCCATCCCTTACCTCTCATCTTCCCCCTTCTTTTCCTTCTCCTCCTCCCTCTCCTCTTCACATTCCTTGCCTCTTAGCCTCCTCCTTCTTTCTCTTCTCTTCCTCCCTCTCTTCCTCCTCCTCTTACTACTCCTCTTCACCCCCCTCCTCGTTTCTCCTCTTTATTTTCCTTCTCCTCCTCCCATCCTCACTCTCTTCGTCTCTCCTCCTCCTACTGCTCCTTCTATTCCTTCTCTTCCTCCCTCTTCTCTTCTCTTTTCTTTCTCTTCCTCTTCTTCTCTTTTCTCACTCCTTCACCTTACTCTTCTCTCCTTCTTCCACCTCCTCTTCTTCTTCCTCTCTTTTTTTTAACTATTTCGTCGTTCCCTTGTACACACACCTTCCGTTCTCAGCCATTTCCATATTTAGCCAAACTGGCCTCTGACCATTCGAAATCGATTACTCCCTACATGAACTTTAATTTTTTTTTCCAGCTTTTCTTGCATTTTTTCAGCTTTTTCTCGCTTTCTTTCCTGCCATCTTCCCTTCCTCGAATTCACGTTTTTTCCTTTTAATTTTTCTTTATTTTTAGATTTTCTCAAATTCTGTATCTCAATTTGTCCTCCTGTCCATCTCTCTTCTCCACATCATTCATCTCTTTAGTCCTTCGCTTTTCCCACTTTTCATCCCCGCGTGGCAATGTGTATGTAACAAATGTTATTCAGTTAATATTTCAAAAACTTCAGTAACATCCCAACGGACCAAATCACTCACCATCGTCTTACGACTGGAGACTAATTTCCGTTAAAAAATGTTGATTACTTTGAACTTCTGTCCCTCCGTTCAAAAAAAAAAAAAAAAAAAAAAAAAAAAAAAAAAAAAACCTATACAGTGGGAAGTGAGAAACCCCAGGTAGGGCGAAAACCTGTTTTTTTTTTTTTTTTTTTTTTTTTTTTTTTTTTTTTTTTTTTTTTTTTTTTTTTTTTTTTTTTTTTTTTTTTTTTTTTTTTTTTTTTTTTTTAGGCCGATGTTGGGTCACCTCCCCGCCGCATGGACAGGGGTGTGGGTAGTATTTGTTGCCATGGGGACGAAATACCACACGGAATGGAAGGAATCGAAATATAGACTTAACAAGAGCTTTCTTCACAGTGAATCATTAGTCTTCATCTCCACATTCTGTTTCAAAGTGACAAAGCACAATTTCTTGTCTGAAAACACCGTTTCATCGTCACCCACTGACTTTGATGATTATCTTGATTTCGACTCATCACGACCCGTTTCCTCTGTAGCCGCATGGACAGGCATTACACACCTCGTGGCGCAGTGGTTAGAGTTCTCGCCTGCCCCTACGGCGGTCCGGGTTCGAATTCCGCCCAGGGCTGAAATAATTTCAATATCGCTGCGCTGCGGGTTGTTACTCCAACTCTCGTGGGCGGGGAGCTGGGTGTGTGTGTGCGTGCGTGTAAGGTCACAGTAATACCCATAGATCGGTCATACGAGCTCTGAGCTCTCATTCGGGAGGGTAATAACTGTCGATCACGTGACCAACACGTGATCCATCACCTTGGTGGTGAATGGTGAATCACAGCTTCTTTCACAGTCCAGAGAGCGTCAGTAAGGGGCCTCAACCCACTGGAAAGGCTTTGACCAACTCAAGAGGAACCCTTTACGAGGTAATAATGATTATGACTGATGAAATTCCTTGTGGAGAATTCTGAATTCTCGTGTTATTTATTCACTCATTTTTTTTTTTTTTTTTTTTTTATATTTTATGTTATCAGTTGTTTCTGGAATCGTCATGGATATTTGTTACTGTATAATTTTTAATTAATGAAGATCTGAATTGAGGTTAAATGTGTATTGTAGATTTAGAAGCATCAAGCCAGGTATTTGCTCTTGCTTCGGAGAAGTCGTCATCATAATTCTCGCTAACTTATTACTTATTATTAAGATTGTAAAAATATATCTTCATAGTGAGAAAAAATCACAAAATAAATATATTTCTTGACCTCTTCAGCACAGTCACGTCCTTAGATATTCTATCCTAACCGACGCAAGTCAATTTATTTCAATTGTGGAGACTTCAAGTTGAAGATTCTGAAGAGATCTCGACTGACGTACACTCCATCAAAATATGATTTAATATTTTTGTTGTTTATACTTTCAACTCTGGTTTTTAATCACAAACATTATTGTAGGATACAATCGACTTTCGAGGTGAAAAGAAATCACAACATATTTCTGACGATTTAGCACATGTTAAAGTGGCAGGCATCACAGGTGAACATTAGGTACCCTTTACAGGTTTTCTTTAAGCAAACTTTAGCAGGCCCGTGCAGAGAGAGGGGGGGGGGGGTTGCTGGGGGTGCCCGAGCACTTGCCCCTTTGCCCTGTGCCCCAAAAGTGCCCTTCACAAAAATATATAAGAATTAATGAAAAATTATTTCTCACAGGCTTTTTCCATTTTCTTACCATCCAGAAATTATAATGTGGGAAATGGTGTTACACCCTACCGGATCGTTGCCAAATACGAATAATACAAAAGAGGGAAGTGGACAATTTCCTGCCCAAAGCACCTGCCCCTTGAAATTTCTGTGCACTTTACTTTAGGTACTTGTGTTCAGTTACAGGGGCAAGTTAACGGTGGAGAGGGTGAGGGAAGTTAAATGTCTTTTGGGGATTAAGAAAGAAATAGCCAAGAACCCGTTTGCCAATAGAGTTGTTAATGGATGGAATAGGTTTAGTAATCACGTTGTGAGCGTGGAAACAATAGTTTTGAGAGAAAATGAGATAACGTTATGGATAAGGATGTCAGGGGGTATAGAACATTGTGTGAAAATGCGGAAGAAATACAGTCGACACGGATAGAGAGAGAGAGCGTAAGGAACGTACGGAACCGAATGTCAACCTCTCAGGGCCACACCTTCGTATGGAGAGGAGGGTATTGATAGCTTCTGAAGACGGACAGCAGGGATATGATTCCATCTGACGTCCGTTTGTAGGTACTCGTCGTTGATCCCAAGGAAGAAAGAAATATCATCAAAAGAAATTAGACTGAAATGTAAACCATGTTTAGGTCGATCAGTTTACCAGTAATAATTGCATTCTCTGAATTATTTCTGACGTGAGGAATGTAATGATCATAATTTATTTTATATTGTTTTTGTTTTGTTATCATTTGTCTGTCTGATTTTCATTTATTATTAGTTATATGTCAATTTATTATTATTTACTATTTACCTGTTTGTTTATTATTCAACTATACCTATGCATTTATTTATGTATTTTATTTGTTATTTACATTATTATAGTTTTTATTGATTATTTTATCATTATTATGATTTTTTTCGCATCCGACCTAGATATGGACCAAAAGGTCTCCTGTCGGCATGCTCCGCCTTTGTAATCCTTTGTAACTACTCAAAATACATACAAGCCATCTTGATAATGTTGAAACAATGTAAATAATGTAGCAAGTAATCAATTGGTCTTATTTGATTACGACTTTTTTCTCAATTCGTTTATGATAAAGATGAAAAAATGAGATGGTAGATAAAAGTTGAATCCCTTGATGGAATTCACCGTTGAATCCAGTCATACCAGAAACATTTTTGGTCAAGAAGATATGAACTCGAGTATGGGAACGTATAGACGAGACATTTTTGTCATCAAGAAAATTACTGAGCAGCAACCGAAGACATGAGCGTCTTTAACTTGATGGAGACTTTTTCTGAGGTAATTTAGTTTCCTGTTTGCATTTCTCCAGTTTCTCGCTGGTTTTCCTTTCTCTGTATTAGTATCGTTGCCTTTTGGTCCTTCATGGAGACTGAAGATGTCCTGTGAAGCAAAAACGTTTTGCCATTCGTAACGTTATTTCCTTGTGTTTTTGTACTTATCATCCAAGGATCCAGAGTCAACACTAAGAATATTTGAAGACTGAGCAAAATTTTATTGGACGAAAACGTATGGAATTTTATTAGCAAATAAGATATATACATATCTGAGCACCTTAGAAAAATAAACAAATAGGAAAACAAACAAACAAGGGAGCCCTAGGCAGATACAAAAATCGCAAAAAACAAAAAACAAAAAAAAAAACATAAGATACCCGTAGACACATGCGGACGAGACGTGGATGGATCACAAAGAGGCGCAGAAGTGTTATGCTGAGGTTGATGGATCCTCAAGCCTAAAAATCGAGACAGATAAGGAAGAAAGATTCATCACTCTACATCAGGAGTCGGCAACCTCTGGAAGAAACTGCCAGTTTCTTTGATGTGTTCCAATAATGCATTTTAGTGAGCAATTTGATGTTTATTCATATGCACAGTGGATGGATGACAATGCAAAAACATTAATTACTATACGATATGGTTTTAGTTTATCTCGTGTCACCACAATTTGTTAATTTGAAGTAGTTGTTTATGACTCTCATAATACTCTCATGTTAGATCTACACTTCCATGATTTTACTCTCTCTTTGGGCAACCGAATTTATTCAGAAGAGAAGCGGTTTCCGTAGAAGACATAGGTCGTCTCAATTAGCCTACAGGTAACGTACTTCCAGAGTACACCTATACCTATTCGATCTGATTTAACTAGTTCACACAACTTATAATGGGTTAAGTTACGCATTCATGAGCCCAGCGTGTTACACAGGCTTCTAACTTTGTCGTCTACAAAATTCGACGGAAAATATCTAATTAGGAACTTCTAGGTTACAAAGTTAATCATGTATATAATTTGTGCTCCCATGGTTCCTAGGGTATACCTCGTCCGAATGAAATCGTTTGTCTTTGGGCACAACGTCAAGAGCGAATGTCATTGAACAAACTCGCAAAAGAATGCATTAGTGTCCGAATTCTTAGGAAGGTGAATTTCACAGTAAACGAGTTGGTTGGAACGTAACCCGAGGACTGAGGAAAGCTTCCACAAATATCGACAAGTTATCGGTGGTAGATGGTGGTTGTGGTGGATACGGTGGTGGTTGTTGTGGTGGTGGTTGTGGTGGTTGTTGTGGTGGTGGTTGTGGTGGTTATGGTAATTGTGGTGGTGGTAGTTTTGGTGGTTGCGGTGTTGGTTGTGGTAGTTGTGACAGTTGTTGTAGTTGTAGCAATCAAGTAGTGTGCTCATACAAACGCAAACGGAATACTGCACCCAATTAAATTGCTCTCTCTCTCTCTCTCTCTCTCTCTCTCTCTCTCTCTCTCTCTCTCTCTCTCTCTCTCTCTCTCTCTCTCTCTCTCTCTCTCTTCTTCTTCTTCTTCTTCTTTCTCGGGGCAGGATGGGGTTGCCTGCATCCCAAATGTGTCTTAAACTTTGTTTGCATTTGGCGACTTACATATCAAGTATGTGAGGCCTTCACCGGTTCCCTCTATATCTGTCAATCCTGTGACAGATATACGAATATATCTGTCACAGAATCAGGTAATCAGTGTTAGCTCCATAATTTCTGAATATTCCTGCATATCGTAGCTTCACAATATTGATTTTTTTCCTTTCTTTATCAATTATCATTCCATTGTTATACGGCTTCCTCTTGTTGAGGTTCTTGACGCCTTCTTTTACTCGGAGGACTTGCATCTAGTCCAAGACAAGATGGAAAAAGATCAAACGCTTCTGTGTCTAAGGAAATTCAAATACAGTGTGATTTCTGCACTGGTGACGTCATCGGAAGCGTGCTAGCCTCGCAATCGCTAAGGTGTGGGTTCGAGTCCCACATTCCTCTCCGGTTCCCAGCAGTGACTGTGACCCGCCCAAAGAGTCCAAGCTTATAATAAAGCAAAGGTGAATACTTCGGCCGCAGGTACTCAGCGCCTCCTGGCGTATTAGGCTCCTCACCAACTTCAGGGCTACAACAGGATCTGTAATAGGATGTGAAGGATCCACAACAGGTCGCAAAGGATTCTCCTCTAAGTCGTAAAGGATTCAGGACCTGTGGTGACTGGAAATCGTAATTTCGTTGTACCTAAAAACATCCGTTTCCATTTGATTTTAATCTTACATATTTTTATCTATTAGTGCTTAATTTTTAACTACATTTTTTTCACCGTATGTCTTTCTTTTTCGTTGGGGGGAGGGGGCTAAATGCTTTACCAAAATCGATTGATGTTATCAGCGCTGAAATTTGCATTATGAATTTATTTTATTCATGGTGTGGTCCTCGTTTATTCCTCTGCTTTTGTGAGGTCTACCAGCTTCATCTCCTCTAATTACCTCTTTCTCTCTGTCACAACATATCACTGCTCTCTTACTATAGTTGTCAAAATGCAATATATTTAGTTAGTTACTGACCTTAAACGAAGGGGTAACTTTATTTCATCCTATTCAATTTATTGATCAATTTAATAATTTTGTTCTGGCTA
>NC_134782.1:47951052-47953552 GCF_046742065.1 Oratosquilla oratoria
CACTAAAGTGATTCAATGAAACGATAAATGAAACAGAGGGCACTGTTCACCATAAGCATACCATACGTCGCGTCGTGGAATATATAAAGACGACTTTCTGTCCGTGGAAATAGAATTACCTATTCATAGTCATTATCAAACGCCTAGAGACATTACACGATTCATCTAATGAGTGACATATTTCATACCAGTAATGAAAGCGTAAATACTAAATATTTTCGGAAGCAAATGGATACCTAGCTGCGTCTTACTTCATCCTATTCGTTAAAGTGGATGCAGCATAAGTATCATTCAATATATAATATTGAGAGAAATTGACGTTCCAGCTCGTTCTTAGCTCTAAGTCTCCCTCATGAGTGGAAGGGTGGTGAGGTAGAGGTCTAAAACCGTTCGAGTTTTAATACTGACGGTTCGTTCTAGAAGGACTTCTTCAGATTGTACCTCTGAAGAAGTTCTTCAAGGACGAAATGTCGGGTAATAAAACTCCAACGGTTTTTGGCGTCTACCTCACCACCCTCCCACTCATTCTGTCTTACGTAGTCTCCCTTATGAGCCATTAGCCTTGACAGGTTGTTATGGTAATCTAACTAGAGGGAGATGGAGGTCGTTATGTAATGTTCTGGCTATTTTCGAGTGATTTTGTCGAGATAATTGAGCTTGCCCATCATTTGGCCGCATCCAGCCCAGCGGCATAGTGTGACACCGGCAGCTGAGGTCTTGAAGTGGCTGGGATGGATTGCTTAGAAATAGATAGGTCGTTCTTGAAGCGGCTGGGATAAATCGCATAGAAGTAGAAAGGTCGTTCTTGAAGCGGCTGGGATGGATTCCATAGAAGTAGATAGGTCGTTCTTGAAGCGGCTGGGATAAATTGCAGAGAAGTAGATAGGTCGTTCTTGAAGCGGCTGGGATGGATCGCATAGAATTAGATAGGTCGTTCTTAAAACGGCTGGGACGGATCGCATAGAAGTAGAAAGGTCGTTCCTGAAGCGGCTGGGTTGGATTGCATAGAGATAGGTCGTTCTTGAAGCTGCTGGGATGGATTGCATAGAAATAGGTCGTTCTTGAAGCCGCTGGGATGAAATGGACGTGGATGTGATGGAAAAGGAACAAGGAAAGAACAGATCGAAAAGATGGAAATGGAAAGAAAAGAACAGAACAAAATGGACAGGAACAGTAATGGAATGGAAGAAAGAGAAATGGATTGAAAGAGACGCACATATTGTCTATTAAAATTGATTACACGATCGAAAACATAAAGTAATAGAGTGAAGACACGTGTGCACCCAATTACCCTGAGTGTGGAATCAGGTTACCTCGAGTAATTCCATGATGTCCTGGATGTTGATGTAACATCACCGAGGGCTCGAACGCGTAGGTAGGGACTAGCTCCAGTGACAGACAACCCCACGTATCGGCTTTTCGCCGTACGACGTACGCGACACGACGTCGTGCTCCCAAATAACCGCGGGTGTCCATGGCCGCTTCCTCACGTGATCGTAACGTGTGAAAGCGTCCATAGACGCTATTTATTTGAAACCGCGACGTCGGGCTGTGGGCAGCGCACGGCGAAAAATCGATACGTGTGAAATGAGCCTAAGAGTATCCAGGTTACAGACTGAGGGCTACACGACCTCCCACGGCTGTGCTGCTTCTCTATGCGGAAAAGATGCATCTGTCAGAAGGAGAAAAACGAGGAAATTGGCGCCTCGAAGAAACAAATGAGCAGGGAGGACAGAAGAAGAGGATTAATGGAAGGAGAAAAGGATAACATGATTGGAGAAAGAGGAGGAATAGGTTCAATAGGAGAAAGTAAAAGAAAATGAAAGCGAAATGTGGAGAGGGACGATAATAGATACAAATGTGGAGGAACTACAAAAACAGAAAGAACAAGAAAGGAAAACGGATAAAGAGAAGGATTAAATGAAAATAGGGATGGTTGAACAATTATATACAAACATTAATTACAAAACAATGTCCAAGTAAAACGGAATGTAAAACCTAAAGCTTAAACAAAAGAAAAAAGAAAAAACAAATAGAAACTGGGAAATAAAGGCTGAAGAAAGGGAGAGAATAAACCAAATGAAATAAAGAAGATGAGATTAACCAGGCACCAGAGTTGCAAAGAAAAAATAAATTTAATGAGGAGCGACAAAGAAATTAAGGAACTTGTTAGACATGGACGTAAGAGACAAGATGGAAGACGGAGAACAGAAAAATGGAGACAAATGGAGAGAACGACGAAATTATTTGTTTGCAAAAGATATGTGTAATGTATATATATATATATATATATATATATATATATATATATATATATATATACATATATATATTGACGTACGTAAGACAGAATGAGTGGAAGGGAGGAGTCATTAATACTGACGAAACGTCTGTATTAAAAACTCCAATGATTTTTGGCGTTTACCTCACCACCCTTCCACTTTATATATATATATATATATATATATACATATATATATATATATATATATATATATAT
>NC_134782.1:47978552-47991052 GCF_046742065.1 Oratosquilla oratoria
TCATTGCAGACCATTAACATACCTTCTTCAGGTGTCTCACAGTCTTCCAGTGGTGTTGGCATAACAACTGGAATTCCAGGCACTCTTCAGTCGCAGCTCTGACGCTGTCGCCTTCTTTCAACTTCCTCGTAGTGTTTCTCTATTCGCGTGCTACAACGCACTGTCAAGATGCGTTGACGCAGGACTTGGGCATCTCGCATATGACGTTAGTTCTTAGGAACGTATGTGTCGAAAATCCCATTAATCTTTTTCTTCGGTTCTATCTAGGGCTTGTAGCAGATAGGCTATACACAACACATATACACGTATTCGCGAGTTGTACAAAAAACCTACTCTTCCTGATATAAAGCTTTATCACGTGTCCTTGATAGACTGACAACATGACCCGACGGTCGAGTTGGTAAGTTACACGTTGTATTCTTCAGAGAACTTGATTTGATAAACATATCTGTTTGATCAGTCGTACAAACCTCAGTAATGTGTATCTATGACATTTCGCGTAGTTCTCGGGTTTTCGGTGGTGCTAGGACACATTTGTTCATTCACTCAGATTTATAGAGTTTGAGCTAACGCCTCTGTTTTTAAACAGGTCCTCTCTATCAAAATAATCTCATTGAGGGCGACATTGGCGACCTCACGAGCTACGTTTAATATAATATGTGTGCGCATTAATATTCTTTCTCGCCAAAGACCTCTGCAAGTCTACTTTTGATATGTCATTGTGAGAGGAAACAGATATATACAGATTCATTATAACATTCGATTTTAGTTTTATTTATTGAAAAAAATGTGTACCCATTCTTTCACTTCCTTCTGGTAGGGTTTCCGACAACATGTCGAGTCATCAATACTCACACTCTTGTCTTTTTGTATATTAATAAAGCAATTAACATTGGTCTCTAGTACACGAATCACTCTATACAGTGTCCAATAAAGCATCAATATACACACAAATATGACAGAGTACAGAAGTCGCTACCTAGTTATCAATTCAGGCACTGATCAATAGAAAAACTCTGATTCACTATCGGAACGGTTTATGTGTGTCGCGGAATACGTTTATAGAGACATCTTCATCACTTTCACATTTTCATTCATTATCTCTTTTAATGAATAAAAACATTTTTTCTTTCTATTCTACATACTTTCTAAGTACTTTTGTCGACACCACATCGCTGTTGGCAGTGTAGTCACCCTCAGTCTTGAATCTACCTCTTCCCATGACTTCTGTGTGAGGGCTTCCGGGACAAGACCGTCGTTTGTTGTCGGTCAGAGATGATTGGTCCACTCGTCCTTTACAAGCAGACCATCCTGAGACCGTGGCTTGCGCATTCCCCTTCAAGTAACCACGACGTCCTTCTTTGCCGCCGCCCATCTCGGCTACCAAGCCTCGGCACCATACGTCTCCTCCACCAACTATCTTCTCCAGTCAGTACCACGTGACCATTCCTTCTCTTGCACCATCATCCTCGTCATCCTCATCGTTCTCACAGGTCACGAGGCACGGTCGCTCGGCTGGCATGGGGTCCCTTCTTCAGGCACGTCGTCACGTCGTTTAGGGCGAGTCGGGGACACGTCCTTTTGGTAGCAACGAAGAAGGGAATGAGGTCGACTAAAGACGGGGAGATGGAACGAGGAGCGAGGGCGTGATCTGCAAGAAAAGAAATTGCAGTGGAAGATTTTGCTTTGAAAAGCAAGAGGTGCCTTTGTTTACAAATGTACATCAATTGAATGTACAATAAATACATAGATATAAAAACAAATTAAAAAAAATTGTTTGAATCCCTATGTGTGTGTGTGTGTGTGTGTGTGTGTGTGTGTGTGTGTGTGTGTGTGTGTGTGTGTGTGTGTGTGTGTGTGTGTGTGTGTGTGTGTGTGTGTGTGTGTGTGTGTGTGTGTGTGTGTGTGTGTGTGTCTGTGTGTGTGTGTGTGTGTGTGTGTGTGTGTGTGTGTGTGTGTGTGTATTCACTTGGTCTTTGGATCACGTGTTGGACTCGTGATCGACAGCTATTTCCCTCCTGGAAGAGAGCTCAGAGCTCGTAGGTCCGATCTATGGGTAATGCTATGACCTTTCACACACACACACACCCAACTCCCCGCCCACGAGAGTCAGAGTAACGACCCGAAGCGCAGCGGTACCGAAATAATTTCGGCCCTGGGCAGGATTCGAACCAAGAACTGCGGGCCACTATGGTGGCAGCTCAGCGCTCTACCAACTACGCCACCGAGTCGTGTATACGCCACCGAGAGTTGAAGTAACGACTCGAAGCGCAGCGATATTGAAATTATTATTTCAGCCCTGGGCGTCGGGGACTCTACCAACCGCGCCACCGAGTCGTATGTGTGTGTGTGTGTGTGTGTGTGTGTGTGTGTGTGTGTGTGTGTGTGTGTGTGTGTGTGTGTGTGTGTGTGTGTGTGTGTGTGTTTGTGTGTGTGTGTGTGTGAAAAAGCGCAAAGCCTCCGTTCAGAACCAAACTTGTTGAATGGTTCTTGATGAAACCTGTTTTTTTTTTTCTTTTTTTTTTTTTTTTACTCCTTTTTTCATATATTTCTTATTTTCGGGGAAAACTTGTCGTTGACTAAAAGTAACAGAGTGCTTAATGACACAAAAATATTCTCTGTCCGTTCAGGTGTGATAAGCACCGAATTGAGATGCAAATTTTGTATATGCCATTTGGAGAATATGTCCAAGTATAAATATATAAATGCGGAAGTCTCGCTGAAGAATATATGCAGTGTAGCGGAGTGTTTCTTAACCTTACAAGCTTAGTGGACCCATTACATCGTTTTGTATATTCAGGGGACCCCTTACATCGACTCGCATATTCAGGGGACCCCTTACATCGACTCGCATATTCAGGGGACCCCTTGCATCGACTCGCATATTCAGGGGAACCCTTACATCGACTCGCATAATCAAGGGACCCCTTGCATCGACGTGTATATTCAGGGGAACCCTTGCATCGACTCGCATATTCAGGGAACCCTTTACATCGACTTGTATATTCAGGGGACCCCTTACATCTACTCGCATATTCAGGGGACTCCTTATATCGACCTGTATATTCAGGGGACCCCTTATATCGACCTGTATATTCAGGGGACCCCTTGCATCGACTTGTATATTCAGGGGACCCTTTACATCGACTTGCATATTCAGGGGACCCCTTGCATCGACTCGCATATTTAGGGGACTCCTTACATTGACTCGCATAATCAGGGACCCCTTGCATCGACTTGTATATTCAGGGGACCCTTTACATCGACTCGCATATTCAGGGGACTCCTTATATCGACTCGCATAATTAATCAGGGAACCCTTTACATCGACTTGTATATTCAGGGAACCCCTTATATCGACCTGTATATTCAGGGGATCCCTTACATCGACTTGTATATTCAGGGGAACCCTTGATATGGGATTAGATAGGATATAATCACCTTTTCTAAGTATTTAGTGATACAAACGTTATAATATATCATACAAATCTTCGCGACATTTTGAGGGAAGCAAGTAGCCGGAGGAAAACTAGATGAAAATTAGACATCTTGATTAAGACACATTGTATAATCGTAAAAAAAAGGCAAGATTTATTGTAACATGCGGGACCCTTGGTAGGCTTCCGCGGGCCCTCAAGGGTCTATGGACGGTTGAGAAACCCTCCACTCTTTTATCATTTTGTTATCTCTAGGCTGAACGAAATCAATTGGATTTAGCTAGAAAAATGTGGAACAGAACGTCTTAGTAACAAAGAGGTCTTGCTTTAGAATGAACTAAATCACTTGGTGACAACCAGAACAAAGTATATAACGTACCTAAATGTAGCAAAAGGGGTCAGTGATTACTGTACAGACCTGCGAGACTTAAGATTTCCCTTTGGCTAAAAAAAAATCTTTGTTTTCTAATAAACGAATTTTGTTGAAGGTGAGGCTGCTTTCTGCATTAATGATTTTCTTGCAGACACTTTCTAAAGATCTAAAATCGCCGCGTAGGCGGACGAGTTCTACGGAGTTTAGACCGTGCAACATGGCGATTAGTGAGATCTTAAGAAAGTATCTGCAAGAAAATTATCAATGCAGAAAACAGCATCACCTTCAACAAAATTTGTTTATTAGAGGACTTACTGCCTGTCTATACTTTAAATTCTTTGTTTTCTTTTAATCACGTGATGCGGTTATTCATTAATCTGTGTGTCATTAATAGAATTAGCATATTAAGAAAGCCCATAATAGAGAAGTGGATAACCACACTTGAGGAGCTCTCATTGTCTGGGACGCACAGTGTCGTTGAGTATAAAGAAAAAAGTACAAAGGATTACAAAGGCGGAGCATGCCGACAGGAGACCTTTAGGTCCATAACTAGTTGGGATGCGAAAAAGAATTATAATGATAATGAATAAATAAAAAATGTATATAATAATATAAGTAATAATAAATAAAATAAATAAATGCATAGGTATAGTTAAATAATAAACAAACAGGTAAATAGTAAATAATAATAAATTGACAGATAAATGATAATAAATGAAAATCAAGCAAATAATAAACAAACAGACAAATAACAACAAACAAATAAACAAATAATATAAAACAAACGACAGCCATTACTAGAACAGTAAACTCCAGATGATTCTACGAACGTCCACTCCGCATCGACTGGGGTTAAGCCAAACTAGGTTAATCCCGTGGCTGTATATTACGACTTGTACCGTTTTTATCTCTGCCCTCCTCCTTTCCCCTTCTTCGTTTCCTCAAGTCCCACTCAAAGAGCCTCCTGGCGTGTATCCGTATTTTTCGCCCAGACAGAAAACAAATGTATCTTCGATACTTGTCCCCCTGTCGCCGTGAATGACCTTCATCTGTTTTCGATATGCGTGCACAAGTTGCAGTTTTCAATTTCATCCCTTAATTAACTAGGAGCGGGAACAGGAATGGGAGCAGACTCCACCCCCACCCCCATCCCTCTCCCACACCCTGACGGGGGCTCCATTTACTGAGACGAGTCTGAGGACAGAAACTCGTCAAAAAACGTCGCAAGGAGATTCGCCTGGCGTTGAAATATTCTTGGGAAGGAGATGGTAACGAAAGAGAGAGAAAGAGAGTGAGAGAGAGAGTGTGTGTGTGTGTGTGTGTGTGTGTGTGTGTGTGTGTGTGTGTGTGTGTGTGTGTGAGAGAGAGAGAGAGAGAGAGAGAGAGAGAGAGAGAGAGAGAGAGAGAGAGAGAGAGAGAGAGAGAGAGAGAGAGAGAGAGAGAGAGAGAGAGAGAGAGAGAGAGAGAGAGAGAGAGAGACTACGACTACGAGCTGATGCTGCGGAATAGCTCCTAGGGTAAATGGAGTTGGGTACTATTTTGAGGGCGTGCGCGCGCGCGCGCGTGTGTGTGTGTGTGTGTGTGTGCGTGTGTGTGTGTGTGTGTATGTGTGTGTGTGTGTGTGTGTGTGTGTGTGTGTGTGTGTGTGTGTGTGTGTGTGTGTGTGTGTGTGTGTGTGTGTGTGTGTGTGTGTGTGTGTGTGTGTGTGTGTGTGTGTGTGTGTGGGTGGGTGCGCGCGTGTGTGTGTGTGTGTGTGTGTGTGTGTGTGTGTGTGTGTGTGTGTGTGTGTGTGTGTGTGTGTGTGTGTGTGTGTGTGTGTGCGTGCATGTTCGAAAAGTATCCAGGGACTACATCAAATATTTTTGATCTTATATCAGTACATGGAGGTGAGGATACTGACGAGTTCTGAGGATAGACAGGAGGGAAACGGTTCTCTCCGACGTCCATCTTGCAGGACCACCACCACTTGCAATTACTGTACCCCGAAACGGTCTTCGCAGCAGAGAAAGACGCTAAGATTTCTGTAGGGCGTAAAATCACAATTTGACACCCCCGGGGTCATTCAAGTTTCAATCCTCCCATAAAGAGAACAAAGAGTACGAGTATATTAAAATACTATCTTAGAATAAAGCGATTGAAAACCCCTTTTTTGGCGTAAAAGGAAATCGAATCTTAAATCTGTGCATGAGTTGGATCGTATTAGATTCAAATATCCGAAACGAAGAGAATTGAACGTGGATTCATCTATCAACTTGGCCGAGAATCGGGCCTTCAGAATCTATCCACGCCGACGTACGGCGTGTTTATAATTAATCATTTTTATTCCATTCCTTTCTCCATTTCTCTCCGAGGGGTTGCTGGGAAGAATTTAGCCAAGCAACCAAACCCATCCGTTCTGCCCCCACGTGCGCAGAATGGCCCGCCAGGTGGCAACCAACTCGGGCACTGACGTCGAAAGTTTATTAGCTCATTCCACCCATCCACTGGGTCATATGGTGTCACTCTAATTGCATTACCGCGGACCCGGGTAGCGGCGTAGGTACGCGGGAAAAACGGTTCCCTCCAGTAAAATTGTATTCCCTCCCTGAAACCTTGTTATTGTTTTGGGGTATACCATCATCACCGCATTCTCCTGAACTCCGTAACATGTTGGCTTGTCTCCATGTGGCCGACAGTTTGTTCATAACTTTATAACTTTATTGCGCCCGGGTTTCTTCCGAGCGAACAAGCAAGTAG
Organism: Oratosquilla oratoria; assembly: GCF_046742065.1. Classification (NCBI taxonomy): domain Eukaryota; kingdom Metazoa; phylum Arthropoda; class Malacostraca; order Stomatopoda; family Squillidae; genus Oratosquilla; species Oratosquilla oratoria. The sequence goes on from NC_134782.1 coordinate 47,985,099, forward strand.
CGAAGATTCTTGTCTGAAGAGACACACTTGCCTTCTGGAATCCTACGAAACATCTGCTGGGATGATTTAAAAGCCCTTTTGTCTATTTTATATAACTTACAAATGTAGAAAAGATTCACTGAAAATCAAGTACAAAAGAATCGCCAAAGACCATTTCTCCAAACACCTCTAGACATCGTCCAGTCCTCGGTAAAGTAAAACAATCAATGCCCAAAAGAGAACATAAATGAATAATTGTTACGAATCTTTATATCCTCCTCATCAAATATGAAATATAACTTTAGCAGTTACTGTATGAACGTTTGTGTACACTTGTATGAATGTATCTGTATAACTACTCATGTACGTGCGTGTGTGTATTCATTTATCCGTGTACGTTTGAGCCCCTCGCTACACATACACACGCACACACACACACACACACACACACACACACACACACACACACACACACACACACACACACACACACACACACACACACACACACACACACACACACACACACACACACACACACACACACACACACACACACACACACACACACACACACACTCTCTCATGGGCGGGGAGTTGGGTGTGTGTGTGTGTGTGTGTGAAAGGTCATAGCATTACCCATAGATCGGTCATACGAGCTCTGAGCTCTCTTCCGGGAGGGAAATAGCTGTCGATCACGAGTCCAACACGTGATCCAAAGACCAAGGTGAATACACACACACACACACACCTGCAATAAACTTCCCGCGTGTTCATCAACTCGTTGTTAGTGAAGAAATTGCAACTTTGAGACCAATTTCGGAGTTTCAGTCTCAAAGACTGGAGCAAGACTTCGCGTACGGTGTCGGGTCTCTAACAAGGCAAAAGGAGGTCGCTACCAAGGTCTTTGACCTCGCGAAGTACCCAGCGACCTTTTCTGAACCAAAAGTCCAGACTATTTTACTGTGAGTTGCCGTCTCGTCTGTATGTATCCAGTCTATCACTCCACTTCAACCATTAAAATCCAATGGTAATTCTTTTATCTTTTTATTTCTCAGAAACCTGTTTTCTTTACAGGTTAATGTATTAAAAAATCACGTTAAAGTTGTTTTTGATCGTCGTATAATCTTTCAGTACATTAATCAGTGAAGCTATATGAAGAGGTATTTACAATGAGAACACAATATAGTGCTTTATTTTGGCATCCATTTATCTCAGAAGCCACTTTAAGAAGTCGACCCCTTGCGGGGTTGTCGACTCCCCAAGTTCAAAATGACGACACAATACTTGCCTGAAGCTAGACAAAAACATACCCAGCAGACCACTTAAATCATTAAGTCAAAAGCCATTAGCAATTCCCAGAGTAAAATAATCAGCTTCAGGTTCTAGATCATTCTATTATGCTTCACTACACCTCTAGAATAAGCTCCCTTCCTAAATCAATATTCATGAAAGCAAAGCTTAAATATGGGTCCACATTTGTTGCATTTCCACGTATCGTATCATCTTTGCGTGCCACCTAGTGATACGACACGGTGCAACAGGGTATTGTACCCACTTGTTACGTATCCGTATACAGCAGGTGGATACGTAACATGTGGGTACAATACCCTGTTGCACCATATCGTATCACTAGGTGGTACGCAAAGATGATACGATACGTGGAAATACAACAAGTATGGACGCGGCTTAAGACACACCACCGGAACAAGTAATTTCAATGTCGCATTTCTCTTACTGTGTTGAGCTTAGTTTTGTTTGTAATACGCTCCACATGCTCCACATGTTTATATAAATGAGATGCTCTGCAGGTGTTACTGTTTTCATATGATTAGCTTCTATCCAGGCGAATAACTGATAAATAAATTATTTATTTGGCGGGAGATTCCGGAGTTTAGAAGCTGGAATAGGAAAGGGAGACAGAGGTCGATAGAAGTGGAGGAGGTATACCGTGACAGAAACACAGAGAACATAACATAACATAACATAACATAACATGACATGACATAACATAACATAACACAACATAACATGACATGACATAACATGACATAACATGACATGACATAACATAACATAACATAACATAACATAACATAACATAAGAATGAAGGAGACTGCAAGAGACCATAAGGCCAACCAGTATAAGGAGGAAGGTAAGACAAATGTCGGAATGATGTTAAGGAGGTTAGGATTGTAAGAAATTTCAGGAAAATGTAAAAGAAAAATAGATAAAAGGATTGTAGCGAACACTAAGTTGAGTAAAAAAGTGAAGGTGTAAAGTGAGAAGGGACGATAGTAGTAGAGAAAAGGTTGATAAAAAAAAACAGAATAAATAAGAAATATAGAAATAAATAAAAAAAGAGGCGAAAAACAAACGTATTTGAGAGGCGCATTGAAGAAAGCGAGAGGAAGAAAGAAAAAAAGGAGGAAGAATGAGGAAGATAAGGAAGAAGGAGAGGAAAAGGAAGGGAGAGGAAAGGAAGGATTGAAGAGGAGAGAAAAGGACGTAAGATAGTGGGAGTGTTTGAAGAAAGAAAGGAAGAAAACTGAAGAAACATGAAGAGTAAAGAAAACGGGAGCACAGGGGGCACGAAGACGAAGCCGGAAGGAAGAAAGGGAAGGAGAAGACTAAGCAAATTGAATTAAAAAAGACGGGGGAGGGAAAGGAGAAGAGGAAGAGGAAAGAGTATTACGTAAGGAATGAAGGATGGGCCATAGAAGAAGGTGGAGGAGGAGGAGGAAGAGGAGGAAGAGGAGGAGGAGGAGGAGGAGGAGGAGGTGGAGGAGGAGGAAAGGAAGTAGGAGAAGGAGGAAAAGGAGGAAGAGGAGGGAGAGGAGGAGGTGGAGGAGGAGGAAAGGAAGGAGAAAGAGGAGAAGGAGGAAGAGGAGGAGGAAGAGGAGGAGGTGGAGTAGGAGGAAAGGAAGGAGGAGAAGGAGGAGAAGGAGGAAGAGGAGGAGGAGGAGGAGGAGGAGGTGGAGTAGGAGGAAAGGAAGGAGGAGAAGTAGGTGGAGGAAGAGGAGGAGGAGGAGGAGGAAAGAAAGAACTGGGGAGAATAGAGAGTCGGGGGAAAGGGCATACAGCAGAGGATTAAATGAGGAAGAGAAAGTTGCAATAGGACAAGAGTAAGGCCTAGTTGACTAGTTTAGTATCCACTAGTGCTAAAAGCGATTTGTTACCCCCCCCCTCTACTTGCCCAGTGTGAACGGAAAGTTAGTCAACTTGCCTCCAAACTATCCTAGTGTCAACACTTACTTGCCTGGTAAGTTAACTTGCAGCTAGCACTAGAGGCTACTAAACTAGCCCCGTATCAACGAGGCTTAATAGAAATAGAGAAGAATGGATGGAAGTAGAGAGATAAGATCGATAGTGGCGTAAAAGGAAGAGTCAGGTGGAAGGAAGATGAGGGGAAGGGAAATAGATGGGTAGAAGGAAATAGAATGAAAAAAGTCGTAAGAAGTAAGAATGAGAACAAACTAAGAGGAGGAAAGAAAGAATATATTGAGAAATAAAAGGTCCGGTGGAAGTAAGGAGGAGAGGAAGAAGATGAAGGTTAGAGTGAGGTTCAGGCAAAGGGAGAGGGAAAGCGGATAGAGGAAAGGAGAGGACAAGAAGGTAGGAAAGTGGTGGTAAATGATTTTTGAATTGACAGGGATGAAAGCGAGAAAAAAATGTAAAATTACGGAAAAGGAAGAAGAGAAAATGGAAGCAGGGGAGATTACATGGGACAATTCACCCACACTTTCCGACCACGAAAAGTTACTTGATGCGATGCATCACAAACCTAACTATTGCCAAATGGTTTTTTTTTTTTTTCTTTTTTTGAAGATAGATGCTGGCGGTAGGGAGGCGAGAAGAGAGAAACGCAATGCTATGGGTGAGCCTGTATTAGAAGAACTCTTGAGGAAGACAGTTGAATCCGGTCGAGTTGTATGTTATTATTAATGATAACAGTTCTTCTTACGGAATCCCTCGGAGATGTAGACAGAAAATCTTGAAGCTCCTTCGTTCATTAACCACTTTCTGGCGATGCAACATATATATATAATATATATATATATATATATATATATATATATATATATATATATATATATATATATATATATATATATATATATATATTCTTCCTTAACATCAGACCATAGGAGCCGCCATACATCCAACTAAACGTTGACCATTAAAACCAGATCATTTAATTCGATGCGTACAGTCGCGGTTGTGGTGTATTCTGTGACGTCATATTACGACCACGCGCACTCTTTCGCAAGTTGATAAACAGTAGATTCGCGTCAGTCGTTCTCCGTGAAGTATTAACTTCTTCAGAAACCGTGGGAAATTTTTGTTCGATCAAACGTGCAGCAGCACGCTCGTAATATCAATGTAAATGCTACTTAACGAGATATGTTTTTTCTGTCTTAATAACTGTAAAAGTCCGGGATGAAGAAGACCACAGGCTGTGGTAATAATATACAGATTATCATTCAAAAATGTTTCTTTTACCCGACAGCGTGTCATATTTTTTTTTTTTCAATTTCTCTGGTGAACTTATGCATACTTACCCTTCTCAATACAATATAATTCCCCACTAAATTGTTTCAGTAGCATGTATATGTTACGTGTAGTGAATATTTTTATGTGTTATAGTGAAGATGATATATGTGAACATGACTTTAAAGAGAAGGTGTCCATATCAACCTACTATGCAGGAAATAAAAGATTAGAGTCTTGGTAAAAACTTGGTAAAAATATATTTTATTTCGTTCTTATTTCTGATTTTTTATATAATAATCATTTTGCATAGTGAATTTTTTTTATGAAATTCAGGTAGGATAAATGAAACAAAAATCTAAGTTACAGTTTCCTTTATTTATCTATTTATTTCTAGCAGATTAAAGTATGACTTTTCTCCTTTATAAAGCCACAAGAATAAATAGGATTGGTCAAATAGAACTAGAGATATGGCTAACTAAAGAACCAAAACATGAACAAAAAAAGGAGAGGAACTTTAAGAACTTCCCCTAGAGGATCTTTGAAATATTCTAATGCACTGTAACAGAGACTGTTGACCAAATGCACTAGATGAATTGAGGATCACGGGCAAATGTATCAAAGAAAATTCCAGTTCTACTATGGTCCATAGATGGTCCTCAGCGTTTACTGTATTCTGGGTATGGAGAGAAAGAATTAGTATCTAACACCACTCTCCTTACTCACAGAGTAGAAAATCGAGTACAATAATCTTCAAGGTAATAAGAACATAAGAAGATAAGAATGGAGGAGACTACAAGAGACCATAAGGCATACAGTAGACAGTTCTAATGTCCCTTACTATTTGTCACCCCTATCCATAAAATTTATAACCTTATTTTAAAACAACAAATAGTTTCTGTGTTCACTACGTATACTATTTCATTCGTTATCCTTTCTGGTGGTAAACCAGTTCTTGCCTGCTTCCTTCTTAAGCCTAATCGATGTAACCACTTTCTGTTCCCCTTGATTTGTTTCCATTTGTGATTCTGTATTGACAGATCGATGCGCTAATTAGTGAAGAGGGTGGGGAGACTGGGACAGGAGGGGAGACGAAGGCAAGGAAAATGCGTAGATAGAGAAGAAAAACAATGGGATAAGGAGGAAGAGGAGGAAGAGAATTGGGAAAAGGAAAAGAATGGGTAAAATGAGGAGGAAGACCAGGAGTAGAATGAAGGAGGTAGAGGAGTAGGAGGAGTGGGAGGAAGAGGAGTGGGAGAAGAAGAAGAAGAATGGGGAAAATGAGGAGGAGGACGAGGAGCAGAATGAAGGAGGTAGAAGAGTAGAAGTGGGAGAAAGAGGAGGAATGGGTTACATGGACAAACACACAGCAACAGACCTATTGGTTCTTACAGAAGAGGAAGGTGAAGGGTCATTCCAAGAGGGATATTATGTGACTAAAAACTAGAAAGAAGATTCCATCCACTCAGAACTCTTGATTTCC
>NC_134782.1:47996052-48006052 GCF_046742065.1 Oratosquilla oratoria
TTTTGTATGTGTATCCAAATATAAAGTATACGTTATTATTTGCGCACTCATTAGCCACCCCAGTACAACATGGAATCAGAAATTTACCTTACGAAGACGGGTTTAGGCACCTTAACTTATACTCTCTGGAAAAACGCGGTGTGGGGTGATCTAATAGAGGTGTTCAAGTGGATTAAAGACTTTAACAAGGGTGACACAAGCATGGTCATCATATTAAGACAACAGGGCATGACTCGCAGTAATGTATTCAGTATGGACAAATTTAGATTTAAAAAGGAAGTAGGCAAGAATTAGTTTACCAATAGAATGGTCAACGAATGAAATAGACATGGTAACCATGTAGTGAGCGCTGAAATTATGGGCTGTTTTTAAAGAAGGTTAGACAGCTTTATGGATGGAGATAACAGGAGGTAATGAACATGGAACTACCTAGCGTAGGTCTTATGATCTCTTACAGTCTCCTTCAGTCTTATGTTCTTATACGGGAGAAATGTAATTAGGGTAGCAGAACGGAGATTATGTACAAGTTGAGTGACCAGATTATCTTTTCCTTTTATTTTTAGTGGAGAGTTCTCCAATTAATTATAAAAGAATAATGCGTAGATTGTTCCTAGAGTTGTCACCAAAATCTCTAAAATATTGACTTCGTAAAATGTATACAATCAATATCTCCTAACAGATTGTATTAAGTCGAAACAGTTGCAATGTTTTCCTCGGTTAATATTTTTACATAATTCAGGTTTCCATCAGTTCAATTACTCTTGGATTAATTATCAAAAGCTAATCTTGGCTTAACGTTTCACGATCTGGGTGGCACATTTTCACTCTACTCTGGCGTGAAGATATTTTTCGATCGTTCAAATGTGCAGTAAATAGGGTATGGATAATTAATACATTTCTTTATAAATGTGCGTGGGTGTGGGTGTATACACGCAATTTTTGCTTTATAACTGGTCTCCTTTGACGTTGTACCTGTCACACCACGCCCCAGCTGTGCCCGTACATTGACACCTTATCCTGAAGCTGAATAAAATCGCCTGGCGACAGTCAGCTCAAAGTGATTAGTACCATTTCGTGTGAACGGGGTTCAGGCTACAGTGCATGATCAAGTCTGCATCTGTTCTGAAGAGAACATGATTCGTAAGTAGTGGGAGCACTGACTGCATAAGTGTTAGGGAGTCGATATTACAGGGACTTTAGTAATACCCCATACAAGTCATACTCAAGCAGCATTCTTTAACGATTGGGGTTACAACCGTCTCCACAATAAAAAAGCTTATTACTGTAACCATTACCTATAACCCCACATACTGCAACAACACCCATGAAAAACTAGATCGCAACATACATATATACACACCCCTAAGCTCTTCCTTCACGTTACCAAACCGTGAAATACCCTTGATTCCTAAGAACATCTTTTCTTTATACACACTATACTACGTAACTTAGATTAATAACCATAATAATTAAATCACAAGAAACAAATACACATTCTTATAATGAAAATATTATACCCTATACTAATGTCCAAAACTAGTATCACTAGGATAAAATGTAAATTATTTGTGAGATTGTCAACCCCTCAAAGATGCTGTGTCAGCAACATTACTGTACGAAAGCCGGAACGAGAGGGACCTGGTAGTTAGTAGGTGGAAGTAGACCAAGGAAGGTCTGCTGCTGTAACCAAGGATTAATAGACTTGAAATAAAGTTTTTTTTACTTTGATTTAACCCACCAAAGGCATTATTTTTATGTTCCGTAATCCCTCCATTCAGCTACCCTTCACCTCTCTTTTTACCTCCTTTATGACTGGTCCTCATCGAGGAAATACCCATAGCTTAGTGCAGCGTTTTTCATCTTTTCAAGCTTTGTGAAACCCTTACTTCGACGTATGTATTCAGGGCCTCCATTAATACGGGATTAGATAGGATATAGTCATTTTACATTTGTATGTAAGAATTGTTAGTAAAAAGTTTTCTTTTGACAGGAATTGGTGTTTATTATCTAGGTTGTTTTCATTGTATAAACATGACACAGAAATAAAAGAAATCCGTGTGTATTTACGAAATGGGAAAAAGTTACATGTTGAATTCCCCGTCCTGCGGACCCATTGGTAGGTTTCTGTGGCCCCCTAGGGGGACCGCGGACGACCGCGGACCCCTGGTTGAGAAACACTGCTTTAATGGATAGCAAGCCATAGCCACGCCTCGTGTCATGCAGAGGGTTGCCCCGAGTGCAATAGCAAACACTCATTCTTTCCTTCCTTCCTTCCTTCCTTCCTTTCTTCCTTTCCTCTCATTCGTGATGGCAGGCCGGGCAGATGCATCTGAATTCTCGTAATGAGAAAGAAATCTCGCAAGGCGGCGAGCAGCTAAGGTTTACTTGAAAGAAGAAGGTCTGTGTTTTTTCCCTTGCGCTTGCATCGTTTTCTTTTGCTCTTGCGAGGGGTGATGAAGTTTTCTGTCGTTGGATTTATGTCTCACGTGTACTGGGAAACAATGGCATATACCTTTTTTTCGCATTAGGGGTAAAAAAATATATCTCAGACGAGCTGGCGAAGGAAAGAAACAGTGTTTTATTTTTTGTTTTGTTTTTCTTGTAGCACTTTACAGTGATGATTTTTTTCAGTTTCATATAATGATTTTGAATGAATTAGGTCATCAGGTTCAACCATGAAAGAAAAAAAAAATAAGCGAAGCTTATACTGGAGGATTCGACTTTGCCAAAGCCACTCAAAGGCATTTGAATAATCGAGTTATCAGCTCAGAAGCAAACGCAGAAATGATGGTGTTTTGGACTTAAAACCTCGGACAAGGTTGCCAGTTTCGAATTTTACCTCTCTCAACCCCCTCCCCCCAAAAAAGGAATTTCAAAATTCGCAAAAGCTGGACAGATGGTAATTTTCAAGCGATTCCGCAATGTTAACCTAACCATAACTTTCACAAATGTTACAGTATAAAGAAAGACATCCAAGTAATAAGAACTGCCATTTTTATTTTTACCCCTCCCCCCCCCCAAAAAAAAAGAAGTAATTTTAACATTCGCGAAACCCGGACTGATGGTAATTTTCCAAACGATTTTGCAATGTTAACCTAACCATAACTTTTCACAAGTGTTACGATGCAAAGAAAGACTTCCAGCCAATAAGATAAGGGTATGGTATAGCAAACGAACTGAAGATTTGTAACAAGAGCCACATAAGGCAACAAATAAGTTTTTGACTAAATTTGACTTTCAATACCTAGGCATGTTAATACAGTCTAGTGGTTAGATTTAATCTAGCTAGCAATTTGATGTGAATGAGTGGAAATAATTTAGTAGATTCGAAAAATGAAGACTAATTGATTGTTTTTTCTGCCAGTAAAATTAAATATAGAAAGTATAATTGTGGCATGTATTGCACCTCCATCAGAAAATATTCCCAACCAAAAGCACCACAAGTAATACGCCCTCCATCTCATGAAAAGGGTTCCAGGGAACATTTACGGGAAAAATATTACTGTAATTCGACTATATAAAGGCACTTTAAATAAACAGATAGATACATAGTTAAATGAATAAATAAATAAATAGATAAATAAATAAACACATACGTAAATAAATAAGTAAATAAAATTAAATAGATAAATAAATAAACAAATAAATAGGTAAACAGACAGACAGATAAATTAAAATATATATATAAGTAAATAAGTATATGAATAGATATATAGATAAGTAGAAAATTCATATATGATGAAGAAGAAATTATAGATAATAAATGAAATAGATAAATAAACAGATTGATAACTAGATCAACTAATTTAGTTAATTAATTAATAAGTCAATAATAAAAATTCACATATAAATATATAAATTGATAAATAACTAAGTAAATAATATAATCGACAAACAAATATATAAATAGATAAATAAATAATAAATTAATAAATATATGAATAAATATATTAATAAACAAATAAGTGAAAGATAAGTAAATAAATATATAAATAAATTAACAAAAAATAGGTACATAAGTAAATGAGAAGATAAATAAATAAATAAATAAATAATAGATTAATAAATATATGAATAAATATATTAATAAACAAATAAATGAAAGATGAATAGATAGATATTTAAGTAAATCAACAGAAAAATAGGTACATAAGTAAATGAGAAGATAAATGAATAAATGAATAAAAATAATGGGATGAATAAGAGACCCATAAAGAAGGAATTACAGTTTTACTCAATTTATTCACTTCTCGCAAGGACTTCCAGACCTTAATTGGAAAGTGAACAAATTGGACTAACGGGGGATATTTACAACACCTGAGCTTTGCAAAAGGCCTTATTCTCATTTTAGAATTAGCAGAAGACTTGCAAGAAATGTTCAGTAATCTCAACAAGGCGTTTCAGAAGGGGTCTGAATATGAATAAAAATGTTATCAAAGTAATGTTAAGTCGAAATAGAAAATCTTTCTCTCTTTCTCTGTGTGTGTGTGTCTGTATGTATGTTTATGTACGTGTGTGTGCACGTGTGTGTGTGTGTGTGTGTGTGTGTGTGTGTGTGTGTGTGTGTGTGTGTGTGTGTGTGTGTGTGTGTGTGTGTGTGTGTGTGTGTGTGTGTGTGTGTGTATGTGTGTATGTGTGTATGTGTTAGTCTGTGTGTGTGTGTGTGTGTGTGTGTGTGTGTGTGTGTGTGTGTGTGTGGTGTGTGTGTGTGTGTGTGTGTGTGTGTGTGTGTGTGTGTTTGTGTGTGTGTGTGTGTGTGTGTGTGTGTGTGTGTGTGTGTGTGTGTGTGTGTGTGTGTGTGTGTGTGTGTGTGTGTGTGTGTGTGTGTGTGTGTGTGTGTATTCACTTGGTCTTTGGATCACGTGTTGGACTCGTGATCGACAGCTATTTCCCTCCTGGAAGAGAGCTCAGAGCTCGTAGGTCCGATCTATGGGTAATGCTATGACCTTGCACACACACACACACACCCAACTCCCCGCCCACGAGAGTCAGAGTAACGACCCGAGGCACAGCGATACCGAAATAATTTCGGCCCTGGGCAGGATTCGAACTGGTTACTGGGAGCTCTTCTGCTTCCCAGTTCAGCGCTCTACCAACTGTGCCACCGAGTGTGTGTGTGTGTGTGTGTGTGTGTGTGTGTGTGTGTGTGTGTGTGTGTGTGTGTGTGTGTGTGTGTGTGTGTGTGTGCTATACCATAGACCATACATTCCATATCTAAATATATATATACAAACACACACACACACACACACACACACACACACACACACACACACACACACACACACACACACACACACACACACCCACATACGTATGTACATACATGCTTACAACCAGTGCATTTACTCAATTGACATCTTCGCAACCACCAGACAGGTTTCTATAAATGGCCTATTTTCTCAACGGACAAAAAACAGATTACCAAAACAAATCACAATTATATATAATATCCATTAACAACTGTTCACACGTCATTTATATTCATAACACTAGCGAATATATATCAAATTCATTTTACATGTAGTTTAGAATAACGTAATATAAGATGCATATATATACAAATAGATTAATCTCTATAATAGTAATAGCTAGCGTATATACATATGGTATCTGTATTGACGTGATGTAAGCGTACCCAAACTTGGGCACGCAGTTTGAGTGTATAGCCCTGTGTGTGAACAGTGTATTCGACCCATTTGGCCATAAGAATATTCTGCTCTTTATCATTTCCCACCAATATTGTAGTCGCAAATTTAGACAACAACATATGGTGGCAGCGGTGGTATTTAAACCCACACCTCCTTAGAGAGAGAGAGAGAGAGAGAGAGAGAGAGATAGATAGATAGATAGAGAGAGAGAGAGAGAGAGAGAGAGAGAGAGAGAGAGAGAGAGAGAGAGAGAGAGAGAGAGAGAGAGAGTATTTCTGTCTCTGTATCCTCGTCTTTTTCACTTTGTGTGCCTCTCTGTCTGTCTCTGTGTCTCAGGTGAGTATTACTGTCACCTAAAGCGATGTTGCCACATCTCTAGAAGAGCATGAGGATACATGATGAGAGGCGTGGCACTTAAGTTCACTGGAGAGAGAGAGAGAGAGAGAGAGAGAGAGAGAGAGAGAGAGAGAGAGAGAGAGAGAGAGAGAGAGAGAGAGAGAGAGAGAGAGAGAGAGAGAGAGAGAGAGAGAGAGAGAGAGAGAGAGAGAGAGAGAGAGAGAGAAAGAGAGCCGGAGGAAAGATCCTGCGCCCCGCCTGGCACCTCATTTATCATGATGCATTTTTCAACAAAATGCTGCCGTAGTCTAATCTGGTATCATGCTGAAAGCTCACCACTTTCTGAACCAAATCACTCCATTTGTTACAATTTCTTGTCTCTACACCCTGTTTACCCACTTTCCTTTTTTCCCACTTTCCTTCATTGTTCCTCATCAAATTACTTGACAGATAAATTTATTTTCTTACATCCAAGCATTCATTCCTTTTGTGTACATTTATATGCTCAGATAATATCTCTTCTTCTATTTCATCCCTTGTTATTTATTCTGATGAGTTTTGCCTCTTTCTTCTACTTCATTGATAGTATTTTTGTGTGAGCTGTATTTTGATACAGCTTACTCAAGACTTGTGTGTGTGTGTGTGTGTGTGTGTGTGTGTGTGTGTGTGTGTGTGTGTGTGTGTGTGTGTGTGTGTGTGTGTGTGTGTGTGTGTGTGTGTGTGTGTGTGTGTGTGTGTGTGTGTGTGTGTGTGTGTGTGTGTGTGTGTGTGTGTGTGTGTGTGTGTGTGTGTGAACTCGTGTGTGTGTGTGTGTGAGTTCTTATGTTCATTGTGATTTTCTTTGTGGGCCCCAGCCTGAACAGATTCTTAAAACATCGAGACTCACTTTTGGCTGAAGTTCGAACCCCGAAATACATGATAATCGTGTCTCCTTAGCCAGAATATAATAAACAAAGTGTGACGCTATGTGGAGGAGGTTGTGGCTTGTTTCACACGCATCAACTTTTCGCCGTCCACGACACGACGTGCTCTACGGACGCTTTCACCAGTGGTCATAAAGTGTAAAAGCGCCCATAGACACCCATGTTTATTTGATAGCACGACGTCGTGTCGTGGACGGCGTACGGCGAAAAGTCGATACGTGCGAAAGGACTCTGTCCCGTCGCAGTGAGATGACCGCCAGGTGAATAGCTGATGGTGGAGGTCGTGTCCGCCGAGAGGAAAAGATTCTCACAACAAACTAGTCGCAAACGACCAAATGTAATACCCTCTTCATTCATAATACCAAGATCTTTCACAGGTTGGCATATTTACAAAGAATTACAAAGGTGAGCATGCCGATAGGAGACCTTTTGGTTCATAACTAGGTCGGGATGCTGAAAAACAATAATAATAATTGAATAGATAAAAAATAAAAAATAAACATAATGTAAAAGATAAACAAACAGATAAACAAAAATAATTTGTAAAAAATCGTAGTAAATAGATAAACGAATAAATTAATTAAAATAGAAATAATATGCTATTACAGCATCTTGCTTAGGCGTTTACCTAAATGAATCTTAAAACTTCGAACTATACTACAGGAGACCTTTTGGTTCATAACTAGGTCGGGATGCTGAAAAACAATAATAATTGAATAAATAAAAAAATCAAATAAATAAATGAGCAGATAATGATAAATAATGAACAAATAGAAAGCTGTTCAATAGGAGACCATTTTCCTAAAAGAAATCAACCAATCATGGTCGTCTTTGTCGTCCCTCTTTGCCACTTCGCGTTTTCCATGACAATGAATGTCGGTTATTGTACCTTATGCAGGGACACTCTTGCAGACCCTGGCCCTACTGCTAGTGCCAGACGATTTCATTCGTCTGAGAGATCAGACACGGAGGCATGGGCGTCAGGAAGGGTGGAGGGGTACTTGACCCGTCCCTAGAAATCTAGAGCGTACTTGAATCTTTACCATTCGTCGAGTATAAATTTGGTTAAATTTTTAACTTATAGTATATCAGTGTGTAACTGATGAATGTCAAAATGTACCTCATGTAGATAACGGAAATATATGCCTATGCGGACAATTTCAAGTGTATATCTTGATTTATCCCTATACCATTAACCATACATGTATAATATTTTTCATTTTGCCTTCCACCACCACCAAAACCTTCTAAGGACGCCCTTGCTCACGGAAGACATAAAAGAAAACGCTTCAAGACGGTGCCTTTCGGGTGAATAAAATCTCCTGGGACCAAGTTGCGAAAAAAAAAAATCATATTAGAACATTCTTTTGGTGACGTCATCTGGAACGAACGGTGATTCATCATAGCGTATGTGACAGAAAAAGGAATCAGTTCTGAACAACACTAAGTAAATTGCTCCTACGAACGCCTCCATCTATTGCCATAGATACTTAGACAACTTTCTTATTATGTAACATTGCTTCTTTTAATCCCACATTGTATATTTCATCAATCTATTCATTTATCTGTCTTATCCTTGGTTGCAAAAGTGACTGAGGTTGCAAACCTTTAGATTAAACTGGATTGAAAATCAAAATAAGTAGATTTCTGAGAAACAAACATTCATGGGACATTAACAAATGAATGTTCATGAACTAACTGATAAAGTCGGAATATGTTGAGGGCTCCGAGTATATTTCACCCCTTCTTCCCCCCCCCTCTCTCTCTCTCTCTCTCTCTCTCTCTCTCTCTCTCTCTCTCTCTCTCTCTCTCTCTCTATATATATATATATATATATATATATATATATATATATATATATATATATATATCACATCCACACACACAGACACACGTACACACATCTAACCGCCTACACACGACACAAACATACACACACACACACACACACACACACACATACACACACACATATACACACACACACACATACACACACACACACACACACACGCACACACACACACACACACACACACACACACACACACACACACACACACACACACACACACACACACACACACACACACACACACACACACACACACACACACACACACAGCTCAAAGTCTAAACAGCAAAAGGAAAAAAAAGTACATACGATTATATCTACCTAAGATGGTTTCTGGCTCTTTTACTGTGAACCAGCTGGTCTAGTTCTGAACCAGCTGGGGAAGGCCGTGGCAGGGGGCGAGGGATATAGAAGGGGCTTGGGGGGGGGTTCGTTCTGCCTACTAAGGCTTGTTTCACACGTATCGACTTTTCGCCGTGCGCCGGCCACGACACGACGTCTTGCTTTCAAATAGCTATGGGTATCTATGGACGCTTTCATACGGCACGACCACATGTGAAAGTGTCCATAGACACCCATGATTATTTGAGAACACGACGTCGTGTCGTGGACGGCGCACGGCAAAAAGTCGATACGTGTGAAAAGAGACTTAGTGATCTTACGTTTAAAACCTTTCGTCAAGCCTGGCGAACGCTATCTACTATTACGAAGTAAAATTTTAATTCATACATTGTCTTTACAAATGAGTATTACGGTAGATTTTGTAGATAAGCCAGAAAGCTAGAAAAATAATTAGAAAGATAATTAGAAAATTTAGCAAACTTATGCCAAAGTCTTGAAAGTCCTCCTCTTAAAGTCGACATCTTTGAGTCATTTGTTTTGTTTGTAGATTATTGTCATTGCTCTTTTGGAACTAAGTTTACCCATATAAGAAGCGAAGAACGTAAAAAAGTCCTCTTAATAGTGTGATTCCATCGCGTTTCCCAAGCAACCAAATGAAAGTTTATAAAATGTACCTCCATGTTTAATTTGTAAGAACAATCTATATATCATATATATGCAAGACTTTTCAGTAATTAGATCTTACCACTCTATTCAGTGATAATTTGAAAGACGTTTAATTTTCCAAAACTGCAAAAATAGATGAGAAAAAATATACAAATAGAAAATATAGAAATAAAAAGTTCTGACGATATGACGTAATCAGCTTAGCGAGTGCCGCCGTCTTATATATC
>NC_134782.1:48021052-48023552 GCF_046742065.1 Oratosquilla oratoria
TATATATATATATATATATACATATATATATGTATATATATATATATATATATGTATATACATATACATATACATATACATATACATATACGTATACATATACATATATACAAATATATTATTCAACCACAAACAACTTTTAATTCCATGCCATCGCAATCGAGACTGAAGAATCGCTCGATGGAGACTTATTTTTTTTTTTTTGGAAATTGAAACGTGGACGAGCCGAGGATTCGAACCCAGCTAACCCGTAATAAAGTTACAGTGAATTAAACCAATGCTCTATCAAGAGAGATATAAGTTGAGTACGACTTTCTTATATTTGTATGCTCGAATTACATACATCTACAGGAAATATCGCGTTCAACCCACCTCCGCTATGATATTGCATTTTGCTAGTATGTGCACGTGGGATAGATTATACATTTACACTGAATGGTTCCCAGCGATCAATTGATATTATTCAACCACAAACAACTTTTAATTCCATGCCATCGCAATCGAGACTGAAGAATCGCTCGATGGAGACATTTTTTTTGGAAATTGAAACGTGGACGAGCCGAGGATTCGAACCCAGCTAACCCGTAACAAAGTTACAGTGACTTAAACCAATGCGCTATCAAGAGAGATATAAGTTGAGTACGATGTTCTTATATTTGTATGCTCGAATTACATACATCTACACGAAATATCGCGTTCAACCCACCTCCGCTATGATATTGCATTTAGCTAGTATGTGCACGTGGGATAGATTATACATCTACACTGAATGGTTCCCAGTTTTCATTATCATAGCGGTGGTGGGTTGTACGCGATATTTCGTGTAGATGTATGTAATTCGAGCATACAAATATAAGAACATCGTACTCAACTTATATCTCTCTTGATAGCGCATTGGTTTAAGTCACTGTAACTTTGTTACGGGTTAGCTGGGTTCGAATCCTCGGCTCGTCCACGTTTCAATTTCCAACAAAAAAATGTCTCCATCGAGCGATTCTTCAGTCTCGATTGCGATGGCATGGAATTAAAAGTTGTTTGTGGTTGAATAATATCAATTGATCGCTGGGAACCATTCAGTGTAGATGTATATATATATATATTGACGAGTTAAACACCATATGAGGACGGAGCCTTTATTTGTACGACGTTTCGCTTATTACAGCTTTTTCAATTAAAATTTCAGATACATATTCTTGGGATTAAATATGGGGAAAGGGGAGAATGGGGAGAGAAAATAAGTAGGGGGGAAGGAAGAGGAGGAGGAGGAGGAGGAGAGGAGGAGGAGAAGGGGGGGTGATTGAACACTGGGAAAGGTTGAGAAATATAGCCCAAACGTCCGTGGGCGAAATGTTCACAAAGGGTGGTTTAAATATTTAAAATTTTGCTGGCCATGGGTATTAGGGGAATTAAGTGGAGCAAGATGCTAAACATGCCCCTGTTTTGTTCAATAGTGTTCGTTCCTTGAATGATTGCTGCTTCTAAACACTTCCTGCGGATTTTGTCTGGTTCTCGTATCAGCAGCTCTGCATTCTTCCAGTCCATAAAATGGTTTTCCTTGTTTCTATGTGTCACACATGCATTGGTGGTGACATCATGCCTGACGTCGTAACGGTGTTCACGTATTCGCGTATTCAGGTCGCGTGACGTTTCTCTGATGTAAACTTTATCACATACTGAACACGGAATACGATAAACACCGGCTTTGGTGCCCGGTGTCTGGTTGTTGTGTATTTTCGTTTTCGTGATGTCTTTTATCGTTCTGCTTGTCTTGGAAGTAGTGAGCCAGACAAGCAGAACGATAAAAGACATCACGTATGAAGACAAAGAACGAATATTTTGTAGCGCTTGTAGTTGTGATTCTTTGTACGGATTCCAAACCTTTCAAATTATTCTTTTAAAGGATTCCAAACCTTTCAAGACTCTGGGACTACATGAGTCCGCATTCTTTTAGGTGCTTGCCTGCGACTGTCCTGTGGTGTCCTGTGGTGTTCAGCTATGGACACCATGAACCACAACCACACCATTAATAAACTCGTTCTTGGTGTGGCTAATCCATTCTAGTTATAGTTAGGCGAGATATCGGGTTAAGTAAATTGACGTGATTGCCAATTTTTTCCTAAAAAAAAAAAAAAACTAAGACAATCAGATTTTGTTACTACAAGTACATCTATTTTGATAAAAAAATTATCTAAGCGATAGAAGAGAGCACTTTAATGTTATAGTTCTTTGTTAAATTATGTAACGAATGTAGTCAATTCTGTGATTGCCTTGAAAAGGTTACTTGGAAATTATTTACTGTAATATACCGTCATATATTCTATGTAGCCAAATCAAAAGTATACACAAATGAATACCTATGTTAGTATACCTTCGACTCTGTATAAACCGATACATATACATATACGCATATGTGTGTGTGTGTGTGTGTGTGTGTGTGTGTGTGTGTGTGTGTGTGTGTGTGTGTGTGTGTGTGTGTGTGTGTGTGTGTGTGTGTGTGTGT
>NC_134782.1:48026052-48031052 GCF_046742065.1 Oratosquilla oratoria
TATCATATATATATACATATATATATATATATATACATAATATACGTGTGTTGTGGGTGTTGTGTTGTTGTGTGTGTGTGTGTGTGTTGTGTGTGTGTGTGTTGTGTGTGTGTGTGTGTGTTGTGTTATGTGTGGTGTCTGCTTAATACAAGAGTACACATAATGAAAAAACACATTCACATACATATACCAATAGACACTGACATGCATACATATACAAACTTTTTTTGTGTGTTAATGTATGACCCAATTAACATCCGTGATCCGAGTCTCGACCCAGATCCGGGATTTTTCAAATACTGAAAAAGTATAACACCAACCTTGGCGAGTTTTATCCTAAGACTTATACATTTTTTACGTCATCGGCGTGCGGCACCAGAGCCCTTGGTTCCGAGTCATCATCAATTGGGGGCATACGACAGGGAGCGCTTTACTTCACTCGCACACCGGCGCCAGTTTCCACGGTCTCTCCGAGGAGCAAGCTCCCATGCAGACACCCTCCTATCCCACTCCTATGAAGTCTCGACAGATGAGATCAACTTGGCCTTCCAACCATGAAGTCTTCTGTTGGCGTTCCCTTCGTCTACTCCATGGATTGCTTTCAATCTTATCATTACATGAATGAGTCTTTATGTAGGATATATTCGTATACAAATATATCATATACCTCATATTTTCATCCATTATAAAAAGCAAGAAAAAGCTAAATTCTCACTAACTGTTAGTTTTTCAAATAACATTACTAAATTAATGTGAACTGGGTGAGAGAAAATATATTTTGTTTCATATTTTTCAGCATCATAGCTGTACAGGAGCTCTCTCTCTCTCTTTTTCTCTTCTTTGTTCTTTTCAGAATTTTTTTTTTATAAAAAATAATGTTAGCAAAGGACGACAGCGTGGTGACGTCATGCCAATTATGCTTTTGTCTAGACACCTTTCAATTAAATGAAACCTAACCATTTCATCAAAAAAATAAAATTATGAACAAAAGAAATAAAAATATCTCGACTACTCACTCCCTCTCTCCCTCTCTCTCTTCCTCACTCTCTCCCTCACTCCTTCTCCCTTCCTCTCTTCCTCACTCTCTCCCTCACTCCCTCACCCCTCCCTCTCTTCCTCACTCTCTCCCTCACTCACTCCACCCTTCCTCTCTTCCACACTCTCTCCCTCACTCCCTCCTTCCTCTCTTTCTCACTCTCTCCCTCACTCCCTCTCCCTTTTTCTCTTCCTCACTCTCTCCCTCACTCCCTCCCCCTTTTCCTCTCCTCCTCACTCTCTCCTTCCCTCCCTCCCCCTTTCTCTCTTCCTCACTCTCTCCCTCACTCCTTCTTTTTCTCAATCCTTCTCTCCCTCACTCCTCATTTCGCAAGCTAACCTCGCCAACATCCGGTCTTTCCTGAGTGCTTACTTGACTTGTCTCTTATGCAGTGCCCACCCCCATCCCCACCTTGTACTTCTCCCCCTCCCATTCTCCTCTTATCTCACCCACCTACTTCTACTCTTCCTTCTCCTCCTCCTCCTCCACCTCCTCTTCCACCACCTCATCCTCCACTACCTCTTCTTCCTCTTCCTCCTCTTCCTCTTCCTCCTCTTCCTTATCCGCTTACTTTCCTCCTCCTTCTTGTTTCTTCTTTTATTTCCTTTTCTTTCAGTCCCTACCTCTGTTCCTTCTCTAGCTCTTCCTCTTTTTCTTTCTCTTATTCTTGGTCTCCCTCTTCCTCTTCCTTCTCCTATTTCTGCTCTTCCTCTTCTTCTTCCTCTTCCTTCTCCTACTTTTCCTCTTCCTCTTCTTCTTCCTGTTCATGCTTTTCTTCTTCTTCTTCTTCTTCTTCTTCTTCTTCTTCTTCTTCTTCTTCTTCTTCTTCTTCTTCTTCTTCTTCTTCTTCTTCTTCTTCTTCTTCTTCCTCCTCCTCCTCCTCCGTCTCCTGCTCTCCCTCTTCTTCCTGCTCCTACTCCTGGTCTTCCTCTTTTTATTCCTCCTCTTCCTGGCCCTTGTTTTCCTCTTTTTTTCTGTTCTTCCTCTTCTTCTTACAGCTCTCCTCCTGTCCCTTGCCTCCCTCTTCTTCTTCCCCCTCCTACTCCTGTTCTTACTCTTCCTCCTCCTCTTCTTCTTCTTCCTGCTCCTTCTCCTGCTCCTCTCTTCCTCTTTATCGCCGGCCCCCTCGACCTTTCCACGTGTCGGGAGAGATGCTGGACCGCAACGCAGTCGCCGCTCTACTTTCGAACTAATTAGAGGCAACCCGTCACAGGCGCGACACACGTAGTACTTGTAATCTCGTGGTTTCTTCGTTAATTTATCACCGTGGTCTTGATTTTCTCATTCTTACGCAATATTCTCTTGTCTATTTTGTGTTTTCTTTCCCTGTTTATTGCCTCAATCCAACCGCTAGTCTCTAATTTACTGTCAGAGCCCTAATTTTATCCTCTAATTTACTGTCGGAGCCCTAATTTTATTCTCTAATTTGTTGTCGCAGCCCTAATTTTCTCTTTTTTATTTTTACGTGTACTTGCTTTGCTTTACAGTGGTGCCCTAATGAGCGTCATATTTCCCCTAATTTTCATCGTCATTAAAGAGCCAGAACTTCTCTGAATATTTGTTTCCCTTTTCCGTGGTACAATAGATTTCCCTATTTTGCCTTTTGTATGCAGTGATTGGATATCACACGTGCATGAGTCTTTATCTAGTAATACGTAATTTTATCTATCTCCATCACATGCTTGTTGATTTTGTATCTATCAATACATATATATATATATATATATATACATATATATATATATGTATATATACACATATATTTATACATACATATGTATGTATATATATTTATGTCATGTATATACAAATATATATATATATATATATATATATTATATATATATATATGTATTATATATATATATATATATATATATAGTAAATAATGAATGGTCTCTATTCATCCCCAAGACCTACACTTTCGGAGAATTCCTGTATTACTTAAGTAAGGATGAGAAACGCCTCTTTCGAAGAATTGAAAGTCTTTAGAAAAAGATCACTAACGCCGAGATTTCCGTCGCATTTGATACTACATATATATATATATATATATATATATCACAACAAAGATATGTCGTAGCACATTTGTAATATAATACTGATGACCCACTTTCGGAGAAGAATAAGCGAAGATATAGAGATCTGTATATTTCGATCACTTACTGTGATCCTCTTCAGCAGATATGAGTTACAAAGTAGAGAACAATGTGTATTTATAATGAAACAGTGAGGTAGCAAGAAGGGACGGAGCTCAGGTCCTTCTTGCTACCTCACTGTTTCATTATAAATACACATTGTTCTCTACTTTGTAACTCATATCTGCTGAAGAGGATCACAGTTAGTGATCGAAATATACAGATCTCTATATCTTCGCTTATTCTTCTCTGAAAGTGGGTCATCAGTATTAATATATATATATATATATATATATAATATATATATATATATCTATATATATATATGTATATATATATGTGTGATGTATATATGTGTGCATATATACATATATATACATATATATATATATATATATATATATATATATATGTGTGCGTGTGTGTGTGTGTGCGTGTGTGTGGGTGTGAGTGTGTGTGTGTGTGTGTGTGTGTGTGTGTGTGTGTGTGTGTGTGTGTGTGTGTGTGTGTAATATATATATATATGTATATATATATACACACACACATTTATATATATCTATTGGCCGAAACTGGTCACTTTATCAAGGCTCTTAATTCTTCACTAGCAGACTTCTCACATTAATTTGCGCATTCAGAAATAAGTACGCTCGACCACTTAGTCCAGTTGAGAACTAACCTGGGGGCCATGACAAAAATTTAGAATGAGGCCATGGCCTGCTGTTGCAAGTTATACATTTCTATATAATGTAAAAAATCTGAATATAATAAAAGACTTCCATCACTCTGTTCTAGCAGAATGTAAGACGATCATGATTGTCAACTTTATAGTAAAACAAAGGGTTCTCTTTATCATTTTATTGTATTTGTTTATCTATTTATTTATTCTTATTAAATTTTGACGGGATGGGATTTAGGAGAAAAAATGAAGAGGATTCACACGAATGTTAGGAATTCATGAAGGGCTTCGAAAAAAAAGAACAATATTAAGTAGAGACATACTCCCGCCTATACATATTCCTTGAAATCATCTATATTCCAGAGTTAAAGCCATTCATAAACACCCACATTACACACTTGCAAATTCTACCGCATCAAAGACGCATAGACCATATCCGCAGGACTCTTGTTGGCTACAGCTAAGCCAATCAGGAACATCGTTTTCGAAGGTGAACTCCCAACGCCAATCATACGACAGGAAACCAAAATGTAAACACAAGACACGTAAGCTTGGACCATTCCAGCGAAAACGGAAGCGCTGCAATAAGGCACGGACACTTGGCAGTCTACTAATACATCTGTGTAAATTAAGTGAGGCATAAAAGATCTGAATAAACTATTAAGTAATGCAGAAAAAGTAGTCTAATTTAACCTTATCTATCTACAAGAATACACAGACACACACACACACACACACACACACACACACACACACACACACACACACACACACACACACACACACACATATATATATATATATATATATATATATACATATATATATATGTATATATGTGTGTGTGTATATATAAATATACATATATATATGTATATATATATGTATATATATATACATACATACATATATATATGTATATATGTATGTATATACATATATATATGATATATATATATATCTACACGTGCATTACACTCTTTCTTGAAATTCCCTTTATTTCCCCTCCCTTAACAAAAACTGCCAAAGAAATCACCACGGAAGGACGAAGCCTCCCCTTCTAGTACGGCGCTTTCTCGGATATTCCTGTCAGCATTTCCCACCAAGATTTGTTTTATTTACTTCAACTTGCTTTCTCCGCACAGCA
>NC_134782.1:48036052-48043552 GCF_046742065.1 Oratosquilla oratoria
AGTGATACGATACGGTGCAACAGGGTATTGTGCCCACTTGTTGCGTATCCGTATACACCAGGCGGATACGTAACAAGTGGGTACAATACTCTGTTGCATCGTATCGTATGACTAGGTGGTATGCAAAGATGATACAATACGTGGAAATGCAACAAGTGTGGACCCGGCTTTAGCGTCGCCTTTTATTCGTATCAACGTTGCATCCTCTGTAAACCCCACTTTCCTCATTTTATTTATTTATTTATTTACTTACTGATTTATTTATCTATTTACTTATTTAATATTTTTCATTTCTTTGTTTATCTAATAAGATACTTATTCATTATTCATTCATTCACTTATTTGCGTTTTGATTTATTAATTTATTAGTTTATTTGTCTATTCCCCTGTAAATCTCACTTTCCTCATTTAATTTTTTATTCACTTATCTAATAATATATTGACTAATTTATTAATTTATTTCCTTGTTTATTAATCTACTTATCTATTCATTTATTTATTAATTTATTAATCTAATAACTCATTTATTCATTTATCATTTTTTTATTTGTTTATTTGCTTATTTGTTCATTTATTTATTTAATGTTTTATTTGTTTTTTTTGCTCATTTCTTTACTTGTTTATCTCTTTATCTAATCTTTCTTTCAATCTTCCTTAGTCCTGGTAACAGTTGAAAATCCGTGCTTCCTGTAGACAGTCATCACCAAAAGTTCTGAGAATCCAGTCCGGGTGGGCTGGAATGGGAAATGAAACGCGGCTGTGTCTTCCCGCGGCCCGAAGTTTCAAATTCTTTGGGTCGTCTTTGGCTGCCACACTTTTTTTGGCGGCCCCGTTTGAGACCCCTGTCACGTACAGCCTGAGGATAGCGTCTGGCGGTTCTATGATTTTTTTTTCCTTTTCTTTTTTCTGTCTGCTTCCAGGTGATTTCACTCTCATTGGGGAGTCCTCTCGCCGTTTGTGTCTGTCTCGCTGAGATCAGGTGTATGAGCTTCATATACATGGTATTTAAAGATTTTGTTTGTTTTCTCTCTCTCTCTCTCTTTCCGTTTACATTTTGCTTTATTTATCTCTCATTTTGTTTCTGATTTTATCATTAATTATAATATGGAAATTTACTTGAATTTTGGTGTATTATTATTATTATTATTTTTTTTTTTTTTTTGGCTCTCTAACAACCAAAGGTCAGTGACCTTGTTTCCTGCTCATTTAAACAGTTATGCCAATAGATCTACATTACACCCACAAACAAA
Organism: Oratosquilla oratoria; assembly: GCF_046742065.1. NCBI lineage: Eukaryota > Metazoa > Arthropoda > Malacostraca > Stomatopoda > Squillidae > Oratosquilla > Oratosquilla oratoria. The sequence continues at coordinate 48,037,303 of NC_134782.1, forward strand.
CTGCTTCCCTTTCTACCTTTTAACTCGATTCTAAGCTCAACAAATCTTGGCTTTTGGGATCTTTCCCATTCCTAGATATTCTTTTATTCCATTGTCTCACTCATCTTCACTTTCAAAGAAAAATTTAATTTTTAACCTCCTCCTCTTGCACTGTTCCATCGCCTCTCCTTTCACCCTCACCCTCCACCACTTCCTTTTCTGAAGCATTTTTTTCTCTTGGACTGGAATTTATGCCATTCTTTTCCCTCTTCCAGACCCTCTTCATTCCATACGCGCTTCCAGTTTCCTTTGACCCCGTCCCCATACTTTTCCTTCTTCATTCTCGCCTGTTTCCTCAGACGCTCTCTATGAACCTGTTCAAATAAAGCTCTTCCTCTTCCTCCTCCTCCTCCTACTCCCTTCCTCTTCCTCCTCCTCCTCCTCCTCCTTCTCCTCTTCCTAACCCTTCCTCCTCCTACTCCCCTTCCTCTTCCTCCTCCTCCCCTTCCTCCTCCTCCTCCTCCCCTTCCTCCTTCTCCTCTTCCTACTCCTCCACTTCTTACTCCTCCTGCTCCTGCTCCTCCACCTCCTCTTCCTCCTCCTCCTCCACCTCCTCTTTCTCCTCCTCTTCCTACCTCCTCTAACTATTATTTCTCTTCCTCTTCCTCTTCCTCCTTCTCCTCCTCTCCCTACTCCTTTTCCCCCTACCTCCTCTAACTCCTCCTCCTTCTCATACCTCCTCTTCCTACTCCTCCTGCTCCTTCTCTTCCTCCTCCTCCTAGCTCTTCTCTCTCCCCTTTCTACTTCATTCCATTCATTCTACACCGTCTCTAAATCACTTCCTCTCCCTCCTCTAAGTCTTCTTCATTAGCTACTTTTTCCCTACCCTCACAGGAGCTTAAGACAACAGAATAATACAGAGAAGGTTACGAACTAAATATACGTGTGCATGTGTGTGTGTGTGTGTGTGTGTGTGTGTGTGTGTGTGTGTGTGTGTGTGTGTGTGTGTGTGTGTGTGTGTGTGTGTGTGTGTGTGTGTGTGTGTGTGTGTGTGTGTGTGTGTGTGTGTGTGTGTGTGTGTGTGTGTGTGTGTGTGTGTGTGTGTTGTGTGTGTGGAATTGGAGGGTCAGATGAGAGAGTGAGTGGGAGGGGAGGTCACAGCCATGGAAGAGAAGAACAAAGAAGAAAGGATGTAAATGGGAAGAGGGAGGAAGGAGGAGAGGGAGGAGGGAGAGAGGCCAGGAAGAGAGAGGAGGTAGACGAGGGGAGGGAAGAGGGAGAGAAGGGGAAGGGAAGATGGAGGGAGGAGATGGAGAAGGGATGGCAAAGGGAGGTGAGGGAGGAGAGGAGAGGAAGGGAGGGAAAAGGGAGAGGAGGGAAGGGAGGAGGGAGAGGAGGAGGAAGAGAGAGTGAGAGAGAGAGAGAGAGAGAGAGAGCGGAGAGAGAGAGAGAGAGAGAGGAGAGAGAGAGAGAGTGAGAGAGAGAGAGAGAGAGAGAGAAAGAAGGGGAGAGAGAGATGAGGAGGGAGGAAGTGCGAGGAGAGGAGGGGAAAGGAGAAAGGCAGGAGGAGGAGAGAGAGAGAGAGAGAGAGAGAGCGAGAGAGAGGAGTGTGTCGAGAGAGGAGAGAGAGAGAGAAAGAAGGGGGTGAGAGATGAGGGGAGGGGAGGAGGCAGAGGAGAGGAGGGGAGAAAGGCGGGAGAGGAGGAGTGAGAGAGAGGAGGGGAGGGAGGAAGGAGATAGGGAAAGGAGTAGAGAGAGGAGGGAAGGGAGGAGGGAGAGGAGGGGAAGGAGGCGGGAGAGGAGGAGGAGGAGGAGAGAAAGAAGAGGAGGGAAGAGAGAGAGGAGGGGAGGGAGGAGAGAGAAGAGGGAAGGGAGGAGGGAAGAGAGAAGAGAGAGGAGGGGAGAGAGGAGGGAGAGGAGGGGAGGGAGGCGGGAAAAGAGGAGGAGTAGAGGGAGAAGGGGATGGAGGAGAGAGAGGAGGAGAGGTAGGAGAGAGAGGAGGGGAAGGAAAGAGAGAGGAGGGGATGGAGGAGAGAGGGAAGAGGAAGAAGAGAGGTGAGGGGAGGAAGGAGAGAGAGGAAGGGAAAGAGGAAGGAGTGAGGTGAAGGAGTAGAGAGAGGAGGGGAGGGAGGAGGGGAGAGAGGAGGGGAGGGAGGAGGGGAGTGAGGAGGGGAGGGAGGAGGGGAGGAAGGAGGGGAGGAAGAAGAGAAGGAGGAGGGGAGGAAGGAAGGGAGAGAGATGGGAGCGAGGAGGGGAGGGAGGTGGGAGTTGTGGTGTAAGACAAAAACGAACAATGAGGTCGAAACGGTGAAGTCCTTTATAGGCTTGTTTCTCTCTGAGGACTGTTGATCTAATGCAGCCAATACCCGATATCCGAGGTTATTGCTGAGTAGACCCTACTTGTTCCACTTTCATCCATCTTGTATTCTATTTCCATCTCAGTCGAAGGGATTACCATCAACTCGAGTGACCGAAACTTCTTATGGTTGAAGTGGAAAGAGACCATTGATAACCTTTTGTATGTAGAGACGTGACACGCACTTGAATGAAATCATCTTCCTTGCCAGAATAAAAGCAACAAGACGAGTTCACTCCATATACTTTTCCCCCTTCATGGTGATCCTTAAAGTACAGAGACTCAAAAATCACGACCAAAGTCGTGGAAGAAGGTAAAACAGATTTTTCTCTCTTCAAGTAGAAGACACTATCGTATATCGTTTTTCTTCCTTGCGCACTTCCCTCCCTCCCTATCTTCCCTCTTCCTTCACCTCCCTTTCTCTTCCTATCCCTCCCCAAGGATGGTACGGCAAGGTCATCATATTAAGACAGCAGGGCAGGACTTGTAGTAATGGGTTGAAATTGGACAATTTTAAATTTTAAAAAGGAAATAGGCAAAAACTGGTTTATCAATGTAGTGGTTAACGAATAGAATATATTTAGTAACCATGTAGTAAGTGCTGACTGTATTAGTTATTTAAAGAGAAAATTAGATAACTTTATGGATCGGAATGATGGGTAATAACAGACATGGAACTGCATAATGTAGGCCTTATGTCTCTTCCAGTTTCCTCCATTACTATGTTTCCATGTTCCTATATTCATCGGTTCTTCCTTCTTGTTCCTTTTTCATTCTCCATCATCTTCTTTTCCTTCCTCACCTTCCTTCACCCGATTCCTTTTTCATTCTCCATCGTCTTCTCTTCCTTATTCGTCTTTCTTCACCCGATTCCTTTTTCATTCTCCATCGTCTTCTTTTCCTTCCTCGTCTTACTTCACCCGATTCCTTTTTCATTCTCCATCGTCTTCTCTTCCTTCTTCGTCTTCCTTCACCCGATTCCTTTTTCATTCTCCATCGTCTTCTCTTCCTTCTTCGTCTTCCTTCACCCGATTCCTTTTTCATTCCTTCACCCGATTCCTTTTTCATTCTCCATCGTCTTTTCTTGCTTCCTCGCCTTTCTTCACCCGATTCCTTTTTCATTCTCCATCTTTTCCTTCCCCTTTCTTTTCTTGTTGCGCCTCCTCTCCCACTCCCACTCCCACTCCCACTCTGCTTCCTTCCCCGCCTTCCTTCAGCCGGTTCCTGCACGTCGTTTTATCTGAAACGTAGAAGAGCTGGCGCGATTGTTATCGTCTCCAGTTGCAAACGCTGCGTCAGGAACCGGAGACGCCCTCCGGGGGCAGCATCGGGAGGAAGAGGTCGACATCAAAAAACCCTTCCACTCCCCTCCACTCCACTCCCCTCCCCTTCACTCCCCTCCCCTCCACTACTTTCCACTCCCCTCCCCTACCTTCTATTTCTCTCCCCAATCCACTCCACTTCCCTCCCTACCTTCCACTCCACTCCCCTCCCTTCTACTCCCATACCTTCCACTTTCCTCCCTCCCCTCCCCTCCACTCCACTCCCCTTTACTCCCCTCCCCTCCACTACTTTCCACTCCCCTCCCCTACATTCCACTTCTCTTCCCTACTCCACTCCACTCCCCTCCCTACTTTCCACTACACTCCCCTTCACTCCCCTCCCTTCTACTCCCCTACCTTTCACTTCCCTCCACTCCCCTCCCCTCCCTTCCCCTCCACTCCACTCCCCTCCCCTTTACTCCCCTCCCCTCCACTACCTTCCACTCCCTTCCCCTCCACCCCACTCCAATACTTTCCACTCCCTTCCCCCACTTTCCACTCCCCTCCCCTACATTCCACTTCTCTCCCCCACTCCACTTCATTCCCCCTACCTTCCACTCCACTCCCCTCCATTCCCCTCCCTTCTACTCCCCTACCTTCCACTCCACCCGCCTTCCCTCCACTCCACTCCATTCTATTCCACTCCATTCCACTCCATTCCACTCCATTCCACTCCACTCCACTCCACTCCCCTCCCTTCCCCTCTACTCTACTTCCTTCCCTTCCCCTTCCCTCCATCCCTTCTTCCCTCTATCCTTATTTCCGTCGTACGGCTTTCCTTCCTTTTTTCATTCTTTCCTTTTGCCTTCCTCCTTCCTTCCTTCTTCCCCTTCCTTCTTTCTTTAATCTTCCTCATTACTTCTCTCCTTCCTCCTTCTTTCCTTTTTACTTTTCTTATTCCACCACCTTCATTCTTATTTCGTTCTGATATCAAAAACAATATCACGCAGGCAGACGAAAAGTGAGGTAAAGATAAAACTAAGCATGAGGAAAATCAGAGTTAAAGAAACTAAAGTAAAAGAGAAAACGAGAAGAAAGTGGAAGCCACGCGAGGAAAGGCCTTGAAAGCGTTTGAAGGAAATAATATAAAATTTTGATTTTGAATCCGGAAGGTACTTTAAGAAATTTTGAGTCCGGAAGGTTCTTTAAGAAATTTCGAGTCCGGAAGGTACTTTAAGGAATTTCAAGTCCGGAAGGTACTTCATGAAATTTCGAGTCCGGAAGGTATTTTAAGAAGTTTCGAGTCCAGAAGGTACTTATAGAAATTTCGAGGCCGGAGGGTACTTCAAGAAGTTTCGAGTCCGGAAGGTACTTAAAGAAATTTCGAGGTCGGAAGGTTCTTTAAGAAATTTTGAGTCCGGAAAGTGCTTTAAAAAATTTCGAGTCCGGAAGGTACTTTAAGAAATTTCGAGTCCGGAAGGTGCTTTAAGAAATTTCGAGTTCGGATGGTACCTTAAGAAATTTCAAGTTCGGAAGGTACTTTAAGAATTTTTGACTCCGGAAGGTGTTTAAGGAAATTTCGAACCCGGAAGGTATTTTAAGATATTTCGAGTCCGGAGGTACTTCAAGAAATTTCGAGTCCAGAAGGTACTTAAAGAAATTTTGAATCCGGAAGGTACTTTAAGAAAGCTGAAGAAGACGAGGACGAATGTGAACAACGACGAGAAGAAATTTGCTAGAGACGAGACAGTTACAATAACGCCAAAGTCTTGTTCTGACAGACTTCCAGTGTCGAGAGGAAGCAGAAAGGTCAAACTATCGGAGGAAATGGAGATTGAAGAAGTATTAAGACAGAGAAATAAAATGAGAAAAGGCAGAACAATCAGCGCAACTGCTGAAGATAGAGAAATAGCGACCAGACGGAATTGCCCTGAATGCTGGAAAGAAGAGTTAAAGAAGAGAGGACGCTGCAGAACGTATTTAGAGAACGTTTAAGAGAGGCGTGGCAGGAGAAAGAAGAACAGAAGAACAAATTTCCGGGAAACAGAAGAAAGGCGTGTGTTTTGTTCAAAATGAGGATCATACGCCAGGAGGCGCTGTATAACGACAACAAAATCCGTCACCTTTGCCCTATGGTCTTGGACTGGACGGGGTAGGATATGGTCATTGCTGGGAGTCGGAGAGAAGTGCGGGACTCGAACCCACAACTAATTGAATGCGAGATAAACAAGCTACTGATTACGCCACCAGCGTGCTAACTTATGAAATTTGCGGCTACGACGAGGAATGAAAGAACTATAGAGGACTCAGTTTATGGAGAAAAAGCGTTCTGGCAAATATAAACGTATCGCATAAGGTAGTTTACTGAAGAAAAGGTAGTTTTCGACAAGGCAGGGGATCTATGGACCATGAAAATTATCATGAAATAAATATAAAAATCTAGAGGTGTATGTATGTATGTATGTATGTATGTGTGTGTGTGTGTATGTATGTATGTATGTATGTATGTATGTATGTGTGTGTGTGTGTGTGTGTGTGTGTGTGTGTGTGTGTGTGTGTGTGTGTGTGTGTGTGTGTGTGTGTGTGTGTGTGTGTGTGTGTGTGTGTGTGTGTGTGTGTGTGTGTGTGTGTGTGTGTGTGTGTGTGTAATACA
>NC_134782.1:48053552-48056052 GCF_046742065.1 Oratosquilla oratoria
AAAAGGAGGTAGAACAGAAGGAGACCAAGAAAGGAACGAAAGAGGAGAAGAAGAGTTGAAGTAAAAGAACGAGATACAGGATGAAGGCCAGATGAGAAAGAACAGAGAATTCTTAGGAGCATTTAGGACGCGTAAAAATACGTCAAAAGCAGTAAGACTGGTGAATTCTGTAACCCATGGGTTTTTGGGATCTGCTGTTCGTAAGCTCACTGAGAATGATTCCAACACTGAATAAAATCATTGTGCATCCACTAACTCACACCAGTTTTTGGTCTTTTGACCTGTATAAACCATTAGGGGGTCCTTCGAATCCAGCCTAAAAATCCCTTCTGCAAACGAATGACCACATAAAGGTACGTTTTGCTAGGTGCTATTATCTCTCAACGTTGATTGTTCATGGCTCAATGATGGTTGTCAAACGATACTCGAGAGCACTAATCTTTTTTTTTTTTTTTAATGGGGTTGTTTTACTTCGATCTGCAAAGAACGAGGCCAATGATTTTAGCCATTGGCTGTGGTAGGGTGTATTGAGCAAAAGGCACCTTAAGGCTCATCAAATCATGATTTTTATTCGGGGAGGGGAAGAAGTTTACTACCTAAGGTGAAAAAGGGAACGAAGTGCTGGGGGCAGGGAGATGAATATATATTGGTTTAATGCAGGAAGGGGAAGAATAAAAGAAAATAGATAAATAAATAAACAGATTACAGCAGGACAGAGGAAGGTATAAAGGGATGAGAGCCACGAACCAAAAGTAAGGTTTCTGTAAAGTCATGAAACACATAAATGAATTATGAATTAGGAAAGAAAACACGGAATGCCGAGTAATCAATAGTTCATGGGTTTGTTTGCCTCAACAAATTTGTTTTGGATCACGTGTTAGACCTGTGAACGATATTTTTTATTCTACCGGAGGAGATCTGTGAGTGTGTGTGTGTGTGTGTGTGTGTGTGTGTGTGTGTGTGTGTGTGTGTGTGTGTGTGTGTGTGTGTGTGTGTGTGTGTGTGTGTGTGTGTGTGTGTGTGTGTGTGTGTGTGTGTGTGTGTGTGTGTGTGTGTTTGTGTGCGCGCGAGTGAGCGTGTGAATGTGTGTGTCATTCACCACCATGTTCTTTGACCACGTGCTTGAACTGTGATAGACAACTATTACCCTCCCGGATCTGTGGGCAATGCTGTGACCTTTCACACTCCACACACCCATTCCTTGCTCATGGGGGACAGTAACCACATGACATATTAATAAAGCTCCCCTGCCTTGATCAGGACGCGATCCTGGGTGGGTTTACGCCATTGCAGGTAGTGACGCTAACCTTTACATTAGCAATCCGTGTGCTAAAAAACATCCACAAATAACTTACCATAGTGTGTCGTTATTTGCCCCAAAATGTATCACTCAAGCACTTTCTCCTTGAGAGCACATAAACACAGGAAGGGTGTTTTTCTCCGTGATTACCTGAAATTATGAAAATAAAGGTATTTAGTAGTAGTTTCGGTTATATTTACACACACACACACACACACACACACACACACACACATACACACACACACACACACACACACACACACACACACACACACACACACACACACACAGCAATTTATGTTTTGTAGCGCTATGGAGAAATGATTACCTAAATGATGGACCAAAAGGTCTTCTGTCAGCATACTCTTCAATCGTAATCCTTTGTAAATGAAAATAAGTCGTTGAGATTAGAAAAAAGTTTATTAGTGAACGAAAAGAGATCTTCAAAGCAAATATTCATTAGATTTAAGTGATTTATGACATTTAAGTTGGCTATAACTGGCAAACAGTGTGTAACATGGAAAATATTTCATGATGTGATCACTTGGTATTAAAAAAAATCCAATATAGATGAGCTTTGTAGGTAATAGTTTACAGAAATAAAAATCACAATAACAATTACAAGAAGATGAGATATTGTTCAAGTGTACTTCCTTGTTCATATCTTCCTCATGATCGTTTGCCTTCTTCGTATTACCAAGTTCAAGAGACAGAAAATGCATCGAAGACTGTCATCAGTAGGGATTCACATCGAAGTTTGAAGGGTGATCTCATCTCAAAAGCTCCCCGGTGGAGGACTTCTGAAGACCTCGAAATCCGAAAACCGAGTTCGAGTTCCGAGCTCGAGTTCCCCCGTCACCACATCAAGCGTGAGCTCATCTCAAAAGCTCCCTGGAGGAGGACTTCTGAAGGCCTCGAAATCCGAAAACCGAGTTCGAGTTCCCCCGTCACCACATCAAGCGTGAGCTCATCTCAAAAGCTCCCTGGAGGAGGACTTCTGAAGGCCTCGAAATCCGAAAACCGTCTTGCTCGAGTTCCCCCGTCCCCACATCAAGCGTGAGCTCATCTCAAAAAATCCCCGGAGGAGGACCTCTGAAGGCCTCGAAATCCGAAAACCGAGTTCGAGTTCCGAGCTCGAGTTCCCCCGTCACCACATCAAGCGTGAGCTCATCTCAAAAGATCCCGGGAGGAGGACTT
>NC_134782.1:48058552-48063552 GCF_046742065.1 Oratosquilla oratoria
CCCTTCCTTTGTAATCCTTTATTTTCAAACTGGAGACAAATCTTCATTCTAAAAAGAATGATGATCACTTTAAACTCCTACTATCCCTCCGTTCAACTATCCTTCTTAAACCTATTCTTTACCACGTTTTGAACAACACTTCGATATTGACCCTAAGGATCAAAGAGCTGTCTATTGCTGATAAAAGTCCCATGAATGTCTGACTCTCAACTCAAAATGAGAGGCTTCGTGGGCCAAGATCACTATTTAGAAGACCTGAAAAAAAAATCTAAAAGTGTGTTGCCGTACAAGGGGAGGGGATGACGACGAAACCTCTCATGTTCACAAAGAGATGGCCTCCCGTCCTCAGGTTTCAGGTAAAAAAGAAAAAAATCTTTAGAATCCCTCTCATCCCCATTTAGCCCATTTCACATCCATGTCGATGTATTTTTTCACCACGGAAACTGCTTCGTCTTTTGAAAGTCTTTTCAACCTCTTTTAAAACCAAGTTAAAGTAAAGTGACTGGGTACCTTTCTTGATACTATTTGGAGTATTTTGTTAGCATCAAGCAGTGTTTCTGTCCTTGAGGACAATACAGCAATACTGGTACAAGGATAAGGTGGTGAAGAGCCTACGCAAGGAGGCGCTGAGTAACTGCGGCCGAAGCCGTCACCTTTGCCTTATGCGTTTGGACTGTTGAGGCAGGCCACAGTCACTGCTGAGGAGTGCGAGGTGATTATGATGCATTCGTAAAATTTAAAGATTTTCTTCTGTCTAGCACAAAACGTTTTTATCCCTTTTTGGATGACTGTATTGTATTTCCACAAAGATAACCGGCAGAAACTAGAAAAAACATTGCTCCAGTTTCAGTGAAGGGATTGAACCGGTTTTTACCGGTTCGTACGAAATTATTCTTGGAATTTCATGAGCTCCGCGAACCGGTTATTGAAAATTGTCTTATACAGGCTATAATACAGCCTAAATGATATATGTATATATGTATACAGCCTAAATGATATATGTATGCACAGCGAGAGGACCTGTTGTTAAAATGTTTGAATCCCACCGCTGCCCAGTTTCCTCACTATCATCTAGCGTTCCTGTAGTACAATTCTAAATTTCAATAAGATAACTACATAGAAGATGTATGGCGCCACCCACCACCTTGTCGTTCTAACTGTCCACGTCATGGACCACGAAGTCCCCCCTCCCCCCATTAACCAACAATTCATTCCTATTGGACGTCGCAAATCCTGACGTGACGAAGTGGACCCTCCAAATGGGCCCCGAAATCGGAAAATTGAGTCGAGGGCAAAGGAGGGACAAAGACATACTCTTTAGGTCCTCAACATCTTGGAGAGGAGTTAGGGCGAACTCGTTACGTGTATACACATTCACACGCTTACACACACACACACACACACACACACACACACACACACACACACACACACACACACACACACACACACACACACACACACATGTATATATATATATATATATATATACATATATATATATATAATATATATATATACACATGCATATAGATGGATATATGAAAAATATGTAGATAAATGAGTAGTTTGAGAAGGTGAAAATGAGAGGCTTTAGAAAACAGAGAGGAAGAAAAGGAAAAAAACGCATAAAATGCCTTCATATTTGAGGAAGTCTAAGGAAAAGGAACGTGAAGCGACTGGTAGGCAAGAGGGAAGAAATCCTGATGAATAGAGTCATAAAGAAAGGATCAGGAGGAAGGAGAAGGCGTGAGAGTTGGTTGTGGCGATAGAAGAAGGAGGAGAAGTGTGGTGAGATTAGGTGAGGGGGTGGAGAGGCGTCTTGGAGTATATATTGGAAGAAGAGAGAGAGGAGGAGACAGAAAGAGAGGAAAGAGCAGAGAGAAGAGAGCATAAAGACTGCAGAGGGCATAAAGGGAGGAGAGAGCATAAAGACTGGAGAGGGCATAAAGGGAGGAGAGAGCAGAGAGGAGAGAGCATAAAGAGTAGAAATGGATGGAGATGGTTGAGGGCGCTTTATGTGTTTTATCGATGTGTGTTGTAGACCCGCCCCCGCAATGATGAAACTTTGGTTTAATGAGGCAGAAATTTGTTGTTTGGGTCGTGGGAAGGGAAAGAGATAGGGTTATTGATGGAAAAGAGCAGTGAAAAGATGGGAGACAGGGAAAGAGAGGAGAAGCGAGGAGAGCAGCCCAAAGGAGAGAAGCTAACCGAGGAGGAAAGATAGCAACAGACAAGAGGTGTGATAATGAGAGATAAAAATCCAGTTCAGTGGTCTGGAGTATAATTGGAGATAATGGCTCCTTGTGGACCCAGAGGCCTTTGCGGCAAAGGACGATATATGGGAGTAACTTCTCCCCACGTATAATCCCTATATTCGTTCGTACCTCTCTGGGATCCACCATTGTCTTGGATCTCCTACTGAACTTATGATCGACAGCTATTGCCCTCTCGGATGTGTGCTCAGAGTTCATGTATGGCCTGATCTGTGGGTAACGCTGTGACCTTGCAGACACACACACATACATACACACAAACAGACCTACACACACACACACGCACACACACACACACACACACACACACACACACACACACACACACACACACACACACACACACACACACACACACACACACACACACACACACACACACACACACACACACACACACACACACACACATAACCTCAACTCCTTGCCCAAGGGTTTTCAGGCTTGCAGTGCTCTTCAAACCTTGATCGGAGACCGATCTTGGGACCGCTGAGTTAGCAGGGTAAGAGATTACTACAACACCATCAAGCCATATTCAGGCATTTTCCTTCACCAGAGGCACAGCCAAGTATCTTCCCATTGCTTCTTTATAATTCGAGAAAGATATCACTGAAATGTTGAGGCTCTTAACTCTTTTCTGAACACTCTTAAATCTTAACAATCTTGAACAGTTTCCTTGCACAAATTTGTGTCACACAATGTTTGCATGGTTCTGAATATGAACCCGTATGTATTATGTACTTGGGAACAGAATGATAAAGGCAAAGTGTCGGGGGAAATTGTAGCAATTACTAGTATAGAAGAGAGAGACATAAAGTAAATAAGAATGAGAAGGAAAGGGGTGATAATAGAAAGGAAGGGAGAAAGGGGGACGAAGGTACAGAAGAATTGATGAGAAAGATAGAAGAGAAAAAGCGGAAGCAAAAAGGTAAAGAGGTTAAAATAATTTGACGAGGCACGTTGGGTAGAGAGGAGAGAATAAATAGTTGTTAATGGTATAAAAGGATGTTGATAAATGTGGAAATGGACGGGTAGACTATGATTGTGGTCGCGGAAGGTATTAGAGGAATAAATGTGGTGGGTAAGAAGAATAAAAATGTAATAAAGAGGTAGGAATAGTGCTAAGAAATAAATATTGAAAAGGTACTTAGATTGCATGGATGTTATGTAGAATGCCCGGCAATGGGTAGAGTAGTTACAGTGGAGTGACTAGTGAGATCACGCAGTGTGTGTCTAAGAGAGGGTTTACACGGTTCGTCGAACGCGGTTCGACAGACACGTGTTTAAAGTGATGTGTGAACGTGTGAACGGGGTATTTGGGGTTTAACCAACGTGTTCGACAACCAAATACCCCGTTCACACATTACTTTAAACACGTGTTTGTCGAACCGCGTTCGACGAACCGTTAGACCGTGGGAAGGAAGCGTCCTGGTGGACTAGGGGGAGTCTATAAATAGTCCCTTTATGCGAGGGACGGGAAAGAGGTATATATATATAATAGTTTTAGAGAGATCAATCCGCTGAGTGTGGTCGGTAAGATGTATGGGCATGTTGATGGGGGAGGATTAGGAGGGGAATAAAAGCAGTAATTGTTTAATTTAGGAGAGGAAGAGGGGTTCACATATAATATTTCATTGGTAGGACAGGCATATGAGAGTTTATCAAAAAGTAAGGATGTGTTTGGGGTTTTCGTGAGGTGTGTGTGTGCGTTTATGATTGGACGTAGAAGTATTGCGGAGTGTTTTGCAAATATATGGGGTAGGGGAAGTCAAAAGTCATAAAAACGAAGGCATATATGAGGGTCGGGAATAGATATCAAGGAAGAGGCAATCTAAATGACAGGACTGAATGAAGGATAACAGTGAATAAATGAAAAGATGACGCGGCCTAAAGGGATGTTCTCCTCATCTGCTTCATGACTGATGATGAGTAGGTGAGAAGGGAGTCACCATGAGGTGGGTCGGTGGGGGAAAACTGTGTCTCGCTGCATTGCTTTTGACCCAAGTAATTTAATGGGGTAACAAGGCAAGGATGGTTACATGGGTTTTATTTGTTTATGGTGTAAGAGGCTCGTAGATATAGGTAGACAAGTGAGGTGGAAAGAGGGGTAGATAGTGAGAGCTTCATTTCTTTTGGATCGGCTGTTTTGTAAACAATTGTTCGAAGGCGAGAAGGCGAGGAATTTTATTAATTCGCTCTCAGCGCTATGTTTATAAACAAGGCCCTGGGGACTTGATTTTATTGCTTTATGTAAGTTTTACTTTTGCTGATGTAAACTAAGTCAGTGTGCAGTGAATTCGAGATTGCTTGAGTAAGCAATATTGCATGCGGAGTTGTAACGGCGGATCTGATTGGAGAAAGGGTGGAGGAGGAGAAAATTCAATTTTTCAAGATTGTAAGATCATGCTATAAGGGGAGATCTTAAATATAGAATTAAAAATCATTGGACTAAAGAAATCATGATGCCAATACAGAACTGACCTAGGACCCAAAGTATGTGTTCTTGACGGGATTCCTTACAAGAAGTTTGTAGAGTGCTGTGTACAAAGATTAACAGAAGATAGACATAGAAGAAAATAGAAAAAAGTTTATTCACCTCGATTGAAGACTATAACTGAAGGAAAAGAAAATAACAGTGGATGATTGGAGGCACGGGGGCTACCGATTAAAATTTTGAGTGACCAATTACATATAACAAACATTAGGAAACAAAGATAGTGGTGA
>NC_134782.1:48076052-48093552 GCF_046742065.1 Oratosquilla oratoria
AGACTGGCTCAGTGGCAGCGACTGACACGTGGCTGGTAGTCGCCGCTACTTGTAGCAGAGATTAAGTCGCCTCGTGTGAACGCGCCTTTATATGCTTCATGAGGTAAATGATATATCAAAATATATGCATAGTGCATATACATACTTATGTACATACATTCACAAATGGTTACATACATACACACATGCATACATAAATACATACATACATACATACATACACACATGCATACATACACATGTACATACAGTACGTATATATGTATACATACATGCATACATACAAACATACAAACATACATACATACATACATACATACATACGTACGTACATAAATACGTACATACATACATACATACATACACACATACGTACATACACACATACATACATACACACATACATGCAAACATATATACATACATATATATACACGCACACATATCTATACATATTTATATACATATCTATCTTAATAATTTCAGCGGAGTTCACGCGTTTCAATATGAAATCTTATTCTTTACGTTTAATAGAATCTTTAAGAATAAATGTATGATTACGTAACTGCCATCCCTACCACAATCAACATTAAAATTGTTAATTCATTTTTCTGTAATCCAATTCCTTTTCCGAAGCTTCAACCCAAAGAGGGTGAGTTTTCGTGATTGAGAAAAGGAATGAAGGCCACAGATCTTCCGATCCAATCTGTTGAAGTAGTGATGTTTTCACTAACTACTGTTCTTCAGATCCTATAATGTACCGTAGGAAGGGGCAAAAGTAGGCATATGGGGTAAAACTGACCAGATTTTGTTACATACCTAATTACGACAGATAGACGGAAATAAAGCCACCAACTACTATTTGTTTTGTATAATTGCTCCCTTTATTTCCTCGACAATAATTAAGTATGTATCAAAGGCAATGACCAGTTTTACCCCATGGGACTATTTTTGCTCCTTCTTATAGTATAAATATATATATATATATATATATATATATATATATGTATATATATATATATATATATATATATATGTATATATATATATATATATATATGTATATGTGTGTGTGTGTGTGTGTGTGTGTGTGTGTGTGTGTGTGTGTGTGTGTGTGTGTGTGTGTGTGTGTGTGTGTGTGTGTGTGTGTGTGTGTGTGTGTGTGTGTGTGTGTGTGTGTGTGTGTGTGTGTGTGTGTGTTCTTTTTATCACACACGGAAACGCTGTGGTTACACACGGGGTGAGGGAGGACGGGAAACATCCTCCCCATCCCTTTCTCACTCACTCCTATCGTCACGTTTTCCCTTCACTCTTTCCTTTACTTAAACCATGTAGTGAAGGTTGCACCTCATCATTTTCTCTAGTAATATTGCCAGTTCACATTCGTTTGACCTTTTTCGCGGAACAAGTCATCGCCTTAAACTACGGTTACACTAGTCAACGAAAAGGTTAGATCCCAACGATTCAATTGTATTTCGTCCAAGGTTGGGTAAAATCCAACTATTCCGTTGACTGGTATAACCGTAGCTCTAACTTACGGTTACTTTCCAATCTTGGGCGAAATCTAACTGAATCGATGGGATCCAACCATTTCGTTGACTAGTGTACCCGTAGCTTTAGTCGATACATACTTCTTCTCCAACTCATTCCATCACCCATGACGCACATATTTGCTTGATCGACAGCCTGACAGCGTGGCTGTATGGATCCATTTACCCCATCCAAACACACATCCACTTTTTTCTTTGATCTATCCATAAGTCTAATTCTCATTCTCGGCATTACTGTTTTCATATATGTTCATACCAACTTAGACACTTTGTTTGCTGCCTCGCTTAGTAGGTAGCGGCTGACTGAACGAAACATTATGACATACTTGTAAAGAAAAGAATCGAGATTCTGACATATGGATGCAGAGGTCAGAAAGGATTGAAAAACATTGATTCAAAGCGATGAATTCCAGACAGTTTTTACCTGGGGAATCTCGGGTCGTAAATTATTGTTATTAATTTACATTTTTACAAATGTGGATTTTTAGGTTCAGATATTATGCATCTTCGGTTAGTTATACGAGCATACTGTTTTTTTTTCTTTCTATTTTTTCTCACATGAAAGGAAAGTCTTTGGCATTTTTTTAGAAACATGAATAGAAGCTTTGCAGTTTTGGAAAACGGCGCAAGAAAAAAAAAATCGTTATCATGTCACCAGATGAGCATAAAATTTCCTCCTCTTGTGAAGACGTTACCTCGACTACCCTCCCCCTCTCCCTCTCCCTCCCTCCCCCCCGTGGTCCCCTAACCCCCTACCCCCCTCACCCACCTCCGCACCCCCCATTGCCCCCCCCACATCCCACCCTTGTCTGTTGCTACGCCAAACTCACCTCGAGAATTATCCTCTCTTTCGATGCAGTGACAATTCCGATAGGCTCTGTTCTGGCTGACGTCAAACAATCATATTCTATTCGGAATAGAACTATCCCATTTGTTGTAGTCAACAGAGACTTTCACGACAACCCTAAGCACAGCGGTCATGTAGTATTATTCTGTGACTGAAGGAAACTAATTTCTACTCAAAAAGAAAAAAAAAAACTTTAACTATTCCTCTTTTCTTATTTTGACAATTTTCTTCACCATATCTTTAAATCCTCCTCATCGGGATGACATTGACTCTAAGATAGAAGTGTCGTTATCAACATTAGAATACAATTCAACCCACCTCCCCCATGGCTACTTTCGTACCTTCCTCATCTATCAGCCTCCTCTCTATTCTCACAACCCCTCAACTCTCTATCCCCTCAACCCCTCAACTCTCTATCCCCTCAACCCCTCAACTCTCCATGTACTTCTTCCCCAGTCACCCTTATCTCCTTCTCCACCTTTCCCAACCTCAACCTCACCCACCCATCACCCTCTAATTATCCTCCCCAGCCCCCCAATTCTTCATACACTCCCTCCTCAGTCCTCCCTTACCCCCCTCCCTACCTCTACTAACCTCAATCTTCCCCATCACCCTCCAATTATCCCTCCCAGCCCCCCAATTCTTCGTATACTCCCTACCTCAGTCTCCCTCATACCTCTTCCCACCTTTCCTTACCTCTCTCGTCCCCATTTTCTTTATTCTCTGTCTTCTCCACCTTACCCACCCACCCTCCCCTTCCCCTTTACCTTGTACCCACTTTCCCATCTTCCCCCCTTTCCTTCCCCAATTCCTGACGCTCCCAGTATGTCTACCTTTCCCATTCTCCTCTCCCTTCCTCCCCCCCACAACCCTTTCCCATCACTTCCCTTCCCATGTTGCACATCTTTCCCAAAAACCCTCAACGCCTGAACAGGGGAAGACACAGATTCGTCCTCAGCCTTATTCTTCCCTAAAATTTCATCTTCCTTTCTGACCTCCTCAGGCTTCCATACATTTCTTCTCCTCTCCCGTCACGTTTCTTTTGTTCCTTTTTCAAATATTACTTAAAAATCTCGCTCTCTCTCTCTCTCTCTCTCTCTTTCTCTCTTTTATTTATTCATCTATGTATTTACTTATTCATGTATTTTATCTATTCATATATTTATCTATCTACTTACATGTTTATCTATTTATGTACTTATATGTTCTATTTATTATCATAATTATTTATTTGTTTTATTAATCTATTTTATTTATTTACTTATTTATTTGATTGATTTATTTGTTTATTTATTTATTTATTTATTTATTCATTTGTCTATTTACTTATTTATTTATTTATTTATTTATTTATTTATTTATTTATTTATCTTTTTTTTTTTTTTTGCAAACTGTGTTTAGAAATCTCAGTCTTCCAACCTTATCTTGTGTGTCCACTTCCTTCGCTACTGTGACGCCATTTTTTTTTTTTTTTTTTTTTTTCTTTTAGCTATTTTATTCGATTCAGGGGAGAACTTAATGCTGGAAAGTTAAAAAAAAAAAAACTCTTTTCTTTCCGCATTGTGTCTTACTTCAGTCCTGCCCCTTTCCATTCTTTCACATGTCACTCCACCCATCTGACTTCCCTTCTCCTTCACCTGTCTCCTAGTCAGAAGTCTCCTCATTTTCGACCTCATTCCTTCCTCTACCGTCACCATCTCCCCATACCATTGATGTCTCGTAATCCCTCTCGATCTCGTTCCCCCTCCGTCACTGCTCCTCCTAGTCTCCTTTCATGTATGCTAACAACATCCTTCTTTGTACATCTCCCTCTTTGTAGCCGGTTCTCTTTGTACAAGACCTGCATCAGGGAATGTCACATCGAGGCGAAGGGTGCTGGCGAGGCGAAGGAAGGACGCAGGTGAAAGGCTGATATACCTCAGTCTGGCTGACCCCCGTGAGTACCATATCTTGAGTTTATTCGTTGCTGACAAGTTGGTATCAGGCGACTTCAGTCACTTGAGGCTGTGTGTGTTTGTGTGCGTGCGTGTGATTCACCTTGGTCTTTGGATCACGTGTTGGACTCGTGATCGACAGCTATTGCCTCCCGGATGAGAGCTCAGAGCTCGTATGACTGATGTATGGGTAATGCTGTGACCTTACATGCATACACACACCCAACACCCCGCCCAAGAGAGTTGGAGTAACATCTTGAAGCGCAGCGATACTGAAATTATTTTAGCCCTGGACAGGATTCGTGTGTGTGTGTGTGTGTGTGTGTGTGTGTGTGTGTGTGTGTGTGTGTGTGTGTGTGTGTGTGTGTGTGTGTGTGTGTGTGTGTGTGTGTGTGTGTGTGTGTGTGTGTGTGTGTGTGTGTGTGTGTGTGTGTGTGTGTGTGTGTGTGTGTGTGTGTGTGTGTGTGTGTGAATATGGAACAAGCTAATAGACGCTGAGACCAAAGACAAGATGAGCAAGGCAAGGCAAGGCATGCAAGGTTCCTGAGGAGATCGATGTGAAGTGAAACGTGAAGAGGAAACAGTGAATGAGGCTATTTGGTCTTCCGACGTCGTGGACGAAGAAAAAAACATTCCGCCTCGGTCGACTCGCCTCCAGAATGACGTCGTCGTCGTCGTCGTCGTCGTCGTCGTCGTTGTCGTTGTCTTCTTTGTTGTCGTAGCCTTTGTTGTCGCCAGAAAGCAAAGTTAAAGGCGACACGGGTTCTTAGCTCGTCACAGTGTTGGTAAGGACGATATTATGGCTTCTGGATGAGTAAGACTGACCCTTATTGGTGGTCACCACGTTGCTTTTCCAACCACAAAGACTTCCAGAGCTCCATCGAGGCTAACTAAAGCTCCTTCGTCGTCTCAAGCCTCAGTTTATAAATATTCTTCGGTAAAGTGGCGATTCTAGTAGATGTCGGACGGTTTTGTTCTGCTGTGGGTGCCCAGGGGCTCTCGATCCTCGTAGACGTTGAGCGATATTACAAAGGCGGAGCATGCCGACAGGAGACCTTTTGATCCCCATCTAGGTCGGATGCGAAAAAAATTCTAATGATAATAAATAAATAAATAGATAAAAATTATAATAATGTATCAAATAAAATACATAAATAAACGCATAGGCACGGTCAAACAACAAACAAACAGGTAAATAGTAAATAATAATAAACTGACACATAGCGTGAGTGCCCAAGTGTCTTCAATCGAGACAGAGACGAAGAGAATCTCCGATCGCTCGTGACCCATCTTCTCCTTCCCAAGACTGAGCTTTAAGGCTTATTTCACACGTATCGACTTTTCGCCGTGCGTCGACCACGACAGGACGTCGTGCTCTCAAATAACCAAAGGTGTCTATAGACGAGTTCACACGTCACGACCACGTGTGAAAGCGTCCGTAGACGCCCATGGTTACTTGAGACCACGAGGACGAAAAGTTCGAAAGGTGGGACACAAACCTAAGGTACTTCGAAACACCTTCTTCCTCCCCCCCCCCTACACTCAGTGATGATCCACTGGGGCTGTTGAATGTGTCTTCCTCTACATTTCGCTTTAGACTGATACCTGACGATCCGATCTTATGCTGATCCCATGCTGACCCTGTGCTGACTCTATGCTGACCCAAGTGACTTCTATGATGAATAAAGTCGATCATCATAAGTCAGAACAAAAATTTAGGGATATGTGTATATATATATATACATATACATATATATATATATATATATATATATATATATATATATATATATATATATATACATATATATATATATATATATATATATATATATATACACCAGCCTTACGAACGCTTTCTAACACTAGAAAATAGAATTCTATTAACTTCATTGGCTAAACTTACGAAAATTACCGATATATTTTGTAAGATGAACCAGTAAACCAGGTAAACAGAAAAGCATGTGATTTTTTTTCTAATGGTAGACAACGTTTGCCAAGACTAGAGAAATTTGCACGACCCTGAAATTTGCCAAATCCGGTCATCTGGGCGGTCCAGGGTCACCAGGGATGCAGCTATGGACTGAGTCAAGAGGAGACTCCTATCAGCCTAGGGCCAAGTTAGCAACAGGACAAAGTGTATAGTGGTCGGCGGCGCATAAGCCAAGTCACCGATGTGCAAGACCAACTGGGTAAACACGCCAATCGACGCCAGACAAAAGAGGTGTTCCCCCCAGCTGAATAAAATATCCTAATACGAGTTAAACAAATTAACACCTTCCCTAAGACGAATTACTTTGATTTTTTATCACTAATGATAGACGATTTCATTCAGGTTAGTAAATAATTCCGCGCTGAATAGCTGGACTTGGGACAAAGGCCACAAGGCCACGAGGTTCATAGCGCGAACCGTTGTGTTTCTATCAGTTGCTAAGACCCCTGACACTGTTAGAGTCATTCCTGGCACCTAAATGTTAAATGCATCAAGACGACCGAATCTCACAGAGCTCTCAATGGTCTCCGTGTTCCTCAGGTCCTTTGTGTTCTTCAGGGTCTTTGTGACCATCGGAGACCAGGTGATAAGGCGAGAACCATGTCGCCCCAGCGGACGCCATCCGAGGCGATGATGGTCCGGGAGGTCCTTCGCTCTCATTTTCCTCCCGACTGAGCAGGATCAATAGCGACATGGTAACGACATGATCACCGGGAGTTTCCGGTGACCAACATAAAAGTCTGGATGGCTCCCAAGTAGGGACATGCGGGCTGGAGCTAGATGGAGAAGAAGATGAGTGATTAAGCCCAAAAAGGGGTTGAGAGTTTGGTGAGGAGTGAAAACGAGTGTCCGTTTTTGAAGGTTCATTACAGAACCATCGGCCTATCCCCAGTACATGGTATCGCCTTGTGGGTTAATTCTGTTTGGTAAGGTTGCAAAGATGGTATAAAGTTGGATGTGGAGTGTTGAGCGTGTTGAAATGGCCATGGCTTTCTCAGCAGTCCACTGCTCCACCAACTGCGTTAGTGACTTCTACGCGACTAAAATTTCTTCAAATTTATATAAGAAAAAAAAAATCTTAAAGGTCACCATGGTGTTTAGGGGTGAGTCTCACAGTTGAAGTGAAGAATTGCCCAGGAGAACGCAGTTGCCGGGGATCAAAAAGAAATGAGGCGAGGGAAGAGAAGAAAATTAGTGTAATTATTGGTTCTTTGGTAACCGAAGCAAGTGGAGATGAGGTCAGGGAAGCTGTGATCAGGATGCCTGGCGAAGTCTGTCCACGGGTCTCTAATTAGAGGCCAGAGGAGGCGGTCAAAGCGTCTGGCTGAGGCCCGGAGGCTGCGTCAGGTCAGGAAGCGGTCAAGGAAGACCTAATGAAGTCAAGGACGCGGGAAGATAATCCAGTTTAAGGAACATATATATTCTTTATCGGTTCTTGACTCGAGACTTCTCCAAGGAAGATTTTTATCTTTTATTCTTATCGAAGGGAATAGATTTTGAGTAATTATTCAAATTAGATTATCTCTGATAAAGAAAAACATAAAAAAAGGGCTTTTGGATATCCGGGCAAGGGCTCCAGCAACTCCATTCACCGCTGCTTCTTCTGGTCAAATTCGTAAAACAAAGATGAGAACTAAATTTTGACTTTTTTTTTAAGCGAGTATCTTGGACAACCCACTAATAAGATGAATAGGGAAGGTCTACAAGAGCTCTCTGGTCTTTTGTAGCTTCGGGGTGGGGTGTGTGGGGGGGGGGGTTGCCTTTCCACAAGAGGGACTGCTGGGGCAGGTCTCCCTTTAACTGAATTAAATCACCTGACGACACCAAGAATAGAAAATCCAAAGAGAAGAAAAATAAACAAAATGGTCATGCCCAGAAAGTGAAGAGACAAACTGAAGATTCAGCAAGTATGAGGGGTAACAATTCAACTGAGGTGACACGTTTTCCCTGATTATCTAACATCTTTAGGGAGCTAAAGCATTATATGTATGACCCGGATTTTTAAAGTAAAGAGAACAAAAATTTAAAAATGAAAAATAAAAATGAAAACTACTAGATCTACCTTAACTTCATCAGTTTGAGTGGCTGTTTACAAAGTAAACTCGCTGGCATTTGTTCTTGAATTACATTAGTCTTAAAAGCCATTGCAATTGCTGAACTGTGATATACCGATATCTATGATTAAGACTAATTGTTATAGTATTACTAAATAGTATTACTAAATATATTTCAAACCTTTTCAAGAGGTGTATATACATTGCTGATAGCTTGTAGTATTCAATATCATGAACTCTTTCAGCCAGTGGAATCCTTCTGATCTGAATAAACTCACCTGTTACTAGAAAGAACATGACATTGAAAATGTGTGACAGGATATTTATGGAACTGCCTTGTGTAAGCCTTGTGGTCTCTTGCAGTCTCCTTCATTCTTATGTTCTTATGTAATGAAAGAGATAAATATGTTGATACATTCTTTTTTGATTAATGGGATGCATCTCACCTGAATGAGCTTGTTTGTTGTTAGATATAAAAGAGCCTGTAAAGTCTGCCACCGAGTCAAAGGGGTCTTCTATGGTGTATGAATCCGACGCTGGCAAGGCACCACAACCCTATTCAGAATCGAAGCCATCTTTCTGTTTCAGAAAGCTATTTTCTTCCCTTTTCTTTTTTTTTCCTGCTTTGTTGGCACGGCATTGGTTTCCGTTCCGGCCACTCCCTGAATATGAAATCAGGGCCTCGCCGCCATTACCCTCGTAATTATAAAGACTCAAAACTACGTTAGAGTCTTACACTGTAACTCGACACGCCACTGCGGTTTCGAAATTAGTTCTCTGGATTTCGAGATCCATCGTAGTTTTTCTTTTATTTTCGTTCTTCACCAAAGTGTTATTGTGGTTCTAGTCCTAAACATCTCTTTTTTTTCTTACGCTTTTCATATCGATATTACAAAGGATTACAAAGGCGGAGCATGCCGACAGGAGACCTTTTGGTCCATAACTGGGTTGGATGCGAAAAATTATACATTAATGATAAAAAATCAGATAGAATAAAATATAATAAATAAAATAAAATAGAAATAATAATAATATAAATAATAGTAATAACATAAATAAATGCATAGGTATAGTTAGATAACAAACGAGCAGGTAAATAGTAAATAATAATAAATTGAGAGATAAATAATAGTAAATGAAAATCAAGCAAATAATAAACAAACAAATAATAACGAACAAATAAAAAACAAAAAAACATTATTTTTGTTGTTAGTTTAATGCTTATCTGAAAGTGACGGTTACATGAGATTATGATCTTCGTGTCTGTTTGAATATGCATACATACATACATATACCAAGGCTTTTTCCCCCTTACAAGGGAGGTAGCCAAAAAGGGAAAGGCATAAAATAATTTCCACCCATTCCATCCCTGAATACACTCCACACCCCTCCACTCTCCCTCTTATCTGAGCACCTCCTGGATGACGGGTCATCCCTGCTCCTTGTCCACTGCCCTGGGTCAGAAGCAGTGTCGCAAGACACAGTACATCCACAGCAAGGCCGCTTCATTAAATCGGCACCAACGAGAAAAGGCGCCACACTTGATGGTTTCATTCTTACCAATACCAGCCAATTTCGTTAATTTCGTTAATTCTTAATAATTCAACCTTTTTTCTGCTCTAATGAACTGAACCTATCATTCAATAACATGTCTATGCAGTTTTACATGTGTTTTGTACGGGACTTTGTTGAATGTATGAAATATAAATGTTTTTTTTATGATGAATTTTTTTTAAATCGTTCATGATTTGCTATTACGCTTACTCTCGTGTCACATAATAAAAATTTTGGTTATTTCGTTTCTTTCGTCGAATATATTAAAATTCTAACAAGATGCAATAGATTGATATAATTCATATGAAAGTGGCAGTTGCTGACATGTCACACTGTGTTTATTTCGATAGATTGCTATAACCCATGAGCTTTAAATGAATACATCATGCCAATCATAATACACAATAACATTTGTATCATTCCGCCAAACAATTATTATCAGACATTCCATGTATTGTTGTACGTTCTGTTACATTTCGAATACATACTTTCAATAAAGTTAATTTCTGATTCATTTTTTGGTGCCTTTAAAACAAGAATATTATCACTAATTGGTCATGAGTAAAGTAAAATAGAACAACATGTAACCATATTATTTTTGTTTAATTTTCATGTTTCTATTAGATAACTTGTATCAATACGTACTTCCAATAAAGTTAAGTTCTGACTCTTTTTTAGTGCCTTCAAAACAAAAAAATTATTATTGATTGGTCATGAGTAAAGTGAAATAGAACAACATTCAACCATATAATTTTTGTTTGATTTTCATGTTTCTAATAAATAACTTGTATCAATACGTACTTTCAATAAAGTTAATTTCTGACTCATTTTTTTGTGCCTTTAAAACAAGAATATTATTACTAATTGGTCATGAGTAAGGTCAAATAGAACAACATTTAACCATATAATTTTTGTTTAATTTCTATGTTTCTAATAAATAACTTATATCAATACGTACTTTCAATAAAATTAATTTCTGACTCATTTTTTGGTGCCTTCAAAACAAAAATATTATTACTAATTGGTCATGAGTAAAGTGAAATAGAACAGCATTTAACCATATAATTCTTTTTTTATTTTCATGTTTCTAATAAATAACTTCTATCATATTGATCTAGCTCTAAATGTGCCCTAATGAATCACTATTGGTCTAGGAGGTACACATTATGAAAGCTCTTCAAGGTCAGCCATGTTACGATACTCTTCTGAACGAAAGTCAGGAACACGTTTCTTATGGGTTTCTGTTGAATCATCTGGCTATTTATTCATTTCAGTGAAAAAGTGATATTCTTTGAGAGATTTCCTAGGAAGTGCATTACGTCACATTCGATACTAGATGGAAGAGGGAACTATTGACATCTTCTGAGGCCTTAGACACAACAGATTACGCCTAGAAACCATTAACTTGCACAAGAAAAATATTTTGAGTTTTATGCAAAAGATGCCGCGCGAGGAACTCACAAGCTCTTTGGAGGGCTTGGTAAACCTACCTACCGTCTTTGCATTTAAATCTCACATAACAAACGCAGCTAAGAACTAAACTTCATTGTTGGAACTTCAACACAAGCACAGTTAGATCCTATCTACTCTGTAACATAAGTCATGAACATCATTAACATCACTGAAGTCATTAAGGTCGCGAACTCCCTATCAGGAGGCTAGGCCCGTGCCCCTCACAGAGGACTTCGTGGCGTGGTAGCAGGATTCGAACTGCTGTCGTCTCGACCACCGCCGCAAGTAGTGACGCTCTAGCCCTCTCGGCCAGCGAGTACTCGGAAACATATTATTTACTATACTTTTTATCCATCCAACCAAGCGTATTGCAGCTTTAGGGACAACATTCAACAAAAGTCGCATGGAAAATATGTGGGTTTCTTAGTACTTTTTTCTCAAGACATACAGTTTTACTCTTGAATAGATATGTAAGCATATATGTATGTATATATATATATATATATAAATATATATATATATATATATATATATATATATTTCTTTTCTTTTTTGGGGGGGGGTCAGGTGCACTATTCGGGCTCGTTAGTCTGAAAAATAGGTAAATATGACCACAGTAAAATATCTATAAATCCTTCATATGACTGACTTATCCCAAATCGTCAACTAAAGCTCTCATCCGTGAGGGTAATAATCGTCGATCACAAATTCAGCACGTTATCCACGACGTAAGTTATACACACGCACGCACATGTTGTTGGTACAGTGGTTATCGTCTCATGGTTTCATGCTTGAGGTCCCGAGTTCGAGCTGCACTCCCTTCTCTATCGCTCTCTCTCTCTCTCTTTTTCTCTCTTTCACACACGCACACACACACACACACACACACACACACACACACACACACACACACACACACACACACACACACACACACACACACACACACACACACACACACACATACACACATACATTCACACACATACATTCACGCACCCACATACAGTCACACACGCACACACAATTGGAGAACGTCTCTTCTCAGGGGAAACATAGATACACAATCTGTGGCAGATGCTCTGCTAAAGAATAGAGTCCTGTATGACCCCAACGTGACAAAGAACTCAGTTCCCCCCCCCCATCCGGGTTTTCATACCCCAAGACACCCGTCCTCTCCCTGTTGTCATTAAAACTTTGTATTCTGCCTTGGGCGGGTTCTTCTTCGTCTTTTGGCGAGGTCCGTAGAGGGAGTGTCCTGTACGGTGTCCTCATAATATACCCAGTCAAACCCATTTGAGTTTGATATCTGTCCGGGCCTTGTAACGATGGTCCTCAAGATGGCTTCTTCCTTGGGCCTCAGTTTGATGGGGCCACAGATAATCAAAAATGAACCAACAGACCCCTCCGCTCTCTCTCTCTCTCTCTCTCTCTCTCTCTCTCTCTCTCTCTCTCTCTCTCTCTCAAAAAAAAAAAAAAAAAAAAAAAAAATCAATGAGGATTTCAATTGTTCTTGAAGTGATCCTCACGAAGAAACAGAATTTCATAAACATGAGGTACTTTCCGAAAACGAGCCAAGAACCTCTAGCCAATACCAATGAATACATGACAACTCATCTGGTGTGACGTATGGTATCATATCTGAGAGACGATAATATAGAGATATGACGGTTATGACATGGACGCACACGACACATGTTATTACATGTACGCACACAAGACGACACTTCCTCCCCCGAAGTCTGACAACTCACGCGATCTCCAGTTATATGACCAATGGGGACACACCCAACTTATGAGATAGCGTCTTGGGAACAGACACGGACCCCAGGACACGAAGAAGCGTTTCCATTAGGTTGCAACTGCAGACGCTATGGGGCAAGAAATAGATGGAAGGACGGTATAAAATGTGCTGTTGAAGCAAGAGAAGGAAATCTGGAGGAGATTGGAGAGCAGAATTTGTGCGAGGAACAAGGACGATGGAGAAGTTTCATCTTGCAAAATCAATGACAAATGCTTGGCATTTAATCCGAAGGATGGTTAGAAGAAGATAAGATACCTGCTTCTATGATATGCCAAGTGGAGACTGGTCAGCATATGAAGGTTTGGTTTTGAATATATACAAACTTGTGAAGCTTATATTTGTGAAAAAATACATATACCCTGTCCGTCTGGCATGTGTGTGTATGCGTGCATTTGTTTGTGTACATATGTGTGTGTATGTGTGAGTGTGAGAGATAGGGAGAAAATTTACATTTGTAGGTAAGGAGTACCAATGTGCGTGATGGCGTAGCAAGATCTTAATATCAAGCCAAGGAGTGGATGACCCCCTAGCAGGCCCAGAGGGTTCTGGGTGGTCATGGACTACCAGTGCGTGAGGATATTGGTTCCAGCCTGAATTATCACAGAAGCTGTGACCACTATCCTCGTAAATGGTAGGAATGGCGGAAGACACCCATACCTCGCATGGCAATTAGATCTAATGTTCATTTTTTTTTTTTTATGCTTTACGTCCCGTACTCCCCCTATCAGAAGGCTAAGAGTGTGCCCCTTACAGAGGGCTTTGTAGTGTGGAGTTTAATGTGCCATACCCTTGGTCCAACTCGCTGGCGGCAGAAATCAATTTGCCGTCAACTTGGCTAGCGAGCATCCTTTAAATCTAATGTTAAAAGAAGATGAATATTTCCATTATTTTCTTTACTGCCATTATCGCTTTTATTATTACTATCACTGTTATTATTGTAGTTATTATTATCACCATCATTAACATAATCTTCATTATCTTCATTTGATTTAAATTGGTGGTTATATGATATAGCGTTCTATTTTGTTGATAGTGGTCGTGCCTTTCTGAATAGAAATATATGAACATAGGAAGCTCGGTGGCTAAGCGGGTTAGGGCGTCGTTACTAGCGGCGAAGAGTCGAGGTGAGGGTGGTTCGAATCCTGCCACCAGCGAAGTCGAACCAAGGACATGGTTCATTAAATTCCACGCTACAAAGCCCTCTGTGAGGGGCTCCGTCCTAGCCTCCCGATAGGGGGGGAGTGTGTGACGTTAAACCATATCATCATCATCATCAAGAATGGAGGAGACTGCAAGAGACCATAGGGCCTACACTAGGCAGTTCCATGGCCATTGCCACCTATCATCTCCATACATAAAATAACCTCTTTAAACAACCGATAGTTTCAGCGCTCACTAACTACATGGTTACTAAGTCTATTCCAATTGTTATTCACTCTATTGGTAAACCAGTTCTTGCCTATTTCGTTCTTAAACATAAATTTGTTCAATTCAAAACATACATTTAAAACAATTTATCCCACCCTCTGTGGACATGCAGGTATAAATTACACGTAACGTTTATGTTTTAATTCTGTATCTTGTTTCAGATAGGACTGAATTTCCCTCACCGCTTACTAAAGAAAATTAACTTTTTTTATTTGCCTGAAGGGAAACGTTTTTCTTCTGAGGCAGGAACATTTTGCTTGTGTATTCTTATTTTGTCTTCATTTCTGTATATAAGGGAAGGAGAGTCGTGCTTCCTCTAGGACAGTGGTTTCCAAACTTTTTTTTTCCAGTTTTACAACTATACGTACTAAGTTAACCTTAATCCTTATGCCGGGTACCGCATTGTTTTCTGTTTTTTTTTTTCGCCCCTCCATTACCCCCGAAAATTTGTTACCTCCCCCCCGAGGGGGTCATTTACCCCCTCAGTTTGGGAACCACTGCGTCTAGGACAAGAACATTTCCTCGTGTATGTCTTCATCTCTGACGTAGGAAAAGGAGAGAAAGGGATCAAAGAGAAGGGTAGACCAGAGGTGAAGGTAGGGTAGGGGAGAAGGGGGGATCGGGTTTAGTACAAAGAACATTCCCCCCATTTATTCTTACTATGTCTTCGTCATTGTGCGTAAGGGAAGGATAGGAAGGGGGGCATAGGGAAGGAGTACCAGAAGTGAAGGAAAGGGTCGGGGTGGGGGAGAAGGGAGATCGGGGTAATACTAAGACCGCGAAGAGGATGAGTGAAGGGGATAGGGACGGGGTAAAAATCGGACAATTAAAAGTTAATTGCGGTACGATTCGTTTGTTAGCAACCTTAGACGGCCCGGGCTCCTGACCATTCTCCATTTTCCCTCCGAAGTCATCCTCATTCCCTTCTTCGATGCTGCAAAGGCCATTAATCAGGGCATGATTCTCCGTCTCCCCAATTCCTCCCCCATAACCCCACTCCTTCCACCTGCTCCCCCCCCCCGTCTTAAAGGTCAGTTTTCCTTGGTACGATTATCGCTCAACGATCATCGTTCATGGTTCAACGATCATCGTTCATGGCTCAACGATTATCGTTCAGGGCTCAACGATCATCGTTCATGGCTCAACGATCATCGTTCATGGCTCAACGATCATCGTTCATGGCTCAACGATCATCGTTCATGGCTCAACAATCATCGTTCATGGCTCAACGATATTTTCAAACGATTGCTCTAGATCACCAATTATTTGTTTTTTTAGCGACTCTAGCGGCAGTCGCTCGAAGCAAAACTATCCCATGCAAAAACAAAGAGTAACCTTGACAATCGTTTAACGATCATCGTTGAATGACTATAGCACCGAGCAAAAGGTACCTTAACCCTAAAAGGTGAAAAGTTTCCCTCTATAGCAGTGATTCTCAACCAAGGGTGAATTTGCCCCTTGAGGGTGAAAAATTACATGACAAAGGGTATATAATTAATTAATGTACCTGATAGTTGAATATTAATTCAATTCATTTCATTTTGTAAAGTGTGTTTTTTATGAGGGAGAGAAAATGCTATGTATGTATGTGTGCGTGTGTTTGTGTGTGTATGTGTGTGTGTGTGTGTGTGTGTGTGTGTGTGTGTGTGTGTGTGTGTGTGTGTGTGTGTGTGTGTGTGTGTGTGTGTGTGTGTGTGTGTGTGTGTGTTGAGGCTTTCTGGCATGTTGAAGTGGGTATGGAAGAGGAAAAACTAGAATCTTATCCCGAGGTTTATTCTTGACTAGTTCCGCTACCAGCTTTTTCAAAAGAATGGTGCTACAGAGCTAGAAGTGGTGTATATGTACGCGTGAATACCTTTCCGAGTGTTAAGGAACTCACATGTTACAATGATAGAAGAATTATGTAAATAGTAGAGGAGATATGATAAATTAATAACAATGTGGCAATAAAAACAGTAATACAAGAAAAGAAATGATTTATAGTAATTTTTTTTTTTTTTTTTTTTTTTTTTACTAAAACGAAAAAGGTGGCAAGGAATGTGTGAGTTTTAGTCCGGGGGTCCGGTGCATGGTGCGGAGTTACACTCAATGAGGGCATAAGTGGCTGTAACTTTTGCCCATTTTAAATCTCCTGTCCTTTTGCTTGTGATGTTGGAATTAGCTATGTGTAGAGATTCGTGAAAAATAAAGATACCCAGGAGGATTACTACATAGTTTAAGAAAAGTAGCGCTTAAAACAATGAAAAGAAAAAAGGATGAGGCAAAGGAAGCTAAGGAAGGTGGCTTTATTGTGGTTCCCAACTCCAAGTGCACAGAAAACTTGGGAGATTTACTCCGCAGAGCAGGGTTG
This sequence comes from Oratosquilla oratoria, assembly GCF_046742065.1. Taxonomy (NCBI): domain Eukaryota; kingdom Metazoa; phylum Arthropoda; class Malacostraca; order Stomatopoda; family Squillidae; genus Oratosquilla; species Oratosquilla oratoria. The sequence goes on from NC_134782.1 coordinate 48,093,019, forward strand.
AAGATTGCCAGTTCATCTAGTACGAAGATTGGTGAAATAGTGAGGGGTAAGGGGAGAAGAGACAATATTGATAACAGCGTGGTATACAAGATACCATGCGGCAGCTGTGACCTGAGCTACTTCGGTGAGACAGGAAGAGGCCTACACAAGCGGACATATGAGCACAGAAGTGACCTGAGAGCCCACCGAACATCCAACGCATTGGTGGTTCACGCGGAACAATATGGACACTTACCCAACTGGAACGGAGTAGAGGCATTGCAAACAGGGTTAGACAAAAACAAGATAAAAATAGTCGAGTCAGCATTCATAACATCCCAGCCCTTCTGTAACCATCGGGATGGTTTTATTAAGCTGTCCAAAATGTCCGGTTGGTTAGTACTCTGCGAGTTGAAGGAGGTGAGGGGGAGGAATGGGGTAGGTTAGGAAAGGAAGGCGGTATCGAGCATGCGGGTTATAAATATGTTTATTTTCTGTCCATGTATGAGAGAAATGGAGACAGATAGGGAATTGATGACAACAATAAGGAAAAGA
>NC_134782.1:48108552-48131052 GCF_046742065.1 Oratosquilla oratoria
CTTTCTCCACCTCTTCCTCTTCTTTTCTTCTTCATCTTCCTCCTCCTCTTCCTTTCTTCTTCCTCTTCCTCCTCTTCCACCTCCACCTCCTCCTTTTCTTCTTCCTCTTCATCCTCCGCCTCTTCTTCCTCCTCCTCTTCCTTTCTTCTTCCTCTTCCTTTTCTTCCTCCTCCTCCTCCCCATCTCTTCCTCCTCCACTTATTGTTCCTCTTCATCTTCCTCCTCCTTCTCTTCTTCTTCCATCTCCTCCTCCTTCACCTCTTCCTCCTCAACTTATTGGTCCTCCCCACAAGGAGTTTCGACTCTATGTTCTATGGAGTACTCCATATCTCAGGTACTTTAGTGACACCTTTACTGGCCAAGTCACTTAGCATTCTTTTATGAATGAGGACTATTCACGACTCAAAAAATAACGATGGTGTATATATATATTTTTTCCACTTTCAACCATCTGTCCACCATACCACCCGACAGAAAACACTCCATACCCACTTCTGTCACTCCACATCTTCGATGCAATGGCGTCCCCAAGGACCCCCCCACGCTCTTACCATATTTTCACTTTTCTCTTTTCAGTCCTGATTCGTCTTTCTTCCTCTCTTTTTTCTCTTTCAACCTCCTCTCTTCTCCCAACTCTTCCTCTTCTCTTTTCAGTCCTGATTCGTCCTTCTTCCTCTTTTTTTCTCTCAACCTCCTCTCTTCTCCCAACTCTTCCTCTTCTCTTTTCAGTCCTGCTTCGTCCTTCTTCCTCTCTTTTTTTTCTCACAGCCTCCTCTCTTCTCCTAACTCTTCCTCTCACCTCATCAGCCTATTTCTTGTCAACCTCTCAGACATCACCTCGTTCGTATTTCAAGACGTCTTGCGATTATGGATCTCCTCCTCTTTTTAATCCCCAGGTCTCCGCCATTTTCTTTCTTCTCTTCACCTGCCCCTCTTCCCTTCTTCTTCTCTCCTTCTTTTACTTCACTCCATTTATCTACTTTACCTTAACCAACCTCCCTCTCGTCCCCTCTTATCAACTGTTCTCCCAACTCCGTATAAGGTACTGACGCCGTGTTTTATGTTTTCAATATTTTAAGAATTATAATGACACTCCTACAGGCCAAGTCACTCAGTATTCTTTTATAATTGGCGACTAAAAAAAAAAGAATATTGATAATTTTGAACTTCTACTGTTCCTCCATTCTAATACCTGCCTTAAGCTGGCCCTACACGATCAATATCATTGCGCAATATTCCGTATTGTACAATATTATTGATATTGTGGGGATGGTATTGAAGAGACACTTGTTTGGCATGTACATTTGATGTCTTTATTATATTGTGTCATTCTTCAATACCACCCGTACACCGTCAATAATGATGTACAATACGGAATATTGCGCAATAATATTGATCGTGTAGGGTCCGCTTTAAATCTCTTCTGTTCCATTGCCATAGCTTCGTCCCTTCCATGTGATAGTGTCCTCTTGAATACAAACTGAGAAATTACTAAATGCATTTCCCTACCGGCCATTTTCATCTTCGCTATTCATCCACTCTTCTTCCCGGCCTTTTCTTCAATTCTTTCTTTCATATCCCTTTCCTCCTTGTCCTCCGCTTTCGTCTCCCCTCCCCAGTCCTCACTTTTCATCCTTTCCTTGGTTGACTTCTTCCTCTCTTCACCACTCAACCAGTTTGCTATGATGACATTTTTTTTTTTTTTCAATTTTTTTTTTTTTTTTTTTTTTGCCTGTAGCTCGTGCAATTTTGGTCACTTGAGTATTTTTTCAACAAGAAGCAGCTCAGGAGAGGTAAATTCAAGGAAGTGATAGAGAAAAGACTCAAGTCAGATAGCACAAATGGAAGTTAGGAGTGACCAACATGATGGACATGATTCTCCGTTCATAAAGGAATGCTGGGTGCTTTTGGCTGTACGGATGTTATCAAAAACCCAGACATATCGAATTGTAAGAGACTTATTCAGCCAATAACCTTTACGAGGTTGGCCAGCTCAGGAAAGGCCTTCTGGCTGATGGAACTTAGGCTCTACTAACCAACCCCGTCTTCATGATGACGAACCTTCCAGAGGTCCTGACGCCGCCGAGAGGCCAAGGCGAGTACGATCAACTGGGATTCTCGTGCTGAAGGGCCTAACATCAAAGTTCTTCTTGTGTTTTATGGTCTTCTATATCGAACTACTAACCAACCCTGTCGTCATGATGACGAACCTTCCAGAGGTTCTGACACCGCCCAGAGGTCAAGGCCGCAACGGTCAACTGGGATTCTCGTGCTGAAGGAGCTAACATCGAAGTTCATCTTGTGGTTTATGGTCTTCTAATATCAGACGATTTATTGAGCTGAAAAGAAGGGCATGATATCCCGCAAGATATTTTCCTCATTACCTTCATGCTTCCTCTTCTCATGCCATATTTCTTATTATTCTTATTTTCTTTATTCCCCACCTCTTCCTCCTTCTCCTCTCCCCTCCTCCTCTTTTCCTCTCCATCTTATCGCTCTCCTTCCTTTTCCAAATCTTTTTCCTCCTTCTCTTCTTTCTCCTCCTCTTTCTTCTCTTCTTTCTCCTCTTCTTTCTTCTCCTTTTTCCCCTCCTCTTCTTTCTCCTCTTCTTAACTCTCTTTATCTTTAATCGAAATCTCCTTATTCCTTCCTCACTTCCGCCTCAGTGATCGGATCTCAAGTGTGTTCGCCCTTAAATGCTTCACAAATCAACGACCTTATTTATGCTGAACAAGATTATATGGTAAAAGGGAACTAAGTCAAATAAGAATAAAGACAAAAAATAGAAAAAGAATGAGAAGTAAATATAAGGACATGCAAGTAGGAAAATAAGAGAAAGGAAAGAAAAAGGAAATAGAAAAGAAAAGAAGAAATGAAATTAAAGGAATGGGAAAATGGAAAACGTACAAAAATGAAGACAAGAAAAACAAAGGAAACATACGTGAAATGAAATAAATAGAAGGAACAGAAAATGAAGAAAAGGAGAAAACATAGGATAACCTTTCAAACTGCCAGAGGATATCCCATCAATTTAATGAAATCGTCGGGGTGAGAACTACAGTAAAATTCTTATTGCCCGACAAGGAGCCTCAGGTTCCTCGTCCGGACGGTCACCAGGTCTTGAGAACAAAACGTCCGGATGCTTTCGGGGATCCTTGAATGCGCCAGAAAAATCATCAAACTTTTTTGTGCTCCTTTTCCTCGATTCGTCCCAGCTCATCTCTGTGGGGGCGATTCCTGCGTGTCTTGCAATCATTATTGCTTGACAATCTAAACTCTTATGTTTCTTACTTTTATCTTTTCTTCCTCTCTCTCCCCTCTTTCTCTGTCTCTCTCTTTCCCTTCTCTCATCTCTCTCTCTCTCTCTCTCTCTCTCTCTCTCTCTCTCTCTCTCTCTCTCTCTCTCTTTCGCTTCTCTCATCTCTCTCTCTCTCTCTCTCTCTCTCTCTCTCTCTCTCTCTCTCTCTCTCTCTCTCTCTCTCTCTCTCTCTCTCTCTCTCTCTCTCTCTCTTTCTCTCTCTCTCTCTCTCTCTCTCTATATATATATATATATATATATATATATATATATATATATATATATATATATATATATATATTCTTTTCCTAACTCTACGCCCTTTTCCTTTCACCTTGATTAAACCTTTCTTTGTCTATTCTATTTAATATTTTCTTCATTCACACATTCCTTTGTTTCCTTTGTTGCTCTCTTTCAATTGCACACTTTCACTAACACACACACTCCCTCGCAATAAAAGTGCAAACACAAAATTGTATTATTGCACACACACACACATACACACACGCGCGCGCACACACACACACACACACACACACACACACACACACACACACACACACACACACACACACACACACACTCACTCACAATAAAAGTACAAATAAAAAATTGTATAAATGTACATATTCACACACATATACACACATACATACACATACACATATACATTCCTTCACCATAAAATGCAAAAACAAATTTGTATTAATGTATCTACACACACATATATACACACATATACACACACACTGCTTCACAATAAAAGTACAAAAACAATTTTGTATTATTATATATAATCTCTCTCTCTCTCTCTCTCTCTCTCTCTCTCACACACACACACACACACACACACACACACACACACACACACACACACACACACACACACATGTACACACACATATATACACACACACACACACACACAAAACATCACTGTCCCCCTTGAGAGGAAGGTGGGACCATACCCGGGATGTGTTCTCATACCTTCTGTGCCGGGTGGTACTTTTCCTCTTATTCTATCTGCCGTCAGGTGATTTTAATAAAAAATTATTGGACTTTTCCTCTAGTTTGTTAATGCCTTCCTTACCGGGTGGTACGCTTCCCTTTCGTCCATGTGCCGCCTGGCTATTAGATTCGCCTCTGTATTGGTGCGTTTCCGAAGTAGGGACGAAGTTGAGTCAGGTTTCTTCTTCTTTCATCTCATTTTGTCTTGACTTCCTCTTCAAAGTGATCATAAGGACGACGGAAAAATCGAAACGGAACAGACATTCTCTTAATTACTCTCGCTGTCATTGTCAAAGAGAAAACAAAAACATGTGGAGTGGTTAGATGCAGATAATTACACACGGGAGTGGCGACCGCAAAAGTCTCGGCAAAAAAAAAAAAAGAGAGAGAGAGAAAGAGAGAGAGAGAGAGAGAGAGAGAGAGAGAGAGAGAGAGAGAGAGAGAGAGAGAGAGAGAGAGAGAGAGAGAGAGAGAGAGAGAGAGAGAGAGAGAGAGAGAGAGAGAGAGAGAAGAGGGCGGAGCATTTACAACAGTCAACAACTCAAGAGAAATATCTTTACGGGAAGAAACATTCATCCTCTTTCTCGGAAACGCTGGTTATAAGAACATCTTTCATTCCCGTGGTGCACGAGCCCGATGTCCCATTGACCCGAAGAAGATAACACGATTCTTTCTGCGCTTTTTTGAACTTACGTCGACCGAACGGGGTTAGCGGAGAGGGGAGGGGGATTTGGATGAGGAAGGGGGGGGGTGAGGAGGAGGGGAAGGGAGATGGGGAGGGATAGGGGGACAGGGGTTGGAGAGGGATTGAGAGGAGAAGGGGGAGGGTGGAGGGGGATGTTGGAGGGGGATGGGTAGGTTGGAGGGGATGGAGAGGGAGGAGGGGGAGGGAGGACTGGGATGGGGAAGGGGAAAAGGGGGGAAGGGAAAAGGGGTGGATGGGGAGGGAAGGGGGGGGGGAAGGGGTGCTTATCTACCACCCACAACTACAACCCCCACCCCACCCCACCCCACCCCACCCCTGACAAGACGTTACATACCTTATAACATGTACTACATTATTTGCATACTGCTGTATGATATGTCTCATTTTTCGGTCGCGTACCGTTACAAGTGAACTTCAAATACGTAAGGCCTTATATATATAATATATATAAGAATCAAATAATTCCGACTGTCGTCCCAGGACTCGAACCGAGGCTTGCGAGAAACAAAGCCGATGCTCTACCAACTGAGCTACCGAGACTAAAATTCTCCAATCTCGAAGTTAATCTAACTCTCGAAGGACTAAATCGACTGCTAACTGCCGTCCTAACTTAATTTTACGGAGAACTAAGCTCACTCGCAGCTCGTGGTTGGGCTGGTACGTATCCTTGATGAACTTTCGTCGTTGTAATACCTGAATAGAAACGCCAGTGATGGTGATGTCAATCGGATAATTCCGACATTCGTTCCCGGACTCCAACCGAGGCTTGCGAGAAGTAAAGCCGACGCTCTACCAACTGAGCTACCGAGCTTTAGTAAAGCCTCGGCTTTGCTTCTCGCAACCACGAGCTACGAGTGGGCTTGGTTCTCCGTAAAATTAAGTCAGAACGGCAGTTAGCAGTCGACTTAGTCCTTCGAGAACTAGATTAACTTCGAGTTTGGAGAGTTTTAGAGTCTCGGGAGATCAGTTGGTAGAGCGTCTGCTTTGCTTCTCACAAGCTTCGGTTCGAGTCAGGGGACGACTGTCGGAATTATTTGATTGACGTCGCCGTCACTGGCGTTTCTATTCAGATATATAAGAATGTAAAGACTGTAATAAATCTTATATAGATCAGGCTGGTAAAAACAAAGAAATTTGAATTTTTTAGTATGTAGTGTAAAATTTGACCAAAAGAATAATGTATTATTCCAACCTTAGGCACAAGAACTAATATTTTAGCCATGTGAAAATGTTTGATAAAATGTGATTCAGTCAAGACTGAATCACGATTTATGGACATTTTGAAGTGACAAACTGAAGACCGTATTAATTATCAAGAAATTACCGCCAGATTAACCTGAATGAGATCAGATAAAGTGAGGGCTGGTAGGGCAAATCCACCTCTCCTATGGACATCTCACCTTTTGTCCATATGTGTCTATAATCATAAAACTTATGGTTTTCTTACTCCGACCTTGTAATACATGATAGTATTTACTTTCTTCATATTCTGCTCTGTGATAGTTTTGCATAATCAATATATTATTCGAAAATGTTGTAAAAAAAAATTATGCTGAAAATGAACATGATTATCTTAACAAAAAATCATCAGGAGTAGTTATAATGAGGATATCGGTGTATGTCCACGATATGACGTCACGTCGTATTTCAGTCGAACTCCACATGATACATTTATGTTGAAAGTATTCTGCGGGAATAACCAAATGCCTTTATATTTTGAATAACTAATAGTCGCTTAGTCTGATAACTTTCTATAAGTTCTCATAACGCTCATTTGCCCAGAGTATCTACGATACAGAACCAATATTTCTTTTGGCAACTATACAATATCCTTTGTTTGATAAAGGGCACTGATAAGGTCGTACTGAAGACAGACAGCCAATCAAGATAGGACAGGACTACCCATGGAGTAAGCCTTACAAGATGTCTTCCACAGCCTTTTTTCCCATTTCTCCCCTTATCACAGAAACATCTCTGTAATTTGTTTGTTCCTTTTGTGAGCTGTTCTAGACCATGTCTCTGAAAAAATAAGCATTCCAGTATTCTTCTTATGTTTCTGGGTTTTCCTGTAAGTTCTTGTGAATTGCTAATTGCTAAAACTAAAACTTAGAAACTCATTTTTATCAAGAGACTGCATGGGGTCTCAACCTAGGGTTCGTGGGATGGTTTACAAGGGTACTTGGAGGTACTTGGATGACTAGTGAAAGGTTACTTAAACATTTAAATCTTCAGAGGACATTGAATATTGTTTTTGATATTAATGCTTAACTGATGAATAAAGTCACTATGATTTAGATAATTTGATATCCATTGCGGTGCCATTGTATATGTAATCAATCTTGATATATCACCATTCTATATTCTGTGTCAGGTTAATCGGGGTACGGGTCGATGGTCTGATGACTCTCGGGGTGTGTAACGGGAAAAAATATTGAGAACACTGTAGATCAGGGGTTCCCAAACTTTTTTCTGTCATTTCCCGCCTACACCCAGTTCAACCATCCAGATTTCCCCCTTCATGTGTATGAAGGAAAGAGTAGTTAAACCACACTGTGACTATTTACTAATTTATTTTTCAAATGTACATATATACTGATAAACAGGCATTCTCTCTCTCTCTCTCTCTCTCTCTCTCTCTCTCTCTCAGACATGAGAAAATTCATCTGAGATTTTTTTAGTTAGTAGGTAGTGTAATTATTTCCCCCAGTTTGGGAACCACTGCTGTAGATGATAAACTATTCCTTGCAGAGACACGTTTTATATTTTTCTCCGAGTACAACCCGACGCATTGAACAAATACAAGTAATAACTCGCTTGATTTCACTTATAATGAAGTGCATCTTTTAGAAAGTCACAAAACACTATTTCTAGATTTCTTCGATTTAACACAAAAAAAGTTTGTTGCCATGCAGGTCAAAAATGTGTTAGATAATTCATTCTGCGCCTTATAAGTCACCTCCTTTCCCGCTAATGTCGTAGTTTTAGTTTCTTGCTTCCCACACCGACCATACTTAGGGTCCAAACTTCTTAGCAAAGTCTGCTGAACCCTATCCACTAATACCACTAACGACTTCTTTCGTGTCGGCATCAGTAAAGTTTCTACTTGGCTCACTAAGGCCAAAGCTTCACTAAGCTTACCACTAAGCTTATGCTCCTTAAGCCATACTTTTTTTTTTTTTTAACCAGCCCTGGTATAATCATAGATCTAAGAATTCTGAACTGGATTTCTAGTTAGTTTTACTTGGCCTACTGACGTGTATCTACAATCTACCAATTAATTTTCATAAGAATGACCAATGAAGTTTGGAAAAATCTACTTTCTTGTATTAGATGGAGTTTGCTAGAGCTTCGAAAGGTCTCAAAAGTACGGCCCATAATATCTTCTCACATTATTTCTTGGTTCTTCAAAGTTGGTAACACACTTTATGATTTTTCTCCGTCTTGAACCTCTCTATCTGAGAGTAGATTCTCTGAGCTGTGAGATCACTTATCCTGACTATAATACCTTCTCACACTAAGGTGGTGGCACGCTAAGCTAGCATGCTACTTGCATTTGCTACTTGGTTTGAGAAGAAAGCGACTTCGGTTACATTATTCTAGACTTCCACAAAAACACTTCAACAATGTATTTAACAATTGTATAGATTTAACTTCTCTTAAGGGGCATTTAGGCGGTCAAACGGTTTGACAAACCCGGTTTGTCAAACAAGTGTTTGAAGTGATGTTTGACAGTGTGAATAGGGTATTTGGTTGTCAAACACGTTCGACAAACGTGTTTGACGACCAAATATCCCATTCATACGGTCAAACATCACTTCAAACACTTGTCTAACAAACCGGGTTTGTCAAACTGTTAGACCGTGAAAATGGCCCTTTAGTTCGTCATTCAGTTTCTCACTATATGACGCAGGAGTAATCTGACATTTGGAAATCTGAAAAACAAATAAAGATCGTAACCGAAATAGTTTCTATGAAACGAAGTAGCAAAAGGGAATAGCATGCTAGCGAGAAATGCCTAGCATGCCGCCACTTTCATTATATCTTGGTTATTTTAAATGGGTAACACACTTTGAGAATCTTATCACTCCTGAACCTCTCTATCTCAAGGTACTTTCCCTCAGCTGTGAGGTCACTTATCCTGCAAGAGAATTAACAAAAATAGTAAATTGCTTTGCCTGAATGCTGGAAATGTTTCCTCCCTGCCCTGATTAGAATCGTCCAGCACCAGTTAGACATGAGGTTCTTAACCTATTTTCACGGGTACCCCTTACCTATGAATTGCTATTGTCCAACCTCCTGGTGATGACTTCAACACTAATTTAATCGTTTTGCATTCACTAACTGCTAGTGGCTTTTGATTGGTGGCCCTACTTTTGAAACCTCGAGGGCCAATAGGCTTCCATGGACCAACGAGTTAGACCAAAATTGTCGAACTTTATTTTGTGTTCTTCCTCAGCTGATTGAAATTGCCTGGCGTTAGCTAGACTAGATGCTGGAGTTGCAGGACGCTTTAGAGCAAAAGTTCTAGATTTCTTTTCTGAGCCACCTTATCCCTGAATTTCATTTCTCATCTGTCAACTCAAATATCACATTTACTCTTGACCTCCCCTCCCCTCTCTCTTCCTTCTGAGAAATTGGCTAATCAAATGCTTCCCTTGGAAGAAGGAAATTACATAAAATATCTCCCTTTGCGTAAGGCCAACCCAACCTCCTCCTCCTCCTCCTCCTCCTCCTCCTCCTCCTCCGTCTCCTCCTCCTCCTCCTCCTCCTCCTCCTTCCTTTTTTCTTTTTCTTTCTCTTCTTACTCCTTCTACCGTTTCTCTTCTACCTCCTCCTTTTTTCCTCCTCCTCTTTACCCTTTGCCTCCTCACTTCTTTCTTCTCCATTTTCTCTTTTTCCTCTTCCTCCTACTTTTTTTATTTCTCTTCCTAGTTCTCCTTCTCCTCCTCCTTTTTTATTCTCCTCCTTCTCTATTTTCTCCTCACTCTTTTCTTTTTCTTTTCCCTTTTCCTCTTCCATTTCCTCTTTTTCTTCTCCTTTCTCTTTCTCATCTTCTCCCTGTCCTTCTTTCTTCATCTTCCTCCTCTTCTCCATTTCCCACTTCGATGTCGTTATCGTCATTATGACCCAAAATTCCGTCGCCAACTTCGTAGTCGTCGTCTTCGTCGTCTTCCTAATCATCACGATGTTTCCTGTAACTGATGTTGTATTCAAAATCGTTGCCATTTGTATTGTCGTCAATTTTTTTCATCGTTTTCGTCGTTGTCGTTATCACTGTCGTCACGGTAATCGTCATTGTCGTCTTCGTTGACGTCATCGTATGTCCTCTTGTATCAATGTACTCGTTTTCTTCATTACAATATTTGCCACTAGCATCTTCACATTCATCTCTGCCGCTGAGATTTATCGTCATCGTAGTATCTCATCGTCGTCACCACCGTCATCATCGTTATAGTCGTCGTCGATGTTGCCGTCTTGTGCTTTGTCGTCACATTTGTCGTTATCGATTTCACATCGTCGTTGTAATCTTTATCGTGTTATTGTCGTCGTCGTCGTCGTCGTCGAAAGAAGCGACTTAGATTACCAGAAAGGTCGACGGAATCTTCCTAGTCTGTTGATGAAGTAGGCGGGTCATTTGCTCGATGTCTTTTGATATAGACAAGATGATGGCTTTCTCTATAGCTCCTCCCTCCCTCTCCCTCCCCCACTCTCCTATGCCCCAAGACACTCCATCTTCCAAATATTTCGAAAAATCCTTTGGCTTTGATTCATCTACAGCGGCAACGAAATTTCATTGGATTGAATTAGATTGTATGACATTAGCTCCAACACATTTATAAAACCTAGGATATTCACTAAAAAGAAATTATACCAGCGTTCTTTTATGAATAGCGACCAAGCTCAAATTATATCAAGATATATGATCCTTTTAATTTCTATACCTCCGTCCTTATACCTTCTTTAAATCTTTCCTTTACCATCATTCTCTGTTTCTCCAACTCCTCGGGACAATATTGTCCCTTAGGATAGACATGCTGGTCACTGATCATATAAAAGAATACTTTCGTTCCAAGTGGTTATCATCCTTGTTTACAATCTGGCCTCCACGGTGCTAATATATTCCACATGCCCGTGACCTATTTGGTGGCTTGGGGATTTAACCTGTCTCAATTAATCTCCTCCAAGCCGAATGGCTCTTGTCCTTTTTATTCTAGCCAGACTGTCCTATTTTGCCACACGTGAAGGTAGAGTCGTTTCCGTAGGACAGCGTTTCCAAACTTGGGGTGATAGCACATTCTGGGGATGCTGGAATCAATTATAGGAAGAGCCTGGAAGCGATGTATACATACACTTTCCTTTATCTTTCCAATAAAAAGATAGATAGAGCCTTTCGAGTTTAAAACTGAAGAAATTATTCCTAATCTCTACAGTGCTGGTCTCCATATTACAAGAATTTGGAAAGAGTGGTTCGTAGAGTAACAAAGCTCATTCCTAGGTTGCGGAACAAACCGTACGAAGAGTGTTTAAGTGAACTAAATTTGCTTAGTCTCTTGAAGCGGAGAATTAGTGGAGAGGTCTTCAAAATTGTCAAAGAATTGAAGGGATGGATGTAGACAAATATTTTAAGATTGACACCAACGCAAATAGGACTAATGGATGCAAGATTGTAGGAAAACGATTTCAAATAATCGTAGCAAAGTATTGTTTCTTTAATCGCGTTGTTAATATACGGAATGGTCTACCGTCTAGCGTCATATACTATTCCACTGTTGTGGTATTCAAAAAACGTCTCGACATTTACTTTGCCACAAATCCCCGACTAGAATTAATTCTAAATAGATAAATAATAATGATAATAATAGATAGAATGAAACAAAATAAATAAATAGATAAACAAACAATAGTAATAGCGACAATAGTAGTAATAATATCAATGATAGATTAGGTAACGAAACAGCCAGGTAAGAAACAATAGGTCTGTTGCTGTTAGACTTTTCATGTCCATGTAACTATATTAATTAAGAAGTCCTAGACTACTTCGACCTGACTATAGGGGCTCCTAGAGTCAGAAAAGGTTAGGAAACGCTGACACAACCTGAACAAAATCGTCTGCATTTGGCCAGATGAGGATTTTTACTCACCCTCACACACTCACACACTGAGGTACTTATGCCCGAAGTCACATGACCGCCTTCACCAAGCCTTTCCATCAATCTCTATCTCCCGCGATCTCCTGCCATTGCTCTGGGTTTTCCAGAAACTGTTCGATATTTTGGATAATGTTGTTATTCCATCTGCAACGGGGTCTTCTTATCGGGGTCTTTCATACAACTTATAAAACTTGGAATGGATTCCTTTTTTTGATTCAGTCTTGCCACGTGGCCTGTCCATCGCAATTTTCTTCCTAACACTTCCTGTTGTTATACAACAGAAGTGAAACTTTACGTCATGAATTTGATGTTCTTCAGAGCCAAGAAGATGGTGTCTTACCAATTTTTTTTTCAGAGACCGTAATTGCTCAGAGTGTATGATACTCTCCCGAATCTCTGCGCCTTTAATAGGATTCAGACCCACCCCCTCACTTGACCTTCCTCATCGACTGCCAGACGCACACTGCACTGTCGTTGGGCCATCTTAAGAACATAAAAATGGAGGAGACTTAAAGAAACCACATGGACTATACTATGCAATCCCATCTCCCTTACCACCTTTTATCCCTATCCATGTGGTTATCTCATCTTCGCTTAAAACAACCAATTTTTCAGCGCTCACTATATTGTTATTAATTCTATTCCATTCGTTAAACATTCTGTTGGCAAACCAATTCTTGCCTATTTCCTTCTTTAACCATCCAAACAAAGAAGATGTTCCTCTAAACTTGAAAGAGTCGTTGGATATGAGTCAGAACAGAAACAAAAAACAAAAAAAACATAAAGAAAATAATTAGCTTCGTTGGGTGCCTTACAGAGCTTTCTTTGGTCAATATAACGGTCTATGATTCAGTGTTTCAGAAGGACCCTCTATTAGCCTTCTCAAAGTCTCTTTATCCCTCTGACTGACCTATACTTACCTTAGCCAAATAGAAAAACATCAGTAATACATATAAGTTATGGAACAAATCGCTAGTAGCACCGATGTAATTCAAATAATCAAACCCGGCCATCACGAGTGTAACTAAATGGTAGTGAGTGGAATTCATGCTCAGTGGACCTGTGATCGAAGATCGCGACGGCCGGGTTTGATAATCATATATATATATATATATATATATATATATATATATATTATATATATATATATATATATATTATATATATATATATATATATATATATATATATATGGGAGGTTCCGCAGTCAAATAGTTGGTCTCTTGTACACAGGGGTGTATCTTTTAGTTTATTCTCATTAGTTTCAGGAGATTCCAGTTGTGTGCAGGTTGATCCCCGGAACAACTGGATTGAAATTATCCTAAACGACCCCTTTCCCTCAGGCAGAGTGAGAGATGGGGGTGGGGTCGACACTAGTGGGCAATTTAGGATCCGTCCTTTTTCTTCTTCTTCTTCTTCTTCTTCTTCTTCTTCTTCTTCTTCTTCTTCTTCTTCTTCCTCTTCTTCTTCTACTACTACTTTCTCTTCCTTTTTTTCTTATTACCTTTTCTTCTTTTTCTTCCTCTTCCTCCTCCTCTTCTCATTCTTCTTTTTCTTCCTCTTCCTCCTCCTCTTCTCATTCTTCTTTTTCTTCCTCTTCCTCCTCCTCTCCTCATTCTTCTTTTTCTTCCTCTTCCTCCTCCTCTCCTCATTCTTCTTTTTCTTCCTCTTCCTCCTCCTCTTCTCATTCTTCTTTTTCTTCCTCTTCCTCCTCCTCTTCTCATTCTTCTTTTTCTTCCTCTTCCTTCTCCACTTCTCATTCTATTTTTTTTTCTTCATCAAGCAACATTTACGAGGCTTTATCGTCTCCTGTCTCAGTCCGTTCCGAGGTCCCTTATGACCCGTTCGGCTTCTTTCCTCCTCATCCACCTCCTCATCCACCTCCTCATCCACCTCCTCATCCACCTCCTCATCCACCTCCTCATCCTCCTTAATCCCACTCTACCCCTCCATTGTCATTCATCTGCTCATTACTCTTTTTAATCTCTCTGACGCAGTGATGCACTTTATATATTTTTTTCTGTTTAATATCAGACTTTTATTCAAAATGAAGTATTAGTTTAATCGATAACTTGGGATTGCCCTGCGTTTGAAAAACGAAGATCTTGAAAGCGTGATAAATGTCCTCACGGACTCAAATCGGCTATTCCCCATGTTCACCTTTTATATATATACTTGTTTTTTGCCTGCATACTTTAAAGATAGATAGAAGAAATGTAAATATATAAATGAATATGTAAGTAAACATATATGTATATATATAATATATATATATATGTGTGTGTGTGTGTGTGTGTGTGTGTGTGTGTGTGTGTGTGTGTGTGTGTGTGTGTGTGTGTGTGTGTGTGTGTGTGTGTGTGTGTGTGTGTGTGTGTGTGTGTGTGTGCGTGTGTGCGTGCGTGTGTGTGTGTGTGTAATTGCATAAATAATTTACACAAATAATAAAAAATAGATAAATATAAATATATATACAAACATCTAAATGAATATATGTACCGTAAATAGATATGCAAGTAAATATATGAACATATATTAACTATTTAATGCATGAATAACTAAATTTATAAGTAAACAAACAGAAAATAATAAGTAAATGATAAGACATAGAGATACATTAAATAGACAAATAAATGAATAAATGAATAATGATAAATTGACGCTGAGGGCCAACCCGGAAAGACATCTTGTTTCGAAATCAAGTGGCTCGGTATTCCCTTCCCGAAAGCGTCGAACTCGTAGACAAGTGGAAAGATACCAACCGCAAGAGAGGTTGACAGGTTCCTCGAGGAAGGAACGAAGCCCGAAGGAGCTTGTGTTGATTCTTACTACTACTCCTCTGGCGCTATAGGCCCATTGAGGTCCCTGGCCGCTACAACAAGATGCCTTCAGACTCTCCGATCTGCTGCTAACATCTCTATATCGTCGGCTAGGACGGCGCCTTGTACAGAGGACTTTGTAGCGTGGAGTTTAATGAACCGTGCCCTTGGTCCAACTCGCTGGGGGCAAGGTTTGAACCACCGTCACCTAGACCTCCGCCGCAAGTACTGACGCTCTAATCTGATCGGCCAGCGACACGTGCTCCATATGAAGAGCGAGAAAGTTACAAGTCCGGGAGAATCAGCGGCAAAGTTGGAATTAAACCATCCTGGAAGAAGTTTCGACTGCTTAATTGCGCTGAATGTATTCACGTAACAAGAGAGATACACGTTTTCTCAAGTAAGATGGGATTTCGGTTTTAAAGTTCCCATGGGGGGAAGGTGCTAAATGTCACCAACTTGTTCACCTCTTCATCAATTCTCTTCCATTTATCTTTCTTTAGCCATTTTCCTTTCGGTCATTCCCCCATCGTCTTCTCCACACTTCCTCCTCCTCCTCCTTCTCCTCCTCTTCTTCTTCTTCTTCTTCTTCTTCTTCTTCTTCTTCTTCTTCTTCTTCTTCTTCTTCTTCTTCTTCCCCTCTTCTCTCCCTCCCTTTCTTAGCGTTAATCTTCCGCTTTATCTTCCTCCATCTCCTTCCGGGTCTCTTCGTCCCATCTTCCCCACTCCCCTTCGTTTCATCTCTCCAGTGCGGCTTTTCCCTCGCCATCGACTTGTAACCTTTTATCTTGTCCTCGTTTTGTTATTCTTGTTCTTCTTCGTATGTTCCCTCTTCCTCTGTAACCGTTTCCTCCTCTTCTTCCTCTTCTTCTTCTTCGCCATCACCGACATCGTAGTCTTCGTCTTCTTAAGTAAAAAATTTCTGGGTGAGACATAGATGGTCTTATATTTCTGATGTCAAGTTGACTGTCTGCCATGATATCCATCTCTTCTTGATACTTGACCCATCTATCTTTCACAATCCTCTCACATAATCTCTCTTTCATGCTGATCATAAACACGGGTCTCCAGTTCTGGTGCTCCTCTTTACTCACTCCTTTATGAATTGGTACCACATTAGCCTTCATCCAGTCCTGGGACACTATCCCTTCTTCTAATGAATATGAACTTTATACACTAAATGTTCCTCGTTGTCCTTAGGCATTGAGTCTGAGATTTTGTATGGCCCTGAGGTTTGTCCTCAGAAGTAATTTTTCAAATAGTTTAATCTCTTTATGTTTAAGGTCTAACATTTCTACTCACACCCTTCTCAACCAGGCATTTCCTTTGGCGATTTTTCCCCTGTCTCTCAGTTTACCGCTGACAAACATCTAAAGAGTTTAGTTTCGTCTTTCCATTTGTCCACACTACCATTTCATAGAGTTTTGTTTTCCTCACTTTCACTTCTTGTTTATCAATCTCTCGTTTTTTTCTTATTCTTCATTTGATTTACTAAAAAACTCCATTTTACAAAGGATTACAAAGTATTACAAAGGCGGAGCATGCCAACAGGAGACCTTTTGGTCCATATCAGGTTCAACATTTCAGGTGCCTTGCATCTTTTACTGAACCAGTCCTTTATTCAGTGTGTGTGTGTGTGTGTGTGTGTGTGTGTGTGTGTGTGTGTGTGTGTGTGTGTGTGTGTGTGTGTGTGTGTGTGTGTGTGTGTGTTTGTGTGTGTGTGCGTGTGTGTGTGTGTGATTCACCTTGGTCTTTTCACCTTGGTCTTTGGATCACGTGTTGGACTCGTGATCGACAGCTATTTCCCTCCCGGAAGAGAGCTCAGAGCTCGTATGACCGATCTATGGGTAATTTTATGACCTTACACGCACACACGCCCCCAACTCCCCGCCCACGAGAGTTGGAGTAACAACTCGAAGCGCAGCGATACTGAAATAATTTCAGCCCTGGGCAGGATTCGAACCAGGTACCGCCGGCACCACCGTACTGACAGTCTGGGACTCTACCAACTGCGCCACCGAGAGAGAGAGAGAGTGTGTGTGTGTGTGTGTGTGTGTGTGTGTGTGTGTGTGTGTGTGTGTGTGTGTGTGTGTGTGTGTGTGTGTGTGTGTGTGTGTGTGTGTGTGTGTGTGTGTGTGTGTGTGTGTGTGTGTGTGTGTGTGTGTGTGTGTGTTTATACAAAAGTTTCTTCTCCCTTCCTCTCATCATTCCTTTTTATCCTCCTCAGCTGTCTTTCCCTTCCCCTTTCTCTTACAACTATCCCCTTTATTTCCCCTTTATTTGCCTCTTCTTTTCCACGTCTCCCCTACCAGTCTTCCTCTCACTCTCACTCTCTCTCTCTCTCTCTCTCTCTCTCTCTCTCTCTCTCTCTCTCTCTCTCTCTCTCTCTCTCTCTCTCGTGCAAAGATCAAAAGAAGTAAAAGCTCCAACGTTGCTTTTCTTTCATCTCCAAACTCATCTCCTCTTCCAGCTATACCCTTATGTTCCAGCAACTTTAGTGAGTATCCTTCAAGAGGGTGTAAAATTCTTAATAAAGAACACGTTTTAGAACGGAAAACATTAACGAAAATAGAATATTATCGGGAGAATTCTTATACAGACTCTTGACACACATTTATTAGATTATGGGGAAGATCCTTAAGGTCATTTTCAGCTGTTGTTGACTCCTATTGTCATCCTTAGGGTGCTTACTGGCCGAGCGGGTTAAAGGGTCGCTACTTACGGCGAAGGCTGAGGTGATGGCAGTTCGAATCTTGCCGCGAGCGAGTCGGACCAAGGGCATGGTTCATTAAACTTCAAGCTACAAAGGCCTCTGTACGAGGTACCGCCCTAGCCTCCTGATAGTAATAGGAGTTGACGACTTTAATCCGAATCGTCAATCAAATCATTATTGTCATATTTGTAGCGGAGTGGAGTTGAAGACACTTGTCCACTGGGGTGACGGGTCTTCGTGGATGGTTTCCAGAGGCACGTGGAAAGGGCCGTGAGTGCGTTGTCCTTCAGCCAGAGTAATTATGATTGCCATCTTCTACCGCCATGATTACCAATATCGTTACTGATGAACAAGAAGGAAAAAGGAAGAAGAAGAGGCGTTAGACGAGGAAGGAGAGGTGGAGATGGAGTAAGAGAAGATACAAGAGAAAGATAAGGAAGAGGAGTGGGAGGAGGAAAAGGAGTAGGAGGAGTGAGTTATCTTTCATCCAGAGACAGTATGATTGTTATCATCTACAACTAT
This sequence comes from Oratosquilla oratoria, assembly GCF_046742065.1. NCBI lineage: Eukaryota > Metazoa > Arthropoda > Malacostraca > Stomatopoda > Squillidae > Oratosquilla > Oratosquilla oratoria. The sequence goes on from NC_134782.1 coordinate 48,126,767, forward strand.
AATCACCAATGTCATTTCTGGTGGAAAAGGAGAACGAGGAAAAGGAGGTATAGGAGGAGGATGGAGAGGTAGAGGTGGAGGAAGAGGGGGCACAAGAGAAGGAGGATATAAAGGAATGGTGGAGGATGAAAAGGAGGAGACGAGTAAAGCAAAGAAAACAAAATGAAAGGGTACTCAAGGATTATGGGAATAAAAAAGAAAATTGTGATGAAAAAGAAGAGATAATGAGGAAATTTTGGAAAGAGGCATATTTGAAGGGATCAAAAAAATGGAGTCTAAATAGAAATACGAAGGACAAAGAATGTGAGGAAGAAGAAATGAGAAGAGGAAAGAACAACTTCTTTAATCTTTCTACTGCGGAGAGCAACTTTTAAATTGTATTCTGGCTGCCGTCAGGTGATTTTATTCAGCCGTGAAGCCCTCCTGTATTCAAGGGAATAACGTGGTGATGCTCACCAAGGATTTTCTTCGACTCAGGAAGCATCGTCACTATCTTTGTGAGTAGTCTGAGGCCCATTAGAGTCCAAAGTAGAGACCAAATAATGGCCTTGAGAAGCTTAGTTGTGAGCTTCCTCGACTGATGATGCCCGTAGTGGTTTTTTTTTTTTTTTTTTTTTTTTTTTTTTAATTTCTATAAAGAGCATCATTTTGCCAGTGTAACTTCACATAAGAAGCAAGCTCCCCGCTCTCCAGACACAGTAGCGTCCTACACAAAGTCTATTCCTACCAACATTAGCCGATTTCTTTTCCGCTAAGGAGGCATCAGCGCAATAAAGCAGATAAAAGGAAGGAAAGTAGTAGAAAAACAACCGAAGAGGGGCAATGAGAGAAGAGCAAGATGGCAGTGAAAAAAAGAGAGGAGGAAAAGAAAAACAATAACAGAAAAACAGAAAAGTGTGTGATGGTTTCTTCTATATCGAGAGCGAATATCGTAGCCAAGAGAAGCAAGCCAAGGGAAACACTGAGAAAGAAAAACAAGAAAAGAAAATGAAAGAAGAAAGGAAAAGAAAGAAATAGAAATAGAAATATAAAATAGAAAAAAACAAAATGAAAAGAAAGGAAACGAAACGAAAATAAATTAATAAAAAAAGAAAAAGAAATAAAGTAATGAATGACTGGTACATAATCATCTACATTGCCTTTTTTGATTTATGGTAGGAATATTCTTTTTATTAATGTATCTTTTTCATTCATATGTGATCACCATGTGTGATCCCCTACTAACCTTCATTTACACAGAGCCAAACACACGGCATTCTGTGAGCATTCTAATCAATTCATTAACTTTTTCCAGATTGGCTTTTGAACCTTCTTGCCGGCGCCCCTAATGCCTCTCCTCTAACCTGAAATCAAGTTATTTTGGTGCCTGCGGTCTCGGAAGTTGTAACGATGTTACGATGTTGCAAGTTAGTTTGGTTACGTCAGAGGATGCCAGAGCCCCGGCCCTGCCGCCAACGTGATCTAGGTAACGAGGAAAATGTTCATGTCTGGTAGCCAAAAGGGGAAACAAGCTTAAGAATGTGATAAAGAGTCAAAGATGGTGACCAAATAATGACCCGAATTTCTCATATGGTTACAATGGCGATAAGCGTGAAAGTGATTCGTTTCGGTCCATACCCCCTCCCACGAGTGTGATTGGCTGTGTGGTGAAAATGGGAATTTGGGTTACAGATATCGACCACCCCAATCTCGGGAACCAGTTAGATTATGAGTTCACACAGTTTTAAATCATCAGTGGTCGAGTGGTCTAAGGCGAGCGGCGATGGAGCCTCTTCGGTCCCAAAGCAGCAGGTTTGAATCCTGTGCGTGACGGTCATAAAAAATTATCTATATATATATATATATATATATATATATATATATATATATATATGATATATATATATATATATATATATATATATATATATATATATATATATATATATACCATATCTTTCTCATTTCATTTTCATCGTAATGATAGGTTAGATAGGATGATGTCTATATTACATTATTACAATAACCAAGAATATGTCGTGCGTGTTTAATTATATTACATATATGGAATTAAAGCAAAGATCAAAAGAGCATTAGCTTATCTCACTTGTTCTCGCGGAACCCTTAGGGACCTTTAGCGGAACCTCAGGGTTCCGGGGAACCCTGGTTGAGAAACGCTGCTCTAAATGCTTAGGGTAGTATGGGCAAGTGAGAGCTACCGAAAGGGTCTAGGACTCCCTTGTCGAAGCCAACGGTGTCACTGAGGCAGAAACCTTCTGCCCTTTGGCCACCGAAGAAGAGCCACAGAAATAAACGAAAGGACCCGACAGCGGCCGGAGTACAAGGAAAATAAAGCCATTCGGGGACATGCGATATCCCCCTTTCCGTAGAAGCGTCATAAGGGCGAAAAACAGCGGACCAGCGTCAGCTAAACTGAAAGGGAACGTACCACCCGACACAGAAGGAGCTAATGAGTTTAGCCCTACATTACCATATTAGGTAATACGAACCTGTTGGGCAGTTTCATAATGGTTTCTTAATGACATTGTTTCCGACAAAGTGACCCGTCAGTCATACGACGCACGATGCCTGTGTGCAAGGGAGAGACAGATAGACACACAGACACAGACAGACAGCCAGCCGTCCAGACAGACGGATAGACAGACAGACAGACAGACAGAGAGACAGACAGACAGACAAAGAAAGGTTTCACATGTCTTATTTCCTTAGGACATTTTGCGGGGAGTGTGTATGAGGAGGAAGAAGAGGAGGAGCAAAAGAAGGAAGAGGAGGAGGAAGAGTAGGAGTAGGAGGAGGAGGAGGAGGAAGAGGAGTGGGAGGAGGAGGAAGAGAAAGAGGAAGAGGAGGAAGAAGAGGAGGAAGACTAGTAGAAGGAAGAGGAAGAGGAGTGGGAGGAGGAGGAGAAGGAGAAGGAGAAGGAGGAGGAGGAGGAGGAGGAGGAGGAGGAGGAGGAATAGGAGCGGGAGGAGGAGGAAGAGGAGGAGGAGAACGGTCCAAGGTTTCGTCTTCTGTCTGGAAGACAATTATACCCGGAGACCTTCTGGCCCGGCAAGAACAGACCCAAAAGATCTCTTCCTCCTCCTCCTCTTCGAAAATCCTAAGACCTCGTTGTAATCAGTAATTTAACTTATTTGTCTATTATTTACTTTCCTCCTCATCCTCACCCTACTCCTTCTCTTCTTCCTCCTTCTTCTCCACCTCTTCCTCCTCCTCTTCGAAAATCCCAGGACCTCAAGATAATCAGCAATTTAACTTATTTGCCAATGATTTACTTATCCTCATCCTCATCCTACTCCTTCTCTTCTTCCTCCTTCTTCTCCACCTCTTCCTCCTCTTCGAAAATCCCAGGACCTCAAGATAATCAGCAATTTATCTTATTTGTCTATTATTTACTTTCCTCCTCCTCCTCCTCCTACTCCTTATCTTCCTCTTCCTCCCCTTCCTCCTCCTCCTCCTCCTCCTCCTCCTATTCCTCCACCAGTCCTTTCTCCTCCTCCAATTCCCTCCACGTGGCGAGCTTTCACTTGATGTTCATCAGTCTCATCATTCTCTACTACGAACCCTCCTCCACCTCCTCTTCCTCCTCCACCTCCTCTTCCTCCTCCTCCTCCTTCTCCACCTCCACCTCCTCTTCCTCTTCCACCTCATCTTCCTTTTACTCTCGCCTCATTACCTCTCTTTCCTCCTACTCTCGTCTAATCCTCCCACTTTCTTCCACCCTTTCCTTTTCTATTTCCTCCTTTATATCCTCTTCCTCTTGTTCTCTTCTTCCTACTCCTCTACCATCCATCTTCCTCTTCCTACCTCCCTCCCTCTCCCCTTTCCTTTCACCCAATCATCACATCACTTCCCGTCCCTGTTTCCCTTCCCAAAACCCATTCAAACACACTCCCTCTCCCCTTTCCTTTCACCCAATCATCACATCACTTCCCGTCCCTGTTTCCCTTCCCCCAAACCCATTCACCTCCCTCACTGTCCCCTTTTACATCCTCCTTCACCCTACTCCCTCTCCCAGTGTCCCCCGCCCACGCCGTCCGGGACCTTTGCTCCCATTCCTCGGGAACTAGCGTCCTTCCCGGTCCTTCGCGTCCCTTCTCGGACACTCTGCCTTTCCTAGTCGGCGCTTAAGACTCCTTTCCAGCCCTTACCATGTCGTCCTCCAATTGGCAAAAGTCCTTCAATGTCTTTTGACCAATTTATCATCTCTTAAGACGACTAGAATATCTGTTACTGATTTTCATGTTTAGACACAGACACATATTGTATGGTAAAGTGCACACACACAC
>NC_134782.1:48146052-48148552 GCF_046742065.1 Oratosquilla oratoria
AAATGTTGAAACTTCCCTGCTTGGTTTGCCCCCCTACATTGTTCGTCTCTACCTCTATCTTCCTCCTCTTTTCGTTCCTCTTTACCTCTCTCTTTATATCTCTTTTCACTTCTCTTTACCTCTCTCTTTATATCTCTTTTCACTTCTCTTTACCTCTCTCTTTATATCTCTTTTCATTACTCTTTACCTCTCTCTTTATATCTCTTTTCACTTCTCTTTACCTCTCTCTTTATATCTCTTTTCACTTCTCCTTACCTCTCTCTTTATATCTCTTTTCATTACTCTTTACCTCTCTCTTTATATCTCTTTTCACTTCTCTTTACCTCTCTCTTCCTCCTCTTTTCATTACTCTTTACCTCTCTCTTTATATCTCTTTTCACTTCTCTTTACCTCTCTCTTCCTCCTCTTTTCATTACTCTTTACCTCTCTCTTTATATCTCTTTTCACTTCTCTTTACCTCTCTCTTTATATCTCTTTTCACTTCTCTTTACCTCTCTCTTCCTCCTCTTTTCATTACTCTTTACCTCTCTCTTTATATCTCTTTTCACTTCTCTTTACCTCTCTCTTTATCTCTCTTTTCACTTCTCTTTACCTCTCTCTTTATATCTCTTTTCACTTCTCTTTACCTCTCTCTTTATATCTCTTTTCACTTCCTCTTTACCTCTCTCTTTAGCTCTCGTTTCACCTCTCTTTATCTCTCTCTTATTATCTCTTTTCACTTCTCTTTACCTCTCTCTTTATATCTCTTTTCACTTCTCTTTACCTCTCTCTTTATCTCTCTTTTCATTTCTCTTTACCTCTCTCTTTATATCTCTTTTCACTTCCTCTCTTTTATTTTAATACCTATTGTTTCTTCCATTACATCACATCCCTTCTTACTGCCGTCCGACTTGACGCGCTTACTCAATCACGGAATCACTCAATCACTCAATTACTCAACCAGTCAATCACCCATTTATTCACGCATTTATTCGCTTACTTGGTCATTCAACCAACCGATCAACCACTCAAGGAAACATTCCTCTTTATTCACCCACACATTCGCTCACTAAGTTAATCTATCACTCAATTACTCAATCACTCACTTATTCATGAATTCATTCGTTCACTAAGTTAATCTTTCACTCAATTACTCAATCACTCATTTATTCATGAATTCATTCATTCACTTGGTCAGTCAATCAGTCAACCGATTAATCACTCAGTGAATCAATTACTCACTAATTCACTCACACACTTGCTCAAGCACTAAGTTAACCAATCACTCCGTTTTCTTTGATGACGTCAAATGTCGCCAATGGGTCTTGGTGAGCTCAAGAGTGTCGACAAATCGATCTCGGGTAACCTTGATAGTCTTCGATGTCAGGACGAAGGAAAATTTTATGTCGGGAAAAGAATGAAGAAGACAAGTTGAAAAAAGATAAAGGGGAAGAAGAAGAGGAAGAAAAAGAGGAGGAGAATTAAAAGGGAGGGGGAGAATAATGAAAAAAAAAGTAAATTGAGGAGGAAGGAGAAAAATAGAGAAAAAGAGAGGAAAATGAAGAGGGAGAGGGAGAGGAAGAAGAAAAAATAGGAAGGAAAAGAAGAAGAACTGCAACATCAGGGTAGTGTATATACTAGTGTATCCATATATTTCCACACACGCACATGCACACACTTTCACACACACACACACACACACACACACACACACACACACACACACACACACACACATATATATATATATATATATATATATATATATATATATGTATATATATATATATACATATATATATATATATATATATATATATATATATGTATATATATATAATGTCAATATTGCCTTTTCCAGCCAAAATTTTCCTCACGTGTGCCAAACCTTATTTCCATGCTACTGGATCACAGCATCCACAGGAAGGACCACGAAGAAGTTATAAAAGCAAATTACTTTCAGAAATGTAAATCCAAGAATCAGGTCTCGAATCCACGACCTTGATCTCTCAGCCTGTGTCATCTAACCATTTGACCACCACGACTCGTGAAGAAGGAGGGGCGAAAGGAAATGAACGGAAAGGAATGGTGAAGAGGGGACCGCGGACACTGAAGCGGTTGGGTTTAGTCTTAGAGATGTTGGCGGGACTTTTGAGCAAACAAAAGACATGACGGAACAGCCAGAGGGTCTGTTGAAGGGATTGATGACAGTGTTAGAGAGCCATACGTGGTTGTTGGAAACACGTGGAAGCGTGTTGAAGAGAAAAGCGTGTTAGTTTACAAGCGTATGAATAACACTTGTACCATCAACAACTATGGTCTATCAATCATAACTCAGAAGAGATTTATTAAAAAAACAAAAGTTTCCTCTGGCCTGTTTTTGTAATGACAAATTAATTACCCACGGCCAATACTTTTTTTCTTCTTTTGCTATTGTAACTTTTTCATTTTCCTTTTTGTTAGCTAATGGTATCTTTTGTCTTGTATACTCTTTTTTCAGTACTTTGATTTTTCAGCACTG
>NC_134782.1:48156052-48166052 GCF_046742065.1 Oratosquilla oratoria
TCTTCAGCGAACTCGAGTCCCCAACGGCAGCGATAGAGCGACTCTGGAGCCACGACAAGACATTCCTGGAAGTCCCTCGGAGGCAATCGTTTGATAACCGAACCGAAGCTGTGATTATATGTACGTGTGCGTGTGTGTGTTATCCACCATAGTCTTGACGCGTTGGAGTCGTGATCTACAGCTACCACCCTCCCGGAAGAGAGCTCAGAGCTCATATATGACCGATCGGTAATGCTGTGACCTTACATGCACACACACAACCAACTCCCCGCTCACGAGAGTTGGAGTAACGACTCACAGCGGAGTGATACTGAAATTATTTCAGTCCTGGGCGGGATTCGAACCCGGACCCCTGTAGTGGCGGCCGCGATCACTACCACTGAGTGTGTGTGTGTGTGTGTGTGTGTGTGTGTGTGTGTGTGTGTGTGTGTGTGTGTGTGTGTGTGTGTGTGTGTGTGTACGCGCGTAGTGCTCAACCTGTACAAACTTTGTATTACAAAAGTCTGAACAGTAACAAGACATGGCACGATCTGCTTTTGAAATGGACAGCCGATCGTGCCCTTGTCAACACGTCCCGGAACATGACCTGAATTGAATAATACATGTGATCTGGGCAGAGCGTTTGTGTTTTCGCAAACGAGCACAGCGCTGTGATCATCAGATGAGGATTATCAAACGGAAAACAGGAATTCAGTTATGTGTCCCCTTGAAGGACGATATCGTGTTTAACTGTCAGTATATTAAAACCTGGAAGGTTGGGGCCGACGCGATAAGAAAGTGGTACCAAATGACCAAAAATAACTTCAGTTTCCCATGCCTTTCAAAGTACTTTTGTTTCTATGACGCATTTCTAAAAAGCTCTTGAACGTCAACACCCTCGGCACAAAGTCCTCTCCTCGGCTGGATTAAATCGGTTGACGTTTTTGTTTTACGGTACAAATGCTTCTCGAATATGTGTGTAGGTGTATGTCTTTCTTTTTCCACTCCCTTCCGTCATAAACGTCATACACCAACATCGAGGATTTGTTCCTCGCGAACTTACATACACACTTTAGTCTTAAGTTTCGATGGGTTTCTCTGCTTTCATAATGCTTCAGGTCTTCGATCCAATAACTTTTATCCTTTTGTTTAAAGATTTTTATCCAATGAGTGTTTTACCTGTAGTTTAGTCCGGGGGTAGCTTAATTTTTTTTTTATTATTATTAATTATTATCATTATTATTATTATTATTATTATTATTATTATTATTATTATTATTATTATTATTATTATTATTATTATTATTATTATTATTATTATTATTATTATGATTAGTAGTAGTAGTAATAGCAGTAGTAGTAGTAGTAGTAGTAGTAGTAGTAGTAGTAGTAGTAGTAGTAGTAGTAGTAGTAGTAGTAGTAGTAGTAGTAGTAGTAGTAGTAGTAGTAGTAGTAGAGGTAGTAGTAGTAGTATTCAGACGCGGCCTTTGGAATAGGTTGAGGTTGTGTATGGGAGGTGACGAGTGTATGGGTGAAATAATGGAGGAAATGAGGGTTCGGGGTGGGAAGGGGCTTCGAAGACATTGTCCCTCTGTTTTTTTTTTTTTTTTGAGAGTCTCTGGTATCGGTGAGACGTCACAGGTTTTCGATCTACTTCAAGAAGTTTGAGGTTTCAAAGGTCGACTTCATTTTCTTGTTTTTATGCGCCTTCTTCATCTTATTATTCTTTTTTTCTTGTGTTTCTTCTGCTTCCTCTTCTTCTTATTATTCTTTTTTTCTTGTGTTTCTTCTGCTTCCTCTTCTTCTTATGTCTTTTTCTAACTTTTCTTTTTCTTCTATGTTTCTTCTTATGCTTCTTCTTTTAACTCTTCTTCTCTGAATTTTTCTTGTTCTACTTCTTTTTTAACCCTTCTTCTTCTTCTTTTTTCAACTCTTCTTCTTCTTTTAATCCTTTTTCTTCTTCTTTTCTAACTCTTCTACTACTCCTTCTTCTTCTTCTTCTTCTTCTTCTTCTTCTTCTTCTTCTTCTTCTTCTTCTTCTTCTTCTTTTTCTTCTTTTTCATCTTCTTCCTTTTCTTTTTCTTCTTTTTTCTTAACTTTTCATCTTCTTTTTCTTTTAACTCTTCTTCTTCTCCTTTTAATTCTTCTTCTTCTTCTTCTTCTTCTTCTTCTTCTTCTTCTTCTTCTTCTTCTTCTTCTTCTTCTTCTTCTTCTTCTTCTTCTCCTTCTTCTTCTTCTCCTTCTCCTTCTTCTTCTTCTCCTTCTTTTTCTTCTTCGTCTCCTTCTTCTTCTTGTTTTATAACTATTTCTACTCCTTTTTTCATCCCTCATGTCATTTTCTTCTTCTACTTGTGGATGCTGTACCGTGAAATACAGCTGTATCATATCTTTAGTCGCGAGTAACCGTGTTGCCGAACTTCATAAACCTAATTATGAAATACATTCACATAATGAATAGATGAACGTTTTAATTCGACAGAAACTGATGCTAATAATTAATCAAATGCTAATTTCAATAAAAGTGTTTTGTGTATGTTCCATTCAAGGCTAGAAAAATAAGCACAGCACAATATCTACATTCAAACATTACAAAACTGGTAAATTACAACGTGAAACGTAGTTTTCATTGTGAGGTAATTACAGAATTCGTTGATGATGGGAGACAAAAAATTAAATAGATAAATAAATTTATAAAGAAATAAATAGACAAATAAATAAGCAAATAAGAATAATAAACAAATAGAAAATAGAATAAATGGATAAATAAATAAACAAATAAAAATATGAAAAAGTACATAAACAAATAAATAAGTATATAAACAGGTAAATGAATATATAAAGATAGAATAAGTAGATAAATGAATAAATGAATGAATGAATAGATAAATGAATAATCATAAAAACTGAAATAATAGATAAATGAATAAATAAATAAAACAAATAAATAGATAAATAGTTGAACATCAATCAATCAATTAATGAATAAATAAATGAATATAATAAACAAATGAATTAATAAATAATTAAATGAATAAATAAACAAAAAATAGATAAATAAATAGATAAGTAGATGAATTTGTAGATAAATAAATGGGTAAACAGATGAATTTTTAGACAAATATGTAATTAAATAAATAAAAAAAAGAAAATGAATATATATTATCCAACAAATTCTGTCTCGCTTGCTGGAAGAGAAATGTTGGTGTCAGTTTAGGTCATTACCGTACTAACAGGATTTAATTCCCGCCTTTGTCCGACATTATTGTCGTGACAATGTCTGTCAAATGTCAATCAGGCTCTGTGTGTGCTTAGCTTCTTCCACTTTCTTCCTGTTGCCATGATAAGAGGGAGGGAAGAGAGTAGAGGGGAGTGGAGTATGTATAGGATGGAATGAGTGGGAGTGGTTTCTATGCCTTTTTCTTTTTGGCTACCCCCCGTGTAAGGGAGGGGAATGTCTTTGATGTATGTATGTATGTATGTATGTATGTATGTATGTATGTATGTATGTATGTATGTATGTATGTATGTATGTATGTATGTATGTATGTGTGTATATATATATATATATATATATATATATATATATATATATATATATATATATATATATATATATATATGTATATATATATATATATATATATATATATATGTGAATTTAGGGAGCAGGTTTTCATCAAGACATTTTCTATTGAAAATCACAGCATACTCAGCGTTCGTGATCTTTTTCTTAACACTTTCAATTCTTCTAACAATTCTCTTCTTAGAACTTGGTAAATTATAAATAATATTTCCAATGGAGTCCATTGTGGAAATAAAAACTAGAACTTAACGACGTTTCGCCTATACCTTAGGCATCTTCTGGTAAATTTTATTTTCTAAAGATACATACATGTTTATAAATACAAAAAGTTACAAAATGTGAAATACTAGGAGAGATGGTGGTGCAAGAGTGCTGCCGGACTTTTCATCTTCGTGGCGCGACGTGGGATGCCCCGAAAAGTTCCAAATGTCCGCACATATTTTGCTGTATGTTGATATTTGGCATATGGTGTGCTTTGCAACGAAGAGTACATAGGCCACACAACGCAAACATTAACACAAAGACTGACATTTCACATGCAAAACGGCGCTATCAAAAATCACATCACAAAAACACACAACACTATCATATCACGAGACCAATTAAACGAAAACACAGTCATAATTTCAAAGACCAACGACAAAAGAAAATTAAAATGTTTGGAGGCAGTTTTGATCAAAAACCATATGCCAAATATCAACATACAGCAAAATATGTGCGGACATTTGGAACTTTTCGGGGCATCCCACGTCGCGCCACGAAGATGAAAAGTCCGGCAGCACTCTTGCACCACCATCTCTCCTAGTATTTCACATTTTGTAACTTTTTGTATTTATAAACATGTATGTATCTTTAGAAAATAAAATTTACCAGAAGATGCCTAAGGTATAGGCGAAACGTCGTTAAGTTCTAGTTTTTATTTCCACAATGGACTCCATTGGAAATATTATTTATAATTTACCAAGTTCTAAGAAGAGAATTGTTAGAAGAATTGAAAGTGTTAAGAAAAAGATCACGAACGCTGAGTATGCTGTGATTTTCAATAGAAAATATATATATTTATATATATATATATAAAGAGAGAGAGAGAGAGAGAGAGAGAGAGAGAAAGAGAGAGAGAGAGAGAGAGAGAGAGAGAGAGAGAGAGAGAGAGAGAGAGAGAGAGAGAGAGAGAGAGAGAGAGAGAGAGAGAGAGAGAGAGAAGGGGGGAGGGGGGACAAGTTTGAAACGTCAGGCTCCAACTAGTATGAAAAATTCCTGCATGTTCCTGACAGCTTATTTGTTTTATGCATTTATTTCTATGAATTCAGAAGGGAAAAAATTGATCATAAAAACAGATTCAAAATAATGAGGATATAGTCACTAAAGCTATATGAGTCTATGTTGGATATACTTACAAAATATATAAAAAAAAATGTTTTATTGTTACCTTGTTCCTCTCACACGTCTACACCAAATAGTAATTTCCAAGAAAAGAGACAAAAAATAGAAGAGAAAAAATATTATTGTATCTATGAACATAAGAACAGAGGAGACTGCAAGAGGCCCTAGGGCCTATACTAGGCAGTTCCATGTCTCTTACCACCTGTCATTCCTATCCATAAATTTATCTCATCTTCTCTTAAAACAACCAATTGTCTCAGCTCTCGCTACGTGGTTATTATGTCTATTCTACTCGTTGATCATATGAAAATAAGAATGAAGGAGACGGCAAGAGACCATAAGGCCTACACTAGGTAGTTCCATGTCTCTCATCCCTATCCATAAAGCGGTGTCCTCGAAAAGAGTTCTTCGGGAATAATGTGTGTCCTCGAAAAGAGTCTTTCGGGAATAATGTGTGTCCTCGAAAAGAGTTCTTCGGGAATCATGTGTGTCCTCGAAAAGAGTTCTTCGGGAATAATGTGTGTCCTCGAAAAGAGTTCTTCGGGAATAATGTGTGTCCTCGAAAAGAGTTCTTCGGGAATAATGTGTGTCCTCGAAAAGAGTTCTTCGGGAATAATGTGTGTCCTCGAAAAGAGTTCTTCGGGAATAATGTGTGTCCTCGAAAAGAGTTCTTCGGGAATAATGTGTGTCAAGTGGTTCTTTGTTGACATTGCTAATTTGAGTGACCCAAGTTTGTTTTCGGTTATTCCATTGGTGGTCCTCTCCCTCATCCACCCCCCCCCTCCCTTCTCCTTCTACTCCTCTTCCTCCTCTTCTTTCTCCTCTTACTACTACTCTTCTTCTTCCTCGTACTCCTCTCCTCCTCCTCGAATGGTGTTCCTCTCCACCTCCTCCTCCTCCTCCTCCTCCTAATCCTCCTCTTCTTTCTCCTCTTACTAATCCTCTTCTTCTTCCTCGTGCTCCTCCTCCTCCTCTTCCTCCTCTCCTCCTCGAATTGTGTTCCTCTCCACCTCCTCCTCCTCCTCCTCCTCCTCCCCTCCTCCTCCCCGTACTTTCTTTTCCCTCCTCCCCTTCCTCCTCTTTCGTCTTCTTCTCTTCCTCCTCCTCTTCCTTATATCCCTAGGCCTAAAAGGTATATGACAAGGGTTCACAGCATAATTTCTTATGTGCATCTCACCATACGTTATACGTTGCTGTTCTTTAACCTCCATGAAAAGACTACTTTTCAATACCGAATAAAATCATGAAGCCTCCATTATCTACTGCTAAAATTGTCAGGCATCAATTACCTACCGCTAAAATTGTGAGGCATCCATTATTTATCGCTAAAATTGTGAGGCATCCGTTACCTACCACTAAAATTGTGAGACATCCATTATCTATCGCTAAAATTGTAAGGCATCCATTATCTATCGCTAAAATTGTAAGGCATCCATTATCTGCCGCTAAAGTTGTGAGGCATCCATTATCTACCGCTAAAATTGTGAGGCATCCATTATCTACCGCTAAAATTGTGAGGCATCCATTATCTACCGCTAAAATTGTGAGGCATCCATTATCTACCGCTAAAATTGTGAGGCATCCATTACCTACCGCTAAAATTGTGAGGCATCCATTATCTACCTCTAAAATTGTGAGGCATTCATTATCTACCGCTAAAATTGTGAGGCATCCATTATCTACCGCTAAAATTGTGAGGCATCCATTATCTACCGCTAAAATTGTGAGACATCCATTATCTACCGCTAAAATTGTGAGGCATCCATTATCTACCGCTAATTTGTGGTCCCACTTGCGGAAGTCTGTGTTCCCTCAAAGGGGCTTCCATGGTCTCCAGGATTGGAGCTTCTGGCCTAAGAGAGTCGAAGAGCAACCAGTTGGAGCCCCTTTCTGGGGAACTGCGTTGTATTTATCGGAAAAGGCTACGGAGCGCAATAAAGTCCTCAAAAGATCGCCAAAGGAAAAGGTAGCTGGTTTATGTCTTCTCGAAAAAAAATGTCTTTGGATTGTTACAGGCATGCAATCTCTGGAAGTGATTCTCTTCTCTTCTCTTCTCTTCTCTTCTCTTCTCTTCTCTTCTCTTCTCTTCTCTTCTCTTCCCTTATCTTCCCTTATCTTACCTCCTCTTATCTTCTCTTATCTTAACTTCTCTTCGTTTTCTTGTTTTCTCCTTCCTTTTCTTCTCTTCTCTTCTCTTTTCCTCTCTTATCTTATCTTATCTTCTCTTATCTTCTCCCTCTCTTCTCCTCTCTTCTCCTCTCTTATCCTCTCTTCTCCTCTCTTTTCCTCTCTTCTCCTCTCTTCTCCTCTCTCCTCTTCTCTCATCTTCTCTCATCTTATCTTATCTTATCTTATCTTATCTTATCTTATCTTATCTTATCTTATCTTATCTTCTCTTCTCTTCTCTTCTCTTCCCATCCCTTCCCTTCTCTTCTCTTCTATTTTCTTTTCTTCTCTTCTCCTCTCCTCTTCCTCCTCTTTCCTTTCCATATTTTTCCTCTGTATTTTTATCTCCCTTTTCTTCTTTCTTATTTCATATTTTTCCTCTTTTTATCGTTCTATTTTCAATTTTACTCATGTCTCTCTTTTCTTCTTTCTTCTATTTCTTTTGGCTCTTTTTTTTTTTTTTTTTTTTTTTTTTTACTTTTGTCCTATTTCTTCTTCAAATGTCATTCACCAGTGGCTCTTTCTCCTTGTGATTTTATGATTTTTTTTTTCTTCGCTCTTTCTTCGCTTCCTTTCATTTTCATCTTATTTCCTCACTTTCTCCCACCCTCACCTACTCACCCCATCACCCCCTCACACCCTCACCCCTCACCCTCCCTCCTCCCAAGTCCTCCTTAGAGGTCAGACTCCTTCCGTCAGGGTATTTTCTTTCCATCAGTCAAGGCATGAAATCTCCCTTCGCCTCTCGGCCCTCGAGTGGAGTAATGTTGCCCTCGGGGAGTCCTAGGCTTCTTCCTCGTACTCCCCCTCTAAGTGCATCTCTATCTCTTCCTCCTCCTCCTCCTCTTCCTCCTCCTCTTCTTCCTCTTCATCCTTCTATTCCTCTTCCTCCTCCATTCTCCTCATTCTTTTCTTATCCCCATCCTTCTCTTCATCTCCCTCGAGATCCTCTTCATTGTCTTCATCCTCCTCAACTCCTCCTCCTCCTCTTCTACTTCCTACCTTCCTCCTTCTCCTCCTCTTCCTCCTCCTCTTGTTCCTCTTTATCCTTCTATTCCTCTTCCTCCTCCATTCTCCTCCTTCTTCTCTTATCCCCATCCTTTTCTTCATCTCCCTCGAGATCCTCTTCATTTTCTTCATCCTCCTCAACTCCTCCTCCCCCTCTTCTACTTCCTACCTTCCTCCTTCTCCTCCTCTTCTTTTTCCCCTTCCTCTTTCTCCTCCTCTTCTTCTTCCTCCCTTCCTCCTCTTCTTCTTCTTCTTCCTCCCTTCCTCCTTCTCCTCCTCTTCTTCTTCCTCCCTTCCTCCTTCTCCTCCTCTTCTTCTTCCTCCCTTCCTCCTTCTCCTCCTCTTCTTCTTCCTCCCTTCCTCCTTCTCCTCCTCTTCTTCTTCCCCACTTCCTCCTTCTCCTCCTCTTCTTCTTCCTCCCTTGCTCCTTCTCCTCCTCTTCTTCTTCCTCCCTTCCTCCTTCTCCTCCTCTTCTTCTTCCTCCCTTCCTCCTTCTCCTCCTCTTCTTCTTCCTCCCTTCCTCCTTCTCCTCCTCTTCTTCTTCCTCCCTTCCTCCTTCTCCTCCTCTTCTTCTTCCTCCCTTCCTCCTTCTCCTCCTCTTCCTCTTCCTCTTCCTTCCTCCTTCTCCTCCTCTTCCTCTTCCTTCCTTCCTCCTTCTCCTCCTCTTCTTCTTCGCCCTTCCTCCTTCTCCTCCTCTTCTTCTTCCTCCCTTCCTCCTTCTCCTCCTCTTCTTCTTCCCCCTTCCTCCTTCTCCTCCTCTTCTTCTTCCCCCTTCCTCCTTCTCCTCCTCTTCTTCTTCCTCCCTTCCTCCTTCTCCTCCTCTTCTTCTTCCCCCTTCCTCCTTCTCCTCCTCTTCTTCTTCCCCCCTTCCTCCTTCTCCTCCTCTTCTTTTCCCCCCTTCCTCCTTCTCCTACTCTTTTTCTTCCTCCCTTCCTCCTTCTCTTCTTCTTTTTCCCCCTTCCTCCTTCTCCTCCTCTTCTTCTTCCCCCTTCCTCCTTCTCCTCCTCTTCTTCTTCCTCCCTTCCTCCTTCTCCTCCTCTTCTTCTTCCTCCCTTCCTCCTTCTCCTCTTCTTCCTCTTCCTCCCTTCCTCCTTCTCCTCCTCTTCCTCCTTCTCTTATCCCTACCCTTCCTCGAGTTCCTCTTCATTGTTTTATTCCGACTCTCCTTCCTCCTCCTCCTCTTCCTCCTCCTCCTTTCTCACTTTGTAATTTCATTTGTCAATCCAGCCCGTTTATTCCCTCCACTCCGTTTTCTTTGACAGGTTCCGGAGTTCTCCCTAGTGTAGGCCTTATGGTTTCGTGCAGTCTCCTTTATTCCTATGTTCTATGTGCATATGCCTCACTTGATAATTTCATTCCGAGTAAATCGGACGACATTATGAGCGGACTAGGCCGAGGAAGAGCCTACATAGGCTAAATTCCACCTGGAGATGGACCTGGAATCTGCCTGGAAGCTTACTTAGAATCATCCTCAGGTCATCCAGGGTTGACCTCGGTCACGTGGTCTAATTCCCTTCGCTCCCGCTGATTCGGTAACTTGGTAAACCCGGACGATTTTATTCAGCCGAAGGAAACCTCCAGTCACCTCAAAGGCTTCCGTTCTTCGACTTCGGAGAAGCCCAAGAGGGCGAAAGAAGTCTTCAGGATCCAGCTCCTCTGTTGGGAAGTCTTGGCCGAACTCCTCTGCAACAGTCATGACGAAATGAGATTTCCCTGAAGGCAAGCGACATCGTCTACATCAGAAACAATAGTAAAGTAACCACATAGCAGGAATGAATTATTCTAAATCTGATGTACGTGTATCTAATCTCCTCCTCTTTTTCCTTTTCTACTCCTCCACATACCCCTATTCTTCTCCTCCTACTCCACCTCCTCCTCCTC
>NC_134782.1:48176052-48208552 GCF_046742065.1 Oratosquilla oratoria
CTTCTTCTTCCTCTTCCTCATCTTCTTCTTCTTCCTCCTCTTCTTCTTCCTCCTCTTCTTCCTCCTCTTCTTCCTCGTCCTCTTCTTCTTCTTCCTCCTCCTCCTCGTCCTCTTCTTCTTCTTCCTCCTCCTCCTCCTCCTCTTCCTCCTCCTCTTCTTCCTCCTCTTCCTCCTCCTCCTCCTCCCCTTCTTCCTCCTCCTCCTCCTCCTCCTCCTCCTCTTCCGCTTGTATGCCTATTCCTTGGAAATACCCAAGATGACGGACGGCGCCTAACTTTTCACCTCGACCCCTTGAGCCGCGAGGAGCAACACGATATCATGATAGTCCCCAGGTTGTTTACAAATTCGAGCATCACCACCATGCAGAGGGAAAAGGTCAATAAGATACATGACGCCTGTGGGAGATGCTTTCCAATAAACGAGCGTCAAGATAATAAAGACTTGAGAGACGCAAGCATTTAAAAGAAAAAAAAATCAATAGGACGATATAAACAACGAAAAAAGGATCGTAAAGGGAGCGGGACGCATTGGAAAGATATCGATACTATCATGTAAATTGGCTTCGGGAGCGAAAAGTTTGATAGTTCTTAGGCCGTAAACATAAAAATAAAATCAAGAAAAGGCTATTACGGGAGGAGAAACTAACCTGGATATACACATTTTCGACCTAAAGGCCCCTGTATACCAGATATCCTGTAACACTAGTCCCAGATGAAACAAGCCACATCCTTTATCTTTTCCGACCAATCACAATGGTTTATGTATGATGTGTACTGGGTCTCCTGTGGTTGTAGATCAAATGTGATTGGTCAGGATACAAAAGGTCTTGGTTTGCATTGCCGAGATCATGGTGGTGAGTCTACTACTCCGTCCCTCTTATTTTTTGTCCCCTCTTTCAGTCTTCCTTAAATATTTCATATTTCATTTCGAAAAAAAAAAATTCAGCGCAACCTGAAGCGTGTATGTCTCGTATTCACTTAGTAGTGTGTTCGAGTCTCGCACTCCTCTCTGATTCCCAGCAGACTGTTACTTGCTCCAACAGTCCCTAAAGCACATAGGGCAAAGGTGATGGCTCCAGCTACGCGCCTCCTAGCGTAGGTTCTTTACGTTTTCACTCTTTAGCTTTCCTGTTTCTATTTTTCCTTCCCTCTTTACTCTTCCTTCTCTTTGCTTGTCATCCTTTAGCACCAAGCGATTTTATTCGGTGGAGGAATTCCAAATCCTCTGAGGTCAGCTTAGCTCAGCACAGTTTATTGTTCTCATTGTCAATTTTGTTGTAGTTTAAGAACATAAGAACATAAGAACATAAGAACATAAGAATGAAGGAGACTGCAAGAGAGCATGAGGCCTACACAAGGCAGTTCCATATCCATCACCACCTGTCATCCCCATCCATAAAATTGTCCAACCGTTTCTTAAAACAACTGATAGTTTCAGCGCTCACTACATGGTTACTAAGTCTATTCCATTCGTTGACCACCCTATTAGTAAACCAATTCTTGCCTTTTTCCTTCTTAAATCTAAATTTGTCCAGTTTAAATTCATTACTGCGAGTCCTGCCATGTTGTCTTAATATGAGTTTGGGTGACCCGTGTGTATCATCCTGGTTGCTTCCAAGCGATTTAATTCACTTAAAGACTTCGTGGGAAGGAGAGTGATGGAGATGGAGATAGAGGGTAGACGCAGGCGAAGGAGACCCAAGCTGCGCTGGAAGGACAGACTGAGGGAGGACCTTAAGGGGCAACAGTTGGAGGAGGAGCAGGTGATGGACTGAAACCAGTGGAAACGACTGGCGAGGAAGGACGACCACATATGAAAATGGGAAACGTCAACAGGAAAAGAAAGAAGAAGAAGAAGAAGAAGAAGAAGAAGAAGAAGAAGAAGAAGAAGAAGAAGAAGAAGAAGAAGAAGAAGAAGAAGAAGAAGAAGAAGAAGAAGAAGAAGAAGAAGAAGAAGAAGAAGAGGAGAAGAAGAAGAAGAAGAAGAAGAAGAAGAAGAAGAAGAAGAAGAAGAAGAAGAAGAAGAAGAAGAGGAGGAGGAAGAAGAAGAAGAAGAAGAAGAAGAAAAAGAAGAAGAAGAAGAAGAAGAAAAAGAAGAAGAAGAAGAAGAAGAAGAAGAAAAAGAAGAAGAAGAAGAAGAAGAAGAAGAAGAAGAAGAAGAAGAAGAAAAAGAAGAAGAAGAAGAAGAAGAAGAAGAAGAAGAAGAAGAAGAAGAAGAAGAAGAAGAAGAAGAAGAAGAAGTCTCCTCCTACCCAATTATCGCAATGTTGAACCTTAACTTCTCCTTCCAACGCACCTTTCATCAAATATCTGCCACCCTCTCCCCCTTTAACGCACTTAGTATTATGGTTGGGAGAGTGGTCGTGGGTTCGATTCCCGGGACCCGCTGCGGGCTTCTTCAGTTGGTTCCCGACAGTCCTGGCCAGGTGAGGAGGCGACCCAAGCATCGGCCTAAAAGAAAACAGCGGATTGCCGCAACTGACAGGTATTGCTCTACCAGGGGTTTTTCACTTCCCACAGCGTGAGATGGTGAGATGAAGTGAGGATTATGGTTCCCAGCGTGAATACTCCCCCCTCCCCAACCATTAATCCTCATTTGAGGAACACTTGGCTTCATTCACAGAATAATGATATTTTTTTTAACAATAACGGGTATTCTTTCACGTGTTAAAGGCTATGGAGGTTTCTGTAGTCTTTGACAAGTGACGAGAATAATCGATGTGAAAACTAACCAACCACATCTTGTATTGGGTGGCTAATGAGTGCGCGATGTAAGAGTTAAATTTTATATTTAGATACACACAAAATTACACAATCACAAGTGCGTGCACCCTCAGCAAGGCCTTCTTCGACACTAACGCGCTAGCTACAGATTTTGCGCGCGAAGACGTGCATCGCATCTGCCATATCTTACACAAACAAAATATATTTTATTATACATAATGTAAATATGGTTACAAATAAATAATAAAATAGTACATTATATATATATATATATATATACATATATATACACCATGCAACACAATCTAGGCCCGAAATCGGAATAAAGAGAAAAGGAAAACTGGCTCTCTGGCCCCCATCTTCAATGACAGACTAAACATAATATTTATTCAGCCATTTTTTCTTTTCACACGAGGGAAAAAATTTCCAATTTCCCTTTTCCGTTCTTTCCTCTTCCAGCTTATCCCCGTTCCTTCCAGTCGACAGAGTTTGGAATTGATAAATGTTAGTTTTAGCTCTTAAATGTTACGAAGCATTCCCTCAGCTGAATAGAATTATTTGGCTGTGACCACAACATCTATTCAGGCCCAAAGACCAGTGTATAATATCCAATGGCCTGCGTTTGCGCAACCAGTGACTTAACAGCCTGCAATTAATCTTGTAATACAAGCGTTTTGTGGTTATGTGTGAAAGTATTGGAGCAATTACAGGTCCTGTAAAATCAAAGGAGGTTCCTCTGTCGGCAAATGAGGTTAAAACCCTTTGCTTTGATGGCGCACTGTATAGGTTTTTTTATGGCTGATATCGACAAAAAAAATTCTTTCACGTGAAGAAGAAGGAGGTTTATACCTAATAAGGGTCCATTATTGGCACATCGGACCCTATCCACGCATTGCCTCTTGAATTATTTTTTAGTAAATCAAATCTAACCCTTCATCCACGATGAGCTAAGATGACAGGGAAAGAAATGGATGATGGATGGGATGGAAGTGGGTTGGATTGGGGCGAGTGCATGCCTTAGCTGGCTACCTTCCTTATAAGGAAGAAGAACCCTTTGGTATATAAAGAGATACATAGATACTCGTAGAAGTCTGTCCCCCCTAGAAATTACATTCCTGCAGCATTTCATCAGAGGTAACCAGAGCTTCTATTTTTTGGGAAGAATATTGCGACGAAAAGATGAAGGTGAAGGAGAGATTTAAGAAGAAAAGTAGATAAAAAAGTAGAATGGTAGACGTAAAAAAGTGATAAGCATTTAAACTTAGAACCCACTGTCGGTGGAAAAAGATAAAAAGTGAGATAACTGTTCCTGTATATTTCGACCACTCTCTGTGGTCCTCATTAGCAGAATGATTACAAAGGTATAGTACAAGAATTTATACATAGTAAAGAGGTACATGAAGGGGGACATGGGAAGACACAGGTGAATATACCCTAAGTAGGGTGATCGTTGTTGGAACCAATAATATTTAAACATATTTTATTAACTGCTAATGATGTAATACAGTACGGAATCCAATGACCTTTAGAGATGTTGAAATTCGAGACATCTTTGATGAAAGAAGATTCTATTATTTTTCTCTTGAAGCTACAATTTGATTTAAAAATTATATCTGCGTTGTCCCAGTCTATGCGGTGGTCATTGTTGAATGAGTGAAGAAACATTGCAGAGTTTTCGTATGTATATTTAACCGAGTTTTTGTGTTCTTTAATCCTGATGGTGAGGTTTCGTCCGGTTTGACCCCAGTACACTTGATCGTAATCCTTGCATGGTAATTTATAAACTCCTGGGTTGTTATTATCTTGGGTTCTTCTATGGACATTAACTACTTTAGAGAATAGGCTGTTGGGATAATTAAAAGTGAATTTTATTTGTTCAGGAGGAAGTAGTTTAGAAGCTTTGTGGATGGAGTTTATAAATTACCATGCAAGGATTGTGATCAAGTGTACTGGGGTCAAACCGGACGAAACCTCACCACCAGGATTAAAGAACACAAAAACTCGGTTAAATATGCATACGAGAACTCTGCAGTGTTTCTTCACTCATCCAACAAAGACCACCGCATAGACTGGGACAACGCAGATATAACTTTTAAATCAAATTGTAGCTTCAAGAGAAAAATAATAGAATCTTCTTTCATCAAAGATGTCTCGAATTTCAACATCTCAAAAGGTCATTGGATTCCGGACTGTATTACATCATTAGCAGTTAATAAAATATGTTCAAATATTTTTGGTTCCAACAACGATCACCCTACCTAGGGTATATTCACCTGTGTCTTCCCATGTCCCCCTTCATGTACCTCTTTACTATGTATAAATTCTTGTACTATACCTTTGTAATCATTCTGCTGAAGAGGACCACAGAGAGTGGTCGAAATATACAGGAACAATCATCTCACTTTTTATCTTTTTCCACCGACAGTGGATTCTAAGTTTAAAGTTTACCAATGTGTTACGACATTAGTGCAATCTAGTGATAAGTATACTTTTGAATTAGGAATTGGACCACAGTCATAAAAGAAAAATACGTGACGCTGAACCGTAGGGGTGTTACTGAAGCCATCTTCGCTCCTACACCCAGATGAAATAAAGACTGAACAATATATAAGGTCAATATAGAGACGACGGAAAAGTCTGTTTTATGTAGTCCCCATTTGAGCGAAACCATATCCCCCAAAATGGCATTCCTGAGTGAATTTCAAAAAATATTCCCACCGTGTAGAATATTGACTAGCTGTTCTTTAAGCAGTAGATACTTTAAAGACTACATTTATACCCCCTGCGGACCAGAGTTACGTAGCATTCTTTTATGACTGGAGACTCATCTCAACCCAAAATGAAATATGCTGATATTGCTGAACTTCCTTTATCCTTCATTTCTGCTATCCATCCTTCAATCCCTAATTTACAATTTCCTTGACTTCATTTCTTTGGTAAGGTATTGTTTCCAAGGATAGAAACGCTGGTTATTACAGACAAAATACTAGTGTTGTCTACGGTTCATGAGTCTCTGAACCTTAAGCGCGGTTCACAAAAGCAATGTTTCGGCACCAAGTTCCCGGTTCACACGAGTAAAATTTCGACACCAAGTTCCCGGTTCACACGAGCAAAATTTCAGCACCAAGTTCCCCGTTCACACGTGCAAAATTTCGGCACCAAGTTGCCGGTTCACACGGGCAAAATGGAGAAAAGCTGCCGAGAAAACGGGAGCTTGGTGCCGAAACATTGCTCGTAAGAACCGCGCTTTATGTATACCTTTGATGCTCTTCGTTGTTGTAGCTTCTTACGCCCCGCGATATAATTTTTTTCCACCTCAGATTCTTCAGAAGCTCTATTTTTAAATACTTTTTTTTCGCAACCGAGTTATGACGACGCACGGGAACGAAATAAAAGAGCAAAGCAAACAGAGAAAAATAATGGCAACAAAGCGAAGGGCCACTTTAAGATCAGGCTCTCGCGAATCAGACAGGAACCGAAAGCTTCTTGGAGTTTTAGGACTCGGGATTGAAATGGGGACGAGACACGGAGCAATTTCGAGGTACAGAAGGTGGAACTTCGTGAAAAAAGGAACCTACAAGAGATAAGAGGCTCGGACGCAAGATGATATGCTCTGTCTATCTACAAGAGCATAGCTTCACGAGAAATAGATAGATAGATAAATAGATAGATAGATAGATAGATAGATAGATAGATAGATAGATAGATAGATAGATAGATAGATAGATAGATAGATAGATAGATAGATAGGTAGATACATACATACATACATACATACATACATACATACATACATACATACATACATACATACATACATACATACATACATACATACATACATAGGTAGATAGATAGATAGATAGATAGATAGATAGATAGATAGAGTGAGAGTGAGAGAAATTACGCGCATAGCCATGTACCACTCATTACAATACGGAAATTTTCCTGAACACTAAACTGAATTCATCAATTTATGCAAGATACGTCAATATACTCCACTACCCCAAGAGAGGAATCTGTTCACCTTTTAGAAAAAGAAAAATAAACAAATGAATGAAATGTACGAAACACAAGAAGACCAACGTTTGCCATTCTTTGACGTCCTCGTGCACCGCCGCGTCAGCAGCTTTTCCTCAGAAGTCTACGTCAAGGCTACGTCAAGTCTACGTCAAGACTACGTCAAGCCCACCAATTTAGGGTTTTGCCGCAACACCGCTAATGAATGGAGAGGATAATCATCGCTGTGTCACCAGCTACTTTGTCAAGAAAACCTTTATTCGCTGGTCCTCCTGAACTGCCGCCAACAGTGAACTAACACGAATTCCTCGCATGTCAGCAAACAATGGCTTTCCAAGACAGACGAAGTCATGAAACGCAGTTTGGATGCTTTCATGGTAAGACAACAACACAGAGAAAACACGCCAAAGGCTGAACGAAGAAAACTTTTTTTTTTTAACACCAAAATAAACAACGCGGTCGCCGTTGTGGATTTCAGTAGAAATTGTGTTCAAAATTGACGTCAGTGCGCACTCTACGAGGTGGCTAGGCCTTCGTTGGAATCCATTGAGGGGAGATCTAAGACCGTTTGAGGTCCTTACTGCAACCTCGACTCGCTTGCCTCAGAGTTCTTGCCTCCAGATACTGCGGGCTTGGTTCACTCGGTCACTACATTCTCAATGCCAGCCCAACCAAAGGACCATTTTTTTTCGCCCCTTTTGCAATGAATTAATCTTATTACAAGACTAAAACTTTCCTCCCTTCTTCTTTTCTCACACTTCGCCTTTGAGGTGGCCACATCGCTGCTTCTCCTCCTCCTCCTCCTCCTCCTCCTCCTCCTCCTCCTCCTCCTCCTCCTCCACCTCCTCCTCCACCTCCTCCTCCTCCTCCTCCTCCTCCTCCTCCTGCCTTTCCACTTCTCCTTCTCCTCTTCTATTTTCCTTTCTCGTCCTCCTCATTCTACCTCTTTTCTGTTTCCTTCTCCTCCTTATTCTTCTCTTCCCAATCTTCCTGTTTCTTCTCTTTTTCCTTCTCTTCTTTCTCCTCCCCCTCCTCCTCCAGTCCTCCTCCTCCTACTACTCTTCTCCTACTCATCTCTCTCCTCCCATCCTCCTCCTCCTCTTTCTACTGCTCCCTCTCTAACTCCTCCCTCTTCTCCTCCCCTCCTTCCTCTTTCTTTCGTCCTTGTCCTGTCCTAGCAGACGGACACGACCATTACGTCTGTGTCCAGCCATGTTTCACAAACCTATGAATACCAACGATATCGGTAAAGAGGAAAAGGAAAACGAACTTTACTCGTTGAGTAATAAATGCAAGAACACACACGCTCGCAGACACACCACACATACACACAGACACACATACACACACGCGCACGCACACACAGGGAAGAAAGTAGTAACACAATGGGTTAAAGAAACAAGAAGACTTAGGGGATATAACACACCAGAGCGACTGAATTTGTTGCTGATCAAAGAACTAAATGTTACAAATTCTTTGAAATACCTGTGTCGTGTAGGAGAGTGACCATGCAGTTCTCGATTTCCATGTGGGTATTAAGGAGTACAGAAGCAAGAGATAAGGCAAATACAACCGCAGCACGCAATACCTGCAACAGATCGGAGAGAAATATAAATTAGACGATGTTTGTCTTGAAGTACACCAAGTATTTAGCAATACTAACAAAAATACATAATAAATGGGTCATATAAAAGGCCATAGGCAATTTAATCCATAACAACTGGAAGTCAGTCTTTACCTGAAGAGACTCTGAAGTTGTTCATCTGGGTTGATACCATTAAACGAGAATGTCTTAATCTCTTCACCCCGAGTCACAATTTTTTATGCATTCATTCTTGCTTCCGGCAGGTGATTTTATTCAGTCTAGGAGAATTCTCTCCTCAGAATTAATCTTTCACCTGAATAGCTGTTTAATCAAGTTCTAAAAACACAATCGAGCCGAAAGAAACAAGCCGTTAGGTATAGTGAATTAGTCTATATTTCCTGTTGTGACAGATGGTAGAAGATTTTTTTCTTCTTTATTCTTTCTTACTTGAACGCGGTTTCCATCACTCATGATGCTGCCTCTCAACTAAACAAAATCATCAGGATTCTACCTTAACAACATATATAATGCAATTCATATTCATGAAGACATTTAAGCTGAAAATGGAGGAAGGAGAAGTAGCTGGTCGGATATCTTTGCACTAAGCATTTCTAACCAAAGAGGTCGTTAGTAAGCCCATAGACCAGCGGCTGTTACGTCACAGTTGCGGATTCCCTGTCTGGGAAACTGGGGGGGATAATTATTATCACTGTCACTTTTTTTCCCAGACTGCGAGAACAAATGCTTTTTAGAACTCCGTTTTACTGGCACGTTTGTTGAAACAATATGAAAAAATATAGCCCTCCATGCCATTAAGGTGCTATTATATGACTAATTACTATCTTAAGTGCTAAGATCGAGTATTCACCGGATGCAATTAAAGACACAGACAAGCGGACATGCGAGACACTCGAAAAAGCAATGAAAAAAAAAGAAATCGAGAGAGAAAGAATTGACAAATGATGACACATGACGAACGAGAGGGAACATCCCGGCTCAATTAATAGTTCCCTCTGAGACAAGTGCTTCCTTCAGGGATTTCAGGGACAAGCTAAGCTTACTTCCCCTCCAGGTACGATCAGGGCATCCACAGCTCAGCTTAGTTTAGGGGAAACATACGAAAAACTGATGATATGGTTTAACGTCACACACTTCCCTCTCCCCTATCAGGAGGTTAGAACGGTGCCCCTCACAGAGGGCTTTGTTACGTGGAATTTAATGAACCATGCCCTTGGTTCAACTTCGCCGGTGGCAGGATTCGAACCGCCCTCAATTCGACCTTCGCCGCAAGTAACGACGCCCTAACCCGCTCAGACAGCAAGCTGAAGAACTACGGGGGCATAAGTTATTCTATAAATGACCAGTGACCTCGTTTGTCTAGAATCCCAGATGATTTTGTTCGGACATAAGTAGATCCCAGGATTAAATTGTATAACCCATGTACTCGTACCATACTGAATTATTCCAGAGTGTGGTTGATTATTGCTTATCTTGATTTATATAAGACCTCTCCATAATTCAAAAGCAATAGGAGAAAGGAAACAAGTTCATCAGAGGGCTGTTACGAAAGAGCTTCGAGATCGATTGCTCTTTCGCACTTGGCTGGGTACGAATAATGTCTGTATCAAACAAAAGAATAAATGACTCAGAAAGAGACACTGCAGTCGTTGTTCTACAGAGATCCTCACGCGGGAAGGCCTTGTATTGTCACTCACTCACACACACACACATACACACACACACACACACACACACACACACACACACACACACACACACACACACACACACACACACACACACACACACACACACACACACACACACACACACACACACACACACACACACACACACACACACACACACACACACACACACACACACACACATACACGCACACACACACACACACTGGGGAGAGGAAGGACCATCCGCATTGCTCCGCATTTTTCAAAATGGAGACGTGGAGCTAAAACAAATGAGTGTTGGTCGTCAAGATAGGAGCTTGTCTGCCTCGCCACATAGAAATATGGGCGATTTACGTTGTTTTTCTTTTCTTTTCTTTTTTTCTTTTTTTTTGAAACGCGATAGATGAAAGAGGGACTAAGGACGGGTGAGAGAGAGGTGCTGAAGAGAGAGAACGAAGACGAAGACGAAGACAAAGACAAAGACAAAGACAAAGACAAAGACAAAGACAAAGACAAAGACAAAGACAAAGACGAAGACGAAGACGAAGACGAAGACGAAGACGAAGACAAGGACAAGGACAAGGACAAGGACAAGGACAAGGACAAGGACAAGGACGAAGACGAAGACGAAGACGAAGACGAAGACGAAGACGAAGACGAAGACGAAGACGAAGACGAAGACAAGGACGAAGACGATGACGATGACGAAGACGAAGGCGAAGACGAAGACGAAGACAAAGACGAAGATAAAGACAAGGACAAGGACAAGGACAAGGACAAGGACAAGGACAAGGACAAGGACAAGGACAAGGATGAAGACGAAGACGAAGACGAAGACGAAGACGAAGACAAGGACAAGGACAAGGACGAAGACGAAGACGATGACGATGACGATGACGAAGACGAAGACGAAGACGAAGACGAAGACGAAGACAAAGATAAAGACAAGGACAAGGACAAGGACAAGGACAAGGATGAAGACGAAGACGAAGACGAAGACGAAGACGAAGACGAAGACGAAGACGAAGACAAGGACAAGGACGAAGACGAAGACGATGACGATGACGAAGACGAAGACAAAGACGAAGACGAAGACAAAGACAAAGATAAAGACAAGGACAAGGACAAGGACGAAGACGAAGACGAAGACGAAGACGAGGACAAAGACAAAGACAAAGACAAAGACGAAGACGAAGACGAAGACAAAGACAAAGACAAAGACATGACATTAGATATGATACAAAATTAGCCCTTTTGGTAAGATAGCAAAAAAATTCAGCCTCCATGTGGCAATACATCCTAGATAGATACATACATACATATACCAAAGGCTTTTTCCCCCTTACACGGAGGGTAGCCAAAAAGAAAAAAAACATAGAAATCACTCCCACCCATTTCATTTCCCATATGTTCCACTCCCCTCCACCCTCCTCCCTCCCTCCTATCTTAGCACCTCCTAGATAAATATAGATGTAATTTTTGTCTTTTTCATGTCAAAAGACATGAGAAAAAGTATAGTAACGTATGAAAACACGAAGTTTTTTTTTATAGTATTTGAAGAGAAAACCAATGTGAATGATCGAGTTGGTACTGATGGTCAACTTGTTGTCGGTGGTAAAGCAGAACAGCTGGTGATGACGTAAATAATGGCATCAAAGTTTGTTGTTACCATAGTGATGAGCCAACGCCTAAGGTCTCACCTTTCCTTCAATCAATGAATCAATCAATGAATCAAATGAGCCATCCTGACTTCACTCCAGAACAAAGGCCTCCTTCATAGTATTCCATGATTCACACGCCCCCGCCAACCTCTGCCACGTCACTCCCGCAAACTTCTCAATCTCGTCTCTCCACCTTCTGTCTGGTCTCCCTCTTCCACGCTTCCCATCTCGCGGCGTCCAGTCAGTGACACACTTGCTCCATCGCTCATCAGTCGTTCGCACCAACTTACCTGCCCAATTCCACTTCCTCTCTTTTACCGCCTCCACAAGCAATTTGGACTCTTTTCTTTACGGTAATTAAATATAACTTACCGACCACCTGGTAGTCCAGCGTCCTCAGTGATGTCACCTTAGCGTCAATGACGTCATAGTGACAAGACAGTGACATCACACGTGACATGACGTATGAGAATAATCTTCCTCTGTCAATAATCGTACACATCTTAGAACTATGAATACTCCTTGGCTTAATACTTTGTTGACCTGAATAAAATCACCTAACGACAACCATAGTAAGAATATTAGTACCATCAGGTACAGGAGGTAGTCACGTGACATAGTAAGAAAGTTCAACGACAGCCAAAATACAAAAAATAAATAAATAAATAAATACATACATACATATACTAAAGGCTTTTTCCCCCTTACACGGAGGGTAGCCAAAAAGAAAAAGGCATAGAAATCACTCCCACCCATTTCATTTCCCATATATTCCACTCCCTTCCACCCTCCTCCCTCCCTCCTATCTTGGCACCTACATAAATAAAACACAATTTGAACACTCCAATGATGCAAAGATGGACTGACGGAGTCAAGATTACTCCAATACATATTTGAAACATAAACAATGATTAATGTAATTCATATCAAATTATTTTAGACGGTAAAAGACATATAGATACTATGTTAGTTCTAGATTCACTTGTGTGTTTTTGATAATATTTTCAGGTTCGGGACAGTGGATTGCAAACAAATTGGAACTGGCCAAGAGATGAAGAAGCACTAAAAAGATTGGCTCTCTGATGATATCAATGGCGATGAATTTGTCAACAAACAGCATGGGTTGTACGCCATACCTTGACGAGCTTCATATTTGCCTTATACACACACGCGCACGTGCTCGCACACACACATATGTATATATACATACATATATATATATATATATATATATATATATATATATATATATATATATATATATATATATATATATATATATGCATGACGTAACAGGGAGTAGGAAACAGACGTCTTAGTCAGGAATAAAGTCAACCTAAACTAAGACTCCTGTGTTTCCTACTCCTACTTACATCAACCTGTAAGAATGTCTCATGATATGTGTGTGTGTGTGTGTGTGTGTGTGTGTGTGTGTGTGTGTGTGTGTGTGTGTGTGTGTGTGTGTGTGTGTGTGTGTGTGTGTGTGTGTGTGTGTGTGTGTATGTGTGTGTGTATACATAATCACAACACACATAAAAATTGCAACAACTGAAAGGAAAGAAGACTTCCCCTCTTCAGCAGAGAACTTTACGAAGGCGGGTCTGTAATTGCCTGTCTATAGGGGGAAGAGCTAACTGCTCAACTTTTCCAGAGCGAAGACGACAGGGGGAGTTGAAACGAATGGACGTCATTGGCCGTTCAAGGCTCACGTCTGCCTGGTAACAAGGAACCCCCCCCCAGTGGGTGATATGCGACTCTTCTGGGGGAGGAGGAGGGGTGGGGAGGGAGGGGAGGAGCGGCCGAAGAATGAGGGAAAATGCAAATGCCTTTTCAAAATTGAGGCGTGAGTTTTCGTGGAAACTGTGAGAGCTGGCCGAGCGTGAGTCGACATAAAAGGTTGACTGGATTGCAGCTTCCAGGGCTCTGTTCTGCAATTTGCTGAGAAGTGTGTTTTATTTATGCAAGTGCGTTCGCATATATACATATACATATACATATACATATACATATACATATATATATACATATACATATACATATACGTATACATTTTCTAATGTCTTAAATAGACGAAAACGTTATATATTCCGATCTTTGATTTCCTCGTGGTTTCAGCAAAATATTCACGTGTTTATATGATTACTGTTGCATACATATACATATATATATACATATACATATACATATACATATACATATACATATACATATACATATACATATACATATATATATACATATACATATACATATACGTGTACATTTTTAATGTCTTAAATAGACGAAAACGTTCCATATTCCGATCTTTGATTTCCTCGTGGTTTCAGCAAAATATTCACGTGTTTATATGATTACTGTTGCATATATATACATATACATATACATATACATTTTTAATGTCTTAAATAGACGAAAACGTTCTATATTCCGATCTTTGATTTCCTCGTGGTTTCAGCAAAATATTCACGTGTTTATATGATTACTGTCGCATACATATACATATATATATATACATATACATATACATATACATATACATATACATATGCGTATACATATACATATACATATACATATACATATACATATACATATACATATACATATACGTATACATATACATATACATATACATAATCATTTACATATACATATACATATACATATACATATACTTATACATACACACACGCACACACACAAACACTTTCTTATAAGTCCCTAGAAACGCACCAAGGTCCCGCGTCTACCGACCTCCCAACACATCAGGAATTGTTTTCTTATTTCTCAATCTTTCCGCTTCTTTATCAATCAAATAATTTTCTTGTACAATGTAATATTGTTGTATGTTAGAAAATGTGAGATTAGGAAACAAAAACACATGGGTAATACATAGGTTCTGAAAACGACTTTTGGGAACCCTGTGACGCAGACTGATGGGAAGAGTACTGGAAAAGTTACGATAATTAGTTGGAAAACAAATCACATAATCCATTGTCCCCCAGAGAGCAACTACTTAGTGGGAGATTTTTTTTTTTCGGAAGCCAAAGTTATCTACACTACTTTCGAGTGAATTTTAAACAATCTACTTAACGCCACCTTTACATAAGCACTAGAAGCTATACATCACTTCAGTAGTTAGTTTTAATAGCTGTATTTGCATGTAGAATGCTTTTTGTGTTGATAAATGACTATCCAAGCTTAGATTCGAGTCGGAATCCAGGAAACATTGCTCCCGAACCCCAGCAAGTATATTCATTCAGTCTGAAAGGATTACAAAGGAGGAGCCTGCCGACAGGAGACCTTTTGGTCCATAACTAGGTCGGATGCGGAAAAATATATAATAATGATAAATAAATAGAAGAAAAATAAATTTAAAAAAATTGTAGTACAAATAATAATAAATAAAATAAATAAATGCATAGGTATAGTTAAATAATAAACAAACAGGTAAATAGTAAATAATAATAAATTGACAGATAACTAATAATAAATAAAAATAAAACAAATAATAATAAACAAACAAATAATAACAAAAAATAAACAAATATGATACACTTGTAATTTGCGTTTACATTTCAACAGTTTGTAGGGAAGTCAGAGGTTAAAGAATAGAAAAAATCAGAATATACGTTGCAAAAGAATAAAGTCTTTACATGAAATAAACAAGTGATACAAACTTACTACCTGCGGATATTTCATTAACTTTAGGACGGATCTCTAGGCCTCAATCAAGGTACTAAGGCGCCTTCAATCAAGCCCTTTGGTACTACGGCGCCTTTACAGACTTTATTTTGGCTGACCCCAGTTCATTTCGTTCAGCTTAGGCGATTGGACCCTTCCTCAGCTCCAGAAGTTAAGACTATCTTGATCAAACCAAACAACACCCAATATTACAGTAAACATAATATTTCAAGTCACTGGAAGAGAAAATGTCACGGACTGAAATATTGGTCGCACGGTCTGGTAAATTCGACAGCAGTCTACGGATGATTCACTTGAGATTTCAGAAATGCTCTGGGAGGGGAAGCCGCCTTTTGTCTAGGAATATGCCCTCCCATTCCTAGATAATCAGTGGTTATTACCTGTGTACACTATTTACACGCACTTTCAACTCACAAGCAGCCCCGTAAGGACCAATAGGTCTCTTGCTGTTTGCATCTCCTTTGTATTCCTTACAAAGGTTTACAAAGGCGGAGCATGCCGACAGGAGACCTTTTGGTCCATATCTAGGTCGGATGTGAAAAAAAATCATAATAGTAAATGAATAAATAAAAACTATAATAATCTAAATAACAAATAAAATACATAAATAGATACATAGGTATAGTTAAGTAATAAACAAACAGGTAAATAGTAAATAATGATAAATTGACATATAACTAATAATAAATGAGAATCAAACAGACAAATGTCTATATATGGTCATGATGATGCACTTCGGGTGGGCCCACCTCAATGATTTCAACAAACAAAGTAATGTCGATCTTCTGTTTAGCCTCGCAAGGCCGCGACATGAACCATATCGGAAAGATGGATACCAAGACTGTAAAGGCCTGGAAACCATCCAACAGGAAAATAACAACGGATGCATTATCGTTATGAAACGCCTGAGAAGTAGAAGAGAATACCAGGATTTATCTATAACCGTGACATCGCATTTCGTGACCGTTTATACAGCGCCATTAAATGATATGGTGGTCGGTTATGACAACAGTCTATAAGAATTTGATCTATATAAAGAAAAAATCGAAGAATTAGAGAATGCTTGTCTTCCTCGTGTGGTCGCATTTTTGGTGACAGCCATTTGATATTCGGCACGTGGATGCCATTGCACTCAGGAAAGGTATATAATTAGTTTCCATTATTATAATTTTATCAATAAAACAATCATAAAAGATTGCATATTAACATCGAAAGAAAATGTGCGAGTGATGTCGACCTTCCCAGCCGCCAGAATGTGTATCCATCTCCTCCTCCCCCCACTCCACCTACGAAGCTCGGCGTGTGGGTGAGCTCGCTTGGTTGACTTGATAATCACAAGGTAGAAGCCGCCTCCCACTGACTTACATTACATATTCGTTACCAGCCACGGGGGCTTTAGATACTTAGTTCTCCTGTGGAAGACCTCTGCTTCGCTACGCGGGTTTTGACGCCCCCAGCCACTGAGGTGAGGGGACTTCATTAACAAACTGATGAGATGGAAGGGATTTGTTTGTTTTTGATCCGGATGTGTGCTTGTGCTCTGGCTCGGTCAACCCTTTATAAAGGAGCAAGGGCGCTCAGTGCGCACACGCACACACACACACACACACACACACACACACACACACACACACACACACACACACACACACACACACACACACACCCCTGTTCACCTAGCAGTGAGTAGGTACGGGACGTTAGTCAAGGAGTTGTGACCTTGCTGTCCCGGTGTGTGGTGTGTGAGTGGTCTCAGACCTACCCAGAGATCGGCAAATAATGAGCTTTGAGCTCACTGCCGTAGGGTGGTGTCTGGCTGTCTCGACAGAGACTGCAGCAGATCCGAGGTGAATACACACACACACACACACACACACACACACACACACACACACACACACACACGGTGGCGCGGTTGGTAGAGTCCCAGACTGTCAGTACGCCGGTGCTGGCGGTAACTGGTTCGAATCCTGCCCAGGGCTGAAATGATTTCGGTATCGCTGCGCTTCGAGTCGTTACTCCAACTCTTGTGGGCGGGGAGTTGGGTGTGTGTGTGTGCGTGTAAGGTCATAGCATTACCCATAGATCGGTCATACGAGCTCTGAGCTCTCTTTCGGGAGGGAAATAGCTGTCGGTCACGAGTCCAACACGTGATCCAAAGACCAAGGTGAAACACACACACACACACACACACACACACACACACACACACACACACACACACACACACACACATGTGTAGTCTCCCAACCTGTACAAATATATGCATAACTTGTTCCATATTGATATTCTTCTTATCCATATTCAGATCTTTGTCAGCTGCATGCATGGAAATACAACTGGATTTTCTTATTTTCTCTCGAAAAGGATTTTTTCAGTACCTCTAATCAATACTCACATACATACATATACCAAGGGATTTTTCCCCCTGACACGGGGGGTAGCCAAAAAGAAAAAGGCATAGAAACCACTCCCACCCATTCCATCCCCTACATATTCCACTCACCTCCATCCTCCTCCCTCCCTCTCATCTTGGCACCTGAACATTAAATTAGATATATAGATTTATATCTGTAAGAAATTCTAGGCAATACTAACTTCCAAGGAAACTTTCTTTGATTTGTTATTCTCTGTTTTGTATTCAAACCTGTGATGGCGATTCTTCTTTAATAGCAATATAATGGGGGGAGAGTATTACATTTCACGTCCTGATAGTGAGGGGTCTATAACAAAAATGATAGTTTCTTTTTCACAATAACTTCCTTTCTAGATAATCCCAGGCGGGTTTTTTTCCGTTGAGGGTGGGGTCTCTGTACAAAGGTGGCTGATACTATCTAGAATTCTAGATCAGCATTTCTCGGCCGATTATTTCGTATATCCCATACTTTATGGCAGCGTTTCTCAAACCTTGGGTAACCTTTGAGATAAATTGCATGTCTCAAGGAACCCCTGCGAAAAAAAAAAAAAAAACATATCTTTCTCATTTTATTTTCATCGTAATAATAGGTTAGATAGGATGATGTCTACATTGCATTATTACAATAACCTTTTGCGGAACCTTAGGGTTTCGCGGAACCCTGGTTGAGAAACGCTGCTTTATGGAGTACTGTTCTTTAGCTTCCTGAAGACTATTTGCAACGCTGAAAAGAACCGTCGTGCATCCATACATTCCACTAGTTTTCGATTTGTGTCTCCCATCTGTGAAGTTCCGTAACCCCCGGGGGTCTACGGACCCCAGGTGGCCCTCCCAGGTGGCCCTCCCAGGTGGCCCTCCCAGATGGCCATCCCAGGTGGCCCTCCCAGGTGGCTCTCCCAGGTGGCCCTCCCAGGTGGCCCTCCCAGATGGCCCTCCCAGGTGGCCCTCCCAGGTGGCCATCCCAGGTGGCCCTCCCAGGTGTCCCTCCCAGGTGGCCCTCCCAGGTGGCCCTCCCAGGAGGCCCTCCCAGGTGGCCCTCCCAGGTGGCCCTCCCAGGTGGCCCTCCCAGATGGCCCTCCCAGGTGGCCCTCCCAGGTGGCCATCCCAGGTGGCCCTCCCAGGTGTCCCTCCCAGGTGGCCCTCCCAGGTGGCCCTCCCAGGTGGCCCTCCCAGGTGGCCATCCCAGGTGGCCATCCCAGGTGGCCATCCCAGGTGCCTCCTGAGGTTGAGAACCGTTCATCTAGAACAGTCATTCACAACGGGGGTGATATCTCCCCCCAGGGGGCGATTTTTGAGCTCAGGGGGGAGCGAAAAATGTCACAGGTATTGCTTCTAACTGACAAATTTTAAGCCTAATATAAAAGATCTAGCAGCTAAGCACTAGCCGGGCCCAAGGATCTCATTAAAACACGACGTGAGCAAAACATTTTAAATTAGTTGTTTATCATTGTCGCAATTGTTTTTATTATTCTTTTCCAATTAAGGGGGGCGATCCTTTTTTTCAATTGAAAAAGGGGGCGATATGGCTAAAAAGGTTAAGAAACCTTGATCTAGAATAACCAGATCAGAGGCGTTCTCCCAGCAGAGCGAAACCACCCGATTCTATTTTTTTTTATTTTCTTATCATAAACTACTTGTATGTCACTAGATTCGTTGTTAGTCCTTTTAGGAGTGAAGAAACCTTTACCTGAATAAAGTCATCTGGTGCAAGCCAGAAGGGAATAAGTAAAGCATTCCATCAAGGCAATCAAGTTAAGCGCATTACACCACTCTCCCCCTTCCCTCTCTCTCTCTACAGACTTTGAATAGCGCGTAATCCTCCTTCAACATTCTGATCACCTCATTCTTTTATGTAAACATCACTCACTTCCCACGGTCTGATGCACGTGTCACAAACCGTGCCTTTATTCATCAGAGACCTTCCCGTTCGACGTTTCGAAGCCTTCCTCCTCTCATATCATTATGGATGAATTGCGGGCACCATACAACTTCGCCTTTGTTAGTCACAGGAGCGGCACTACAAGCTTATCAGCCTTTATCATACAACATTCAGGCCAAAGACTAAAGACTTCCCACGTGGAGGCCGACCAGGGAGATCAACGTTTCTCATCCCGGTGACACGGGTTGTGATTACATATTCCTTACGTAGGAGTAGAGAGAAGAGAGGACCCAGGTCCTATGCCTCCCTGCAGACCTGGTGTCTGCGTGGTTGCTCCCACGGCGTGGTAGACGCCTGTCGACTGGCGTAGGTCGTGCTGTATCGTGTGTCGGCTCGGTTCGCGGAACTTTGGTAGAAAGGACAAATGGAACCCACCTTTTCCAGTCCATTTTTAGCTCTGAGCCTTCCACGTTCTTGTGCATTTGCAAGTGTAGTATATATATATTTTTATAAATATATATATATATGTATATATACATATATATAAATACAAATATAAATATATATATATATATATGTATACATATGTATATATATATACATATATATGCATATACATACATGCATACATGTATACATATATATACACACACACATATATATATATATATATATACATGTGTGTGTGTGTGTGTGTGTGTGTGTGTGTGTGTGTGTGTGTGTGTGTGTGTGTGTGTGTGTGTGTGTGTGTGCGTGTGTGTGTGTGTGTACACCAGGGATAAGAATCGGGTTAAGTTTGGTATGAACACAACTCACGAATACTCTACGTGTCGTAGGAGGCAACGATTCAAACCGAGGGACATCTCAAGTAACCAAACAGTGTATTTTGGAAGTCTACTATTCGTAAGAAGCCTGGGCTCGGAATGTCCCTGCATCGAAAGAAAGGCTGAAAAAGCTACTTAGAAATTAAACAAGGCTGAAACCAATGTCGAATTTAATAGAAACTGTGTCCGAGAGGCCTTTACCTCATATCCTCCTCCTTCTCCTTCTCTTCCTCCTCCTCTTCTTCCTTCCTTCCTCCCATCCGTCCTGTCCTGTTCGCTTCGTTAACCACCAACCAGCTAGTCGCTTTTGCTGATTTCAGTAAATCCATCAAGGTGGTCGTTTCAGGAATGGGAGGCAATGTACACAACTGTCCTTTCATTTTCTCGCAGAGTCTTCTTTCCCTCGGTCCCTTGAGCAAGGAACGTCTGGGCGAGATGATCCTATGAGTGGTGTTATACTCGGGGACATGTCCGTGCAACCTAGTCCACCGCTAAGTCGACGAAGCTAATGGGCGAAGTTCCGTCATCCCTCGGTTATCTTCCGGCTCAAGGGGCTATCACACTAGGCTTCTTCTACGGTCTTCACGAGCGCCGATAGTCGAGAGCTTGTTTGAATAAAAACGACTTTGGTTACAATATCTTGTTTTTCAAGTCTCGAGGTATCAAATATACTTCCGTCATATATAGCAAAGCTTAATTATGAACTGAGGGATAGTAAACCTATAAGAATCTTAGACATACTGTAGAAATACTCTTAGAGAAGTCTAGACTTATGTACGCAAAGACATATTTTAGTTATTCAAATGGAGGTTGGAGGTAGGATGTCGGAGGAAAATTAGCCCAGTGTGATAACCAAAAGTCATTTGTCGGAGTAAGATCCAATAATGTATGATACTGGCTTATAAGGCTTCATCCCTTTGCTAACGGAGAAGTCACACAAGGCTTAACGAAGAAGTCCACTAGATTCCACAATAAGAGAGAGAAAAGGAACCCCTTCCCCCACAGTAATGAAGAGATTTACTTGGAATCGGCCATCAGCACTCCATAACCAAGGGTGTATCACAGACATGAATAGAATCACGTATTAGCAACAAGAATAAATGAAAAGTGCCAACCACTATGGGAGGAAAGTACTATGAGAGCACTGGCTGGCGAACAGTTGATGTGAATCTCAACCTTAGCGGGGATACTTTGCGGTCAGATACAAAATACTTTGTTAGCTGACTTTCCCACGGTTATCGGTGCGAAAAGTAGAATTACCTTGCAGTGGAAATAAGTTTAAATTACCCTGTTACACAATTATCTTTGTCAGCCTGTCTTTCTATTTGTCCATATATATATATATATATATATATATATATATATATATATATATATATATATATGAAGTTTTAAGTAAAAGTAACCATTCCCCGTTTGTATCAAGAAACACCTCTGATCTTTTCATCCAGGTTTCTTTTACTTATTTGTAAAAAACAAATTAATAAATAGATAAATAAATAAATAAATAAATAAATAAGCAAAAAAAAAAAACTTTAAATGCCGACGTGTAGCCTAAAGTAAAATAAATTTGACCTCGAGGAAACGTCTAATCTTTTTTTCCATAAAATTGGCTCATGTTGAGCTCCTATGCCACCACCATAGCCTTGGGGACTTGGGGAACGCGGCGAACTGCCCAACAAATCAAATATTGTGGCCTTTAGGGGACAGTAAATCAGGGGAATCTGACGTCGCTCGCAGTCCATAAATCGGCTGCTGAGCGGATTTGGTGCTAGGTCGGGTCAATCAGCCTCCGGTTGGTGTCAGGTCACTCGGGACGAGGTCACTCTCCGGCCTTATTGTCGACGACAAGAAGTGATCGTTCTATCTTATGTTATGCTGTCGAGACGCCCTTTCGTAGATGTTTCCTCGGGTTTGTTATGGAGGATGTAGCTGAGTTAGTAGATGGGTCTGTCTTTTAAGGATTTTTTTATATATCGGATGTATGGCCACGGTGAGAGAACGAGATCTACAAATTTCTCCCGACGTGATAATTTTCACAAGGGTGATGTAGGCAAGGTCATCATATTAAGACAGCATGGTAGGATTAGTAGTAATAGATTCAGTTCTTGGTTGCCGGACTAAAGTTGATAAAGTTGACACATCAATTGGATAAATTGCAAACATTTCCACTCAACAAGAGAGTGATAGACGCGCTTTTTTCAAAATATGTTTGTTATTTATTTATTTAACATTATTATGATGTTTTTTGCATCCGACCTAGATATGGACCAAAAGGTCTCCTGTTGGCATGCTCCTCCTTTGTAATCCTTTGTAATATTACATTTATTAATTTTACAAGTTGTTGTTGTTTTGTTGTTGTTGTTGTTGTTGCTGCTGAAACTATGTTGTTGTTGTTGTTGTTGTTGTTGTTGTTGTTGTTGTTGTTGTTGTTGTTGTTGTTGTTGTTGTTGTTGTTGTTGTTGTTGTTGTTGTTGTTGTTGTCATATTCATCATTATCATTACTATTACTATTGTTACTATTACTATTATCAAAATTATTACTAGTATTACTATTTTTCTACCTAGTATTATTATTATTCATTGTATCCTATTTCATTTTTTGGCCAACAAAACAAAAATTTTACCCATATGATACGGGAGGATAGCTCACATCGAAATAAGGATGAAAAAATCCTTCAACTTTTACTAAATCCAATTTCAATTTAAGACTGTTCTCTAGTATTGTGACTGAAAACGATTTTATTCACCCTATGCAACAAAGGGTTATATGTGACGTCATGTTCTAAACAATGACGTCATACACCTCTTGTCCACCCTATCATTAAATTGGTCAAGAAATGACACCTCGTGTATGTCGCATAGTCTACGACTAAATAGTGCCAGATCGCAGTGGCACCGTGGCATCGGACCAAGAACCGTCTTGCTGGTCTTTTTTTCCGCCGTGTTCCGTTGCATTTGACCTCAGCGGCTGGCACGCGTTGCTCCAACCTTGGGTCGATCAGCCAATCTCATCGGAGTGACAGTGAACAGGACTGTTTGTTTGTTTGTGGGGGAAGGCGGGGACGGGGAGAGGATGGGTTATTGGGTCGATGTGACATGGGTGCCGCGTCTCTGTGACAAACAGTGTATCAGATATCTGTACCAGGAACATAGACGAAGGCCGGGGGGGGGGGGGTGAGTGAGGTCAAAATATCCCCCGTGGGGTGCCGCAGAGGTCCGTAGCGTGTCAGGCTTCTGGCACAAGATCGGGTGATGGGGAGGAAGCCTTAGAGGCGAGGAGGAAGACCCGGAAGGCCTGGCCCTTCCGAGGTCCACCACCTTCCAATTGAAATTGCGATATTGCGGTGGTAAGTGAGCGCGGGGCGGTGGGGCAGAGGGTCGAGTCCACGTGTACATTGGACAACAAAAGCAATAAATGCGAGATTGGGAACATGTGAGGAATAACTTCAGAAATGCTGTTGGGTTTCGTTTTCTTTCGTTCGTTTGAGGTATACGTACAGACACGTGCGTGCACGCACATAAGCACACACATATACGTACACACGCACACACGCACATATATATATATATATATGTATATATATATATATATATGTATATACATATATATAAATATATATATATATGTATATATATATAGATATATATGTATATACATATATACATATATATATATATATATATATGTGTGTGTGTGTGTGTGTGTGTGTGTGTGTGTGTGTGTGTGTGTGTGTGTGTGTGTGTGTGTGTGTGTGTGTGTGTGTGTACATACATACATACATACATATATATACATACATATATATATGCATATATATATATTATATATATATACATATATATATTTATATATATTTGTTTGTTTATATATACATATATATATATATATATATATATATATATATATGTGTGTGTGTGTGTGTGTATACATGGATAGATATGCACACACAGACAAAACATACGGGAGGAGATCACTAATTATATATTCATACATATTTATGTATATCTACAATTACATGAATAGATCCATATGTACGTGCTGTATACACATCTTTAGCTTAATCATCCCTTTAGCAGAAGGCTTCATGCCCGAGAAATTGTTACACTTCCTTCGTATAATTTTTACATAACCCATCGACATGTAATCCCGCCTCTCATTACGTGGAAAGCTTTCAGAGACTCCTTCAATTCTGTAACACCTTGACTAGAATTCGGGGTTGCAAATGCCAGAAGACTTCCATATACTTTTTAGAGCCAACCCATCGTAATAGGCCGAAGCCTAGTGGGGGTGTACTCTGCAGAGGCTGAATAAAATCGCTTGGCACCTGCATCCCAGAAACCTGTATTTTGTGTTGCCATGCTGAAGAGGATTAATTAACAGTACCTGAGGAATTACTGTCCTCTCTTTACAGCTCTGATACTATCATTGACACACTCTCTCGTCTATGCTTAAAACGTATACATCTTAAATGAATAACGACAGAAAACATCCTAAGTGGTTGTGACCTTATCAACAGATTTATTGGGTTTATCTTTCTCATTCCCCCCGCCAGTTGAGGATTGCAGGTTATGTCAAACTGAACCAGTTCGTGTAGGATAACAGCAATACCTCATTAACCAGAATCTGAAGAAAAAAATCAAAAGATAATCTCATTTTCCTTGCATTCGCTGATTTAGTACCTACTGATGATTTATGTGGATTGTTTAACCTTCGAGAAATTAATAAAGAAAGAGAAGTTACCTGTTCCCTTTAGATCTTCGAGACATAAATAGAATCCTGATAAGAAACTTCGCATGCAACGGGAAATCCAATTAAGGTAAAGCCTTCCAAGGGAGATCATCCAAAGTGAAAGTCATCACCATTCGTACCGAGGCTGTTCCAGAAACCAGTTTATCTTCTTCTTCCTCTTCTACTACTGTTGATACTGGTGATAGTAGTGATGCTACTGAGATATTACTGATACTGCTGATTCTACTGGTTGTACTGATGCTACTGATACCTTTAGTACTACTAGTACTACTTGCAATACTAATACCACTAATAATTGTAGTAACAGTAATATCACTGTTACTTCTCTTCCTCCTCCTCCTCCTCCTTCCCCTCTTCCTCTTCCTCCTCCTTTCCCTCTTGCTTACCCCTTTCTTTCTTTTTTTCACTTGGCTCGTCCTCTTCTTTTTCCTCATCCTCTGTCTCCGGTTTCCTAG
The DNA here is from genome assembly GCF_046742065.1 of Oratosquilla oratoria. Classification (NCBI taxonomy): domain Eukaryota; kingdom Metazoa; phylum Arthropoda; class Malacostraca; order Stomatopoda; family Squillidae; genus Oratosquilla; species Oratosquilla oratoria. Next base: position 48,201,765 of record NC_134782.1, read on the forward strand.
CAATACCAATACTAAAAATAATTGTAGTAACAGTAATATCACTATTACTTCTCTACCTCCTCCTCCTCCTTCCCCTCTTCCTCTTCCTCCTCCTTTCCCTCTTCCTCATTCCTTTATTTTTTTTCACTTGGCTCGTCCTCTTCTTCTTCCTCATCCTCTTTCTCCGGTTTCCATCCTTCTCTCTTCCTTTTCCTCTCTTTCTGTCTTCCCCTCTCCCTCTCTTCCTTGCTTCCTCTCCCTCTCTCCCTTGCTTCTTCCTCCTCTTCCTCCCATTCAACTCCCCTCTGGTGTCGCGCTATCTAGCAGCACTTAATCAAGTGACCATCATTAAGGAAAGCTGTCCTTTGGCTCGTCACCAAATTGGTCTCCTTCCTCCCCCCCTCCCCTCCCCCCTCTTCTACCCCCCCCCCCTCCTTTGCTGGAGGTGTGTGCTGGAGAGGAAGGGGTGCAGATCGGCCATCCTTCAGCGCCAGAGCGAGATCCTACGTCCTTCTTTTTCATGGAAGGATTATTCTCATTCGACATGAAATCCTTTGGAAACAGAACGTCGATGCCAAAGTTGAAGACTGCCTGAGATCCAACTGATGGGCCACCAAGGTGACTTGGATTTTCTTCTTCAGCCTTTCCTTTTTTCTTTTTTTCTTTTTTTTTATTGTACCAGGGTTCAAAATGGTGATATCTTCTGCGTTCTAGGCCAAGGGTCGTTTAGATACGGACTGATAACAAATAATAAGTCAGTGACGGCAGAAGCTATCGTCAAGGTTTTGTTCCAACAACACAAACCCATTTTCCGTTTTTTTTTTTTTTTTTTTCAAGATTTACTCTTTCTGTGGAATGGTTATGTTAGGATATGTTAGGACCAATTGGACAAAGTAAATTTCAAGTTATAACCGTGCCCTCGTGTTTCTGGAAGTTTACCTAAGTAAGTTACACAAGACATGTCATTAGTGTAGATCCCCTCTTGGGTCTGAATCCTGATAAGCCTTCTTTGAGTTCCTGTTTATCTATCTATCTATCTATCTATACATCGGTCTATCTATCTATCTACCTATCTGCCTATCTATCTATTTATCTATCTACCCATCTATCTATCTATCTATCTATCTATCTATCTATCTACCTATCTATCTATCTATCTACCTATCTACCTACATATCTATCTATCTATCTACCTATCTATCTATCTACCTATCTACCTACATATCTATCTATCTATCTATCTATCTATCTATATACCAAGAGATTTTTCCCCCTTATGCGGGAGGTAGCCAAGTCAAAGACACGTACCTATTCCCACCCATCCCCATCTTATCATTTTCCCTTCATGTGTGTGTGTGTGTGTGTGTGTGTGTGTGTGTGTGTGTGTGTGTGTGTGTGTGTGTGTGTGTGTGTGTGTGTGTGTGTGTGTGTGTGTGTGTGTGTGTGTGCGTGTGCGTGTGCGTGTGCGTGTGCGTGTGCGTGTGCGCGTGTGTGTGGGGTGGGACTAGGCATCCTGCTCTCTGTAGTCCATTGGGTACATTCCTGTGAGAAACCAAGGCACAAAAGGGTCTGAGAGAAGTTTTCCAACCAGAACCCTTAGGCCGGCCACACACGTGCAGTTTAAACTGACAGTTACAACTGTTCAGTTATAACTGTCAGTTGAAACTGCACGTGTGTGGGTATCTCAGTGATACTGAGATACCCAAACACATGCAGTTTTAACTGACAGCTATAACTGAACAGTTATAACTGTCAGTTTAAACTGCACGTGTGTGGCCGGTCTAAGGTTTGGCCTTTGAATTCCGTTGACTACAAACCCCACGGCCCCAAAGCACCAGGCAACGGTCCTCTGACCCTCCCAAAGACTTCCCGGAAAATCTTGTTTGTTGCCTGTGATCTATTAATTCTAATCTGTTTGTATTTCACGGGCTTGAAGAACCGGCAAGTAGGAAACAGTGGCTGGTGATCTGTTCTTCTATGGTGAAAATAAAAATGGAGGAGATTTATTCAAAGTTGATGGAGATTTTGGTCCTGGTCTATATTGAGATAAGGGTGTTGATGGGGATTGGAAATGAGAGGAAGGGAGATGATGCCATTCGACGTCCTGCTTACTGGGTTCAGTCCATCGTTTGTCCCACTGTTCTTCAGTAATAACCCTAGCGTTGAAGCTAAGGTTGAATCACTCTTGTTGAAAATTAATCATTTTTCTAAGAAAATTTTTCATAATATTTCAGAACTAAACTGTCCGTTTTTTGAACAGCGTTCAATAAGAGCTTTCTTATTTCTGCTGTTGTAGTTATAAATCATCATGGCGTTGTGACATCACAACACGAAAGGTCGTACTTTTAAAAACCTTTCACTAGACTTAGCGAACGTCTTTTACTATCAGAATTCTGCCGTTTCTAATTGATCCGGTTTAATGGCCCATCCATAAAATCTTAATTTTCTCATGCATGGCCAATGAAGTTAGTAAAATTCTACTTTATGATGACACAAAGCGTTCGCCAGATTTGGTGAAAGGTTTTAAGAGTTCGGCCCAAAAAAGACAGACTCCCTTGTTATTTTCGTTCAATTTGTCTTCTTCTTCTACACAGCCGCGTGTCCTAAAGGCGCTACTCCCGGCCCCGTTAGCAATATTCTGTCTTCAACGAACCTCACTCTTCTTCCATCCTCCTAATCAAATGCTTTTCTGCGTCTACGCCTGTATATCACATGCATAAGCCAATGTGTGTGTGTGTGTGTGTGTGTGTGTGTGTGTGTGTGTGTGTGTGTGTGTGTGTGTGTGTGTGTGTGTGTGTGTGTGTGTGTGTGTGTGTGTGTGTGTGTGTCTGTGTGTGTGCGTGCGTGCGTGTGCGTGTGGCGCGCGTTTACATACATATGTGTGAACTTTCCAACAAACAATCATGGACGCCGCTGTCATGTATAATTCAGACACATTTCCTCCATCCCCGGAATGGAAATATATATTATATTTGGGTGTGGATCAGTCCTTCTCCGGATGATCCGGGCGCTGGCATGGGATAAAATGCCAAACAAGTGATTAGTGGGCCGGATAGGGTATAAGTTGCTATGGTTAACGCCCAAGGGATATTAGTGTATTCAGGAATATCCTCCAAGGCCAGAGAAGCACACGCTGCACGCTTCGGGTCATTTGAACAACGCGTGGTACCTCACAGGATCCCGTGGCGAACTTGTGAGGAGGTCGTGAACTCGATTCCCGGGATCTGTTGCGGGCTATGACGCGTCGGTTTCCGAAAGCTCTGGCCAGGCGGGGAGAAGACCCAACGTCGGTAAAAAAATAAAAATAAATGAATAAATAAATAAATAAATAAGTAAATAAATAAATAAATAAAAACAGCGTCTTATCACAACTGGGATGGAATGGTGAGTTCAGATGAATCAGATGACCCGACTCAGGTCAACCTCACGTACCGGTTTGGGGTCGAATTGGGGTCTTGCCTTCAAAGAGGAAAGATAAAAAACAGCCCATCATATCACCAACAATAAATGGGGAGTTTTATCAATTCTACTTTTTTCTATAATAAAAGCATTATTTATTTGGACACGCAAATCCTCTTGACGGAGTAAAATTTCCGCCAATCACAACATAAAACGAAGAAGTCTGTGGCTTTTTCGGCGGGAAAACGAAATGGCGGGAGGCGGATTCGGAGAATACCACATCAGCCTATGCACTTTTAATTGAAAACCTAATTAAATTCGACGCCTGCAATGATCTGTGTGCATGTGGTAGGATTCACAATAACCACTCTATTTTATGGGAGGGAAATAGATGAATTTTGATGAAGAGCTTTTGTCGTGGCACCGTAATGCTGAAGTCAAAACATGCTGGATGAAGAAGACCCAGCGTGTATATATATATATATATATATATATATATATATATTTATATATATATATATATATATATATATGTACATATATATATATATATGTACATATATATATATATATATATATATATATTCGTGGGCCCACACACATACACACACACACTCTCTCACACAAACACACGCGCACTTACACACAGACCCTCAGACGTACACACACACACATATATATATATATATATATGTATATATATTATATATATATATATATATATACATGTACATGTACATATATACAATGTATACATGAATACGCACATATACATGTACACATCTATAAGCATATACTTATACCCATATTTATGTCCGTATACATATACTGTACGCATCCAACCAGGGATATATCTTCATGAAGACATAAAAGCTATGGCACATTTGCTTTCATCTATATTGCTGCATATCAAAAAGGTTTTCGATGATCTCTGGATGTGACGTTTGTTGCCAAATCCCCTCTGTAAAGCCGCTGTAACGAGGAAGTAGCAGCTATACTATACTTACTGATATCTCAGTGAGACAACCACTAAAATAGCACACAAGCTGTCAAAACTGGAATACAAAACGAGGAATGAATAGTTCTACCGCGATGCTCCCATTACTAAAGCTGCGACACTTTTTGGTAATATTCTTTGCGTCTTCTTCATGGCTGGTTAGTTTGTCGATAAGAAGATGATGGTTTCCAAGAATAAAAGACAGTGAGGATCTTGTTCACTATTGATGCATTGTCTTGATGTTATCAAGTCATTCGTATCGCGTGAGGTGAGAAAGATAAGGCTTCATCTTCAGTGGTAAAAGTCAATTTCCCCTTTGCAATATCAAACGCGGTCCCAATCAGCACGTTTTCTGTGAACTTGTCAAAATCCGATAACGTCATGAATCTGTATATTGTATTATATAATTATGTTGCTGAGGTAGATTGGATAGAATAAGACCACGGGGGAAGACTCAGAAAGCGATGGAGGGGAAAAGGACATAGAAGAATCGAACAAGAAGGTATACAGTGGACACACCGTCTCCTGCGTTCAAATATGAACAGTTAGGGACCACCGATAAGGTTAAGGTCTAGGTGGCCCCGCAAACCACAGACAGACAGACAGACAGACAGACAGACAGACAGACAGACAGACAGACAGACAGACAGACAGACAGACAGACAGACAGACAGACAGACAGACAGACAGACAGACAGACAGACAGACAGACAGACAGACAGACAGACAGACATACAGACAGACAGACAGACAGACAGAGACAGACAGACAGACAGACACAAATATTATGATGACCATGATTGGGAGGATGTTGCCTTGTACAGGGATCGTTGGCGGAGGCTGAGGGGCATGGGGTCGTGGGGACCGAGTAACGCTGGAGTGAGTAATGTAGTGAGTATGTTGAGGCATCGAATCCTGAGGAAGGAAGAGGCCAATGACTATCCTCATTCAAAATATTACCAATCCTCCTCCGGCTACAAAATTTAAAGTTCCCTGTACATACATACATACATACATATACCAAGGCTTTTTCCCCCTTACAAGGGAGGTAGCCAAAAAGAAAAAGGCATAAAACCATTCCCACCCATTCCATCCCTAAGTACACTCCACCCTCCACCCTCCCTCTTATCTTAGCACCTCCTGGATGACGGGTCATCCCTGCACCTTGTCCACTGCCCTGGGTCAGAAGCAGTGTCGCAAGACACAGCAAGGCCGCTTCATTAAATCGGCGACCCCCTTTCTCCATCCCCCCATGCAGAAAAGGAGAAAACTTAAAAAAGAGTAAAGTTCCCTGTAGTTTATCGAAATACACCGGACAAAAGCTCAACAAAATGTCGTCAATAATCATTTTCTCCTCGTTCATTTGTCAGACAAGGTACAAAACTGACGGATGAGTTCTCTCTGTGCTTAACCAATTCCCAAATGGATTCAAAATAATTCCACGACTGCATAAAAGACTGTTCATTCGCTTCATTTCATGAATAAAATTAACTTTCGTTCAATTACACAAAGATTAATCCAAAATAAAACGCTTATGTTACGAACGAAATCATCTTTCTCTGAATAAAATAAGATAAATATTTTTGTAAAACGTCTAATAACAAAACCTATCTATATTAAGGAACGTTTATGTTGAACTTGGGTCGAGCGGTAGCCCCAGTGGATAACGTGTCGAATTTATGAGCAGGTAACCGTGAGTTATATTCCCGACAGCCCTGGCCGGGCGAGGAGGCGACCCAATGTCGGCCTAAAAAGAGAATGGGGGTGGTGGGGGGCTTGCCGCAACTGATAGGACCCCTTCCAGGAGTTTCTCACTTCCCACTGTGCAGGAGTAGTGTGGTAGCGTCAGGTGAATCACATATGCCCGGAATCAATGAGGATGGACCGGGTATCTACCTGAGAGCTCGCTTCAGAAGAAAATGTGACTATACCTTGCAGTCACTTTTGTTTCCATTGACTGGTTGTCATATTAATTGATTGCTTGATGGATGGATTAAAGCTAACCCAATCAAACACCACAGAAATGAATACTGACTATGGCATGTTTTTCTGTTAATCAAGAATACCACTATACATGAAAATGAATTGAATTGAATGTATGTCAACAAATCACGAATGATTTTACGATACTGCGGCAGTGATTCCACATATAACCAGGTACGTCAACAACACTGCATCTAAACCTATTGGGTTTTCGAGTTTGATCATCCTGTTTGATCCATGTCGTGTCACCAACTCATTTTTTCCTAAACCCTTTTTGAGGCACAGCGCCAAATGAGGTCGTCAGCTTTTTACTTTCTCTCTTTTTCTTTTTCTCTTTTTTCTATTTCTTTCTCTCTTTCCTTCTTTTTATCTTTTTTATCTTTCTTTCTTCCTTTCATTCTTTCTTCTTTCTTTTATTTCTATCTTTTTT
>NC_134782.1:48216052-48223552 GCF_046742065.1 Oratosquilla oratoria
GCCACTTTTCAGACCATTGATATAATTTATCTAAATATTCTTGAATATCTAATTGGTTTAAGTGATTATTTGCCATTCCGCACAGTTTTGTATCATCAGCAAATTTGGAAAAATAGATTTTAGTCCGTGGGCTATATCATTTATATATACTATGAATAGAAGTGGCCCAAGAACGCAACCCTGAGGAACTCCGCTCGTAACATTTTTCCATCCAGAAGTTTTTCCATTTAAAACAATTCTCTATTTTCGATCATTCAACCAATTACTAGTCCAACTTAATAGGCTACTACTTATTCCGTGTGAAGCTAATTTAGTAAGTAGTCTTTCGTGGGGGATGGTATCAAAAGTGTTTGCAAAGTCTAGATATATTAAATCTATATTGTTTATTTTGTCATAATTCGAGATGACTTTGTTGTAGAATTCGAGTAAGTCATACAAGAATGTTTCCGTCTGAATCCATGTTGGCTATCATTTATCAAACAGTTACTTTCTAAATGATGGTCGATAGCATCTCTGATAATAGTTTCCATAATTTTTCCTACGATTGAAGTGCGTGTGTGTGTGTGTGTGTGTGTGTGTGTGTGTGTGTGTGTGTGTGTGTGTGTGTGTGTGTGTGTGTGTGTGTGTGTGTGTGCGTGTGTGTGTGTGTGTGTGTGTATGTGTGTGTGTGTGTGTGTGTGTGTGTGTATGTGTGTGTGTGTGTGTGTGTGTCTGTGTCTGTGTGTGTGTGTGTGTGTGTCTGTGTGTGTGTGTGTGTCTGTGTGTGTGTGTATGTGTGTGTTGTGTGTGTGTGTGTGTGTGTGTGTGTGTGTGTGTGTGTGTGTGTGTGTGTGTGTGTGTGTGTGTGTGTGTGTGTGTGTGTGTGTGTGTGTGTGTGTGTGTGTGTGTGTGTGTGTGTGTGTGTGTGTGTGTGTGTGTGTGTGTGTGTGTGTGTGTGTGTGTGTGTGTGTGTGTGTGTGTGTGTGTGAGTGAGTGCGTGTGTGTGCGCGTGCACGTGTGTACGTATTGTGTGTGCATGCTTATTACTTTTGATACCAACTATAACGTCTAATTATATCGTTGCACTTTTATTTCTATTACTCGAAAAAACATATTCACGCTCATTTCCAGGGGCATATTAGCATACTAATACAACAATATAAGAATATATATTTATAACTATCACAATATCAAGCGTTCATTTGATGTCCATTGAACCCTTTTACGTTTTTCCAACGATGTCATTGTTCAAAAAATAATAATTTAGTGAAGTTGTTAGCAACAGTCTCTAAATTCTGTTAACTAAGTATAATTTTAATGTATCATGCTTAAGGTACGTGATCAGAAGTGATGACTCAATTTACATGAAGTATGATCGCCAACATACTGCCTGCGGTACTTTGATCTCGTTTTCATATTGATCGTGTTTTGTGTCCTCAAAGCTTTGCTTTAAGTAAAGTTTGTAATCTCAACTACATAAAGGTAATGTTTCCTCTCACACAATCATGGTTTCGAATTTGTTAACTTTCTTTTGCCTCTATTTCTTTTTCTTATCGTCATATTTCAATTCCCTTAAGACTATTCCGGATATAAGTATTTCTTTACTTGTTACTTCTTTATCCAGTCGATAAACCAGTTCGTTGAAATGTATGACAATGTAGGATGATTTAGTCATAAAGTAGATCATATTAGTTAGATTTCTCTTGGACAAACTTTCTGAAATTGTTTGTTTGCATCAAATCTCATGGCGGCCTTATTCGACGGCACATAATACGTCTTGTCGTGTTGAGTCTTTCAACGCACCCATCTCTCGCAACACGAGTGTGTTCGTTTGAGCACAAACGGCTTAGGTTACGATCTTTTGTTTTTCGAATCTCCAAATGTCAAATCACCTTTGTGTCATATACTAAGAAGCTGAAAGGCGAACTTAGAGGAGTTAAAGCTATACGAATATTAGGTACATTGTTGAATTGTAGACTTAGGGAAGTCTAAAATACTGTTAGCAAAGTCGTCTTCCAGTTTTTCAAATTCACATTTGACGAGTATCTTGAATTTGTGACGGGGACTTCAGGACCGTTACTACATTTTGCTAACCCTAGCAAACCATTTCAACTGTAACAATGTATATTTTAATCTGGTCTATATTTAATAACTATCTGTCTTACTTATCAACCAAATTTACCGGTAATCTTTGATAGGTATGGCCAAACTATCAATCTATTTTACCTGGTCTCTCTTGCTTAAGACCCGCGGCCTTCAGGAAACCGGCAGTAGCCCCTGGGCAGGACTATGAGAAATTTGGGGAAGAGATATTGAGTTGTTGTGTGGGGAGCGTTAGTGTGGAAACATTGTAGTATCAGATGCTCTGTGTGTTTTGTGTAGCGGTTGCGTCCGGGGGAGTTAGGATATGTGTATGGCAAATAAAGTTAATAACATTCTGGATGGCAAAAATAATTTCCTAGCGCATATTGACGAAAGGGTTTAAGAAACCAACCCTTCAACCTCTATTGGTTACAAAGTTTGCAACACATTAGTGCTTTTACGAACCAATTCTTCTGGTGTTGACCCTTTATAGACCTATGTCTGAGCACCACAAAGCACCCTAGAGATCTAGAAGAAGTCTGCCCTCCTGTAAGTTACGTTTCCAATCTCTTCAAGAACTTCACTTTAGTGTCTTTAAGAACCAAAATTTTCTGGTATCGCCTCTTCATAAACCTATGTCTGAAGCGCTGAAAAATCTACGAAGAGTCTGCACGTAACAACAGCATTGCAAAGAGGTTTGAGAACTTTGTCTAAGGTAGGTTACCCTTTCATAAAAACGTGTGTATGTTCTTTCAAAATACTTTCAAATCTGTATACAAGTCGATACATAGGACTCTATCCGCCATCTTGCTTTTGCTACAATCGCTGTCGTATAAGGCATTGACCACAAAAAATTATGCGCAGTCAATATTTCAAGGACTTTGGTGGCATCCCTGCAGACTAAGTCACTCTGTGCCAAACAATACAGGCGCTACCTATTGTTGACAAAAAGAGATTCAGGACTGAATGGTGTATTTCAAGATCACCAAATCAAAGGGAAGGGATAATGAATCTAGAGAAATATGAATCAGTATATCAACCGAATCGGTTAATGAAAGCCTTGGTCCAATTATCAAAGATCACATGATATTATATGTATATATGTGTATATGAATATATATATATATATATATATATATATATATATATATATATATATATATATATATATATATATATATATATATATATCACAACTAACACCACAGTCGGACGAAAGAAAAAGTTGCGTAAGCGGAACTATATATTTCGATTGATGTGTTACTACATTTCTCACCTGTGATATATATATATATATATAGATAGATAGATAGATAGATAGATAGATAGATAGACAGATAGACTGATATATATATATATATATATATATAAGAGAGAGAGAGAGAGAGAGAGAGAGAGAGAGAGAGAGAGAGAGAGAGAGAGAGAGAGACAGAGAAGAGGAGAAAGAGAGGGGGGGAGAAATTTGGGAGGACCGGTTAATGAGGCAAAAATATCGGGTGAAATTACATAGAGGAATGGCCAGCCCAAATTGTATGGGAAATTTTTTAGTTGTTTTTCTAAAAAAAAAAAAAAAACAGAAAGGCAAAATTGAAAGCCAAAATTGCTAGGCTAGATATTTCTGCAAAATTGCAAGCCAAACCTCCTCAACAAAGCCGTAAGATAAAATGAGACTAAGAGATATCTGGAAGTAACTTAATAAATATATGGATAGGGAATGAATATGTAAATAGATAAACAAAAAAAACGTGTCTACCACCAGCAATGTGTTGAATTAATACATCCGCCCGTTTTCCAGAGATAAGACGGTAATTTCCAGGAATATAGTCTTTGTCGGGCATAAGAAAAGAAATTATAAATTCGACTCTTCTAAATGCAATAAATTGCCACAAAAACACATCCATGCTCGAGGTGATTACAGATCGACATTCGGGTCGATAAGTGAAGAAGAGAATCAGGAATCAGGCGTTTGATGTCAAGAGACAAATAAGAGGAATTGGGTGAGAATTTGGGAGGTAAAGTCACCTAGGATGGAGCCAAGCTCTGTAAAGTGGAATCTGTTTGTTCTCAACGTTTTCATTCAATCACAACAAAGAAATGTATCATGCTGTAATGACTATCATTTAGTCTATATTATTTGTTTATTTGTTTTTGTTTTCATTTGTCTGTTTGTTTATTGTTATTTGCTTGATTCTCATTTATTATTAGTTATATGCTAATTTATTATTATTTACTATTTACTTGTTTATTTATCATTTAACTATACCTAAACATTTACTTATGTATCTTATTTATTATTTACATTATCATAGTTTTTATTTACTCATTTATTTATTTATTTATCTATATATATTCATTATTATTATGATTTTTTTGCATCCGACCTAGATATGGACCAAAAGGTTTCCTGTCGGCATGCTCCGCCATTATCCTTTGTAATCAATAATTTTGTAATACATTATTTTGAATCATGCTGTACTAATTACTCAATGAACTTGTAATACACTGTTTTCAACCATGATGTGCTTTCATAATGACGTCAAATAATCACGTCATGTACGTGCTATATTAGTCCGTTTTCTTTGATTAAAGTATATTACAGGAAAGTCGTCTTTTTAAGATACACAAGTATAAGCATTTCTTTTTTTCATAACACGACCTTTTCCGTATACATATAACTGTATAATTGTTTTGTTTTTGTTTTTGATCATTACTTTCCAACACCTAATCTGAAGTACCTTTCCATCAAACAAAAACAAAAAAAAAAACAGACTTTAATTATATGGGAACCCTAAATATGCTCAACTTTGTACACTTTCGAATCTACGATAATAACTTCACATTTTTTTTTTAAAGTAAATAGCTGGAAAGAGAACAAGCTCAGCGTCCTTGACAGTAATGTATGGTCCGTTCTTGCATGAGCGGAGAGCTCGCCGCAATTTCTGCTGACAGTCCATCTCTGTTGTTTCCGGAAACACGAGAACGTTTTTCGCCCAGTGCTGAGCGGCGCCATTTTTCACCCTTGCATCGACCGCGCTCGTCGCATCGCCACACTTCAGGACATTCCACCAACGATCGGTATTAACCTGTTGGCTTTTATTCTCATTTTTTTTCCCCATTACTGGCTTGTTTCGTTACTCGTTCCGCTCCACTACCTTCACAATTTCCTCTTCAATCGCTGTTTTCTTGTTCTTATTTTGAATGTTTTCATATGTCTGCTCTCCCACGTCCCTGTCTATTGATAAAGATGAGGTCTTTCCTTTTTTATCTATTTATCTTTTTTAAACTCCGAAGTACCTTGGATACGCTCCAAGGTCCATTTCATCGATTTATCTCGAACCAGTGTCCACTGTTCTGATTGCCATCAGATTTTATTTCACTGAAGAAAAAACGCAGACTTTTAAGAAGATATTGAAGCCTGACGAACCCGTCAACGGTGATTGCAATTCTTATATACTTTCTAGCTGACACTTGGCAGTTTTATTCATCTAAAAGAAGCACACACAAGCACACACACACACACACATACACACATGCACACACACACACACATACACACACATACACACACACACACATACACAAATCAAAGCAAGGCAAAGCAAAACAACTTTTTCGTAGATAAGCAGTTTCAGAGTTTCCTGCCAAACCTAATCCTCCGAGACTACCTTCGGTGATGTCTTCTCTATAGAACACATAAAAGGAAATTGAATGATGGGGAAAATTCTTTACTGTAGTCTTTGAGGAAAAAGAGTAAACCTTTTCTTTTTCGAGGCTCTAGGCTCGAAGATGGGTTCACCTCCCCACCTCCTCCCACGCTTTTAGACCTCTCAGCGTGGGATGCACCGACCGATTCAGCTGAATATAATCGCCCAGTATTTACTATAATAAAATCGTTAACGCATGCCTGTGTGTGTGTGTGTGTGTGTGTGTGTGTGTGTGTGTGTGTGTGTGTGTGTGTGTGTGTGTGTGTGTGTGTGTGTGTGTGTGTGAGAGAGAGAGAGAGAGAGAGAGAGAGAGAGAGAGAGAGAGAGAGAGAGAGAGAGAGAGAGAGAGAGAGAGACAGAGAGAGAGATAGAGAAACAGAGGAATAATATACAATTGTATATCTCGGGAAAGCTTATTTCAGTCTTCCCAAAAAGATTCATACTTGTTTGTTTTAATTTCGACAGCCAGACCTGTTCCAATTAAATATCAGATGGAAAGAGAGATTCCAAGTTTCCTTATTGCAGGAAGTTATTCTGAGACATTTTGGGTCATGAATTTCATCATCAGGTTTGGAAGAAAAAAGAAAATTGTAAATCTATCGAACTAAACACCAAAGGTGAGGACGGACCCTATATTGTATTTGTACGACGTTTTGCTTCTTCAAGTACATAGTCGTAAGATACATGACTGAGACTAAATAAGAAGAACTGGGGTTAACGGGGGGGAGGGGGGAGGGAGGGAGAGAGGATGGGGGGTAGGGGAGAGGGGCGTCACTGAATATAAGGAAAGGGTAAGAAGAAGGTGGACCAAATGTCTGCTTCCAGACATTTGGTCCACCTTTTGAAAAGAAATACAACACCAGAAGTGAGATAAAGTTAAGAAGGTGGACCAAATGTCTGAAGCAGACATTTGGTCCACCTTTTGAAAAGAAATACAACACCAGAAGTGAGATAAGGTTAAGAAGAAGGTGGACCAAATGTCCGGAAATAAACATTTGGTCCACCTTTTCAAAGAAAATATAACACCAGAAGTGAGATAAGGTTAATAAGATGGACCAAATGTCTAGAAGCAGACATTTGGTCCACTTTTTGAAAAGAAATACAACACCAGAAGTGAGATAAGGTTAAGAAGGTGAACCAAATGTCTGGAAGCAGACGTTTGGTCCACCTTTTGAAAAGAAATACAACACCAGAAGTGAGATAAGGTTAAGAAGAAGGTGGACCAAATTTCTGGAAGCAGACATTTGGTCCACCTTTTGAAAAGAAATACAACACCAGAAGTGAGATAAGGCTAAGAAGGTGGACCAAATGTCCGGAAACAGACATTTGGTCCACCTTTTGAAAAGAAATACAACATAAAGAAGTGAGATTATTTTTTCCCGAATCTTTCATTGCAATCTCACTTTTTCATTTACAACCACAAGACGCATTCATTGTTCTTTTTTTTTCATTTTATTCACTTTTTCATTTTTTCCTGTTTAGTAAGAGGGTGAATATTACAATACTAAATCCTCTTCGAGTTTTGAGTAGGTGAGGTGGTGTCTGTCTTTCTGTCTGTCTATCTGTCTGGTTAGGAAAAGTATCCTGTCCATCAAATGACTTGCCTTTGGCTCAGGATCACTGCTAAGTAACTGACCTTGAATTCAAATCTCCTTTGAATGAAAAAAAAAAAAATATGCGGGTCAAAGCCGCATTGGAGTCGAGACTGTTTGCCAGATACCTTATGATGGTGGTG
>NC_134782.1:48226052-48231052 GCF_046742065.1 Oratosquilla oratoria
AGGCTCTTACTAGTTTAAGTGGGCAGCTGAAAAAACAATAAAATGCTGCTTTTGCTTGTGCGTGTGTTTTTTCTTTTGGTCTTTGTATCAGGTTTTGGACTGGTGATCGACTGCTTTTTCCCTCCTGTATTTGAGCTCTGAGCTCGTTGGTCCGATCTTTGGGTAATGCTATGACCTTGCACACACACACACACCCAACTCCCCGCCCACGAGAGTTGGAGTAACACCCCTCAGCGCTGCGATACTGATATTATTTCAGCCCCGGGCGAGAGTCGAACCCGGACCTCCGTAGTGGCAGGCCAGAGCTCTAACCACAGCGCCATGAGAGGTGTGTGTGTGTGTGTGTGTGTGTGTGTGTGTGTGTGTGTGTGTGTGTGTGTGTGTGTGTGTGTGTGTGTGTGTGTGTGTGTGTGTGTGTATGTGTGTGTGTGTGTGTGTGTGTGTGTGTGTGTGTGTGTGTGTGTGTGTGTGTGTGTGTGTGTGTGTGTGTGTGTGTGATTCACCTTGGTCTTTGGATCACGTATTGGACTCGTGATCGACAGCTGTTTTCCTCCCGGAAGAGAGCTCAGAGCTCGTATGACCGATCTATGGGTAATGCTGTGACCTTACACGCACACACACCGCCAACTCCCCGCCCACGAGAGTTGGAGTAACGACTCAAAGCGCAGCGGTATTGAAATTATTTCAGCCCAGGGCATGATTCGAACCCGGACCGCCGTAGTGACAGTCGGGGACTCTACCAACCGCGTGCGTGCGTGCGTGTGTGTGTGTGTGTGTGTGTGTGTGTGTGTGTGTGTGTGTGTGTGTGTGTGTGTGTGTGTGTGTGTGTGTGTGTGTGTGTGTGTGTGTGTGTGTGTGTGTGTGTGTGTGTGTGTGTGTGTGTGTGTGTGTGTGTGTGTGTGTGTGTGTGTGTGTGTGTGTGTGTGTGTGTGTGTGTGTGTATGTGTGTGTGTTTACACGCACACACGCATACTTGTCTCAGAACACTAAAATCGAAGGAAGTTTCTTCAATGAAGCTGAAACAGAGACGACGTTGCGAGCTCGTGGGTGACAAGGCAGAGACAAGACGCCAAAGGAAATTATGAGAAGAAGGTCGTGGCGAAGCAAAGGATGGACGTGATGGAGGCAAAGCCATCATATCAAAACAGCAGGTCAGGACTCGTAGTAATTGTTTTAAATTAGACAAACTTAGTTCCAAGAAGGAAATAATAAAGAATAGATTTATCAACAGAATGGTTAATCAAATGGAATAGACTTGGTAACCATGTAGTGAGCGCTGAGATTGTTGGTTATTTTATGAGAAGGTTAGATAACGTTATGGATGGGGACGAAAGGTGGTAATGGACATGGAACTGCCTAGTGTAGGCCTTATGGTCTCTTGCAGTCCCCTCCAATCTTTTGTTCTTATGTTTTTATGATATGCCCAGAGTATGGAGGGAAGACTATAACGGTGGAAAACTGAGTAAAATTCCGGTTTTATGACAAAAGTTCTAAGATCTTGCTCTGCAAATGGAGGAGTGTGTATTCTATACAGGAAAATGAGAAAAGAGGAGAAAAAATAGGAGAGGGAGGAGGAGGAGGAAGAGGAGGAGGAGGAAGAGGAAGAGAAGGCGGAGTGACAGAAGGAGGGGAAGGAAAAGGAGTAAGGTGAAGGAGAGGCAGAAAGAGGAAGAGAGAGGGAGAAGAAGAGGAAGAAAAAATGGAGATAGAGAAAGCGAAATACAACAAGAGAACGAAAAGATAGAATATAAGAGAAAGACAAAAGAGAAGGAAGAGAAATAGAAATTGAAAGATAAAAAGGAAAAAAGGAGAAATAGAAATAGAGAGAGAAAGAAGAAAAAAGAAAAGAAAAATGGAAAGAGAAAAAAAAAGAGAAAGTGAGAAATAGACAAAGACAGGTAGACGGAAAGAAAGCTATGGAAAGATTGGGAAAGATAAATAGAGATTGAGAGAGGTAAATAGAAAGAGAGAGATAAAAAGATAGATAGATGGAGAGATGGAGAGAGAGAGAGAGAGAGAGAGAGAGAGAGAGAGAGAGAGAGAGAGAGAGAGAGAGAGAGAGATTGAGAGAGGTAAATAGAAAGAGAGAGAGATAAAAAGATAGATAGACGGAGAGATGGAGAGAGAGAGAGAGAGAGAGAGAGAGAGAGAGAGAGAGAGAGAGAGAGAGAGAGAGAGAGAGAGAGAGAGAGAGAGAGAGAGAGAGAGAGAGAGAGAGAGAGAGAGAGAGAGAGAGAGAGAGAGAGAGAGAGAGAGAGAGAGAGAGAGAGAGAGAGAAAGGGGGAGGGACAGAAGAAAACAAATGACCACAAGAAGAGAAGGAGGAGAAGGAGGAGGAAGTGGAGGAGGAGGAGGAGGAGTGAAGGAATTCAGAAGAGAGGCACTATGTGCTATTCATTTTATCATGACTTGGTATTTTTTCAGAAGAAATAATATTCCCTAGACAGAAAAGTGCACGGAGGGAAAAACATGATTTCATAATAATGCTGTAATCCTATCTGACTGGATGACTGAAACCTACAATTCAGCAATATTAGTGAAATAATTCTGCATAGTTTAATCAGCCTGTGATGACAAATGATTCTATAACTATGACGGGGAGGAGAAGTGAATGTTTAACAACTTTCATACGGTTTTGATTTGTTGATAACATTTGGTGTCATTTTTTGTGGTTTGCTGCTCTATCATACAGACATGCAGTTTTTTGGTTTCTGTTTTTGAATATGATGTTTCTTAATTTCCATTCGCTCGACATACCCACGGTCGTGATAGATTTGTTTTAATATATTTTCTAGTGTGACGAAAAATAAAATGTTGTTTTAATTTCATTGTTTTATTTTACCTTATTGTATTACCATTATCGTTATTAATATATATATATATATATATATATGTATACATACATATATATATATATATATATATATATATATATATATTTTTTTTTTTTTTTTTTTTTTTTTTTTTTAATAAATCCCAAGCGTCTGATACTGGAGGGTTTTTTTTAACATTTATTTTTTCTTTGTTATAATCATTTATGGAAATAAGTTTTCACTAAACGTACCTTATGACTCAGATAATATTTTTGAATTTGTTTCATTTAAGCAAATGGAAATCATTGATTAAATAAAATCACATTTGTTTAAGATACCGTATATACTTTTAATTGAATAGTCAAGTTGACCATTGGTAGACCTTAGTGGGCCAATATGATTCGACTTTTATCTCAAACGTAAATATTAGTTTAATTTTCATTTTTTTATTATTATTAAACTGGATTAAACCTTGATCAATTCAAACCGCCTGAGTTTTTTATAGAACCGTCTCCTCTTTGCACTACATCTTTTTTTTTATAAAGATTGATTTGAAGGGTGTCCTTCCTATAGTGGAATATAAACGTCTCCTTTTTGCACTACTTTTTTCATAAAGATTGATTTGAAGGGTGTCTTTCCTAAAATGGAATATAACTGAGAATCAACTCAGTGAGCTTGTACTGAAATGCTTCCAACACGTGATCTATTGATTTTTCATGAAGTTGAAAAAGCCCAACATCGTGATTCGCTGTCGGTACTGAATGTCAAAAAGAATTCCAGGATAAACCGAACTGTGGAATCTTCCAATAACTACGTGCCGAATGTGAGATATGCGAGTCGCACTAAAGAACATAAACAAAGGAACATAGGAATGGAGAAGACTGCATGAGATCATAAGGCCTACACTAGGCAGTTCCATGTCTCTTGCCACCTATCATCCCTATCCAATATCTAATCTCCTCCTAAAACAATCATTTGTTTAGGTGTTCACTACATGGTTCCTAAGTCTATTCTATTCATTAATCGTTCTGTTGGTAAACCAGTTCAAAATTATAAGAGATGGTTAATTGATTATTCGGTTTAATGTCCCAAACTCCCGTTATCAGGAGGTTAGGAATTTAATTAACTATACCGCTGCTCCAATTCACCGACGGCAGCGTTCGAACCACCATCACCTCAACCTCCGCCGCAAGTAGCGCCACTCTAACTCGTTCGGCCAGCGAGTATCTTACAAAAAACTACTTAGAACAAATGCACCACTCTGAGAAGCAGAGTTGAAAGAGCCGGAAAGAGACGTTGTATTAAATAATGGAGGACGGGTAAAAGGAAATGAAGTGTAGAGATGGAAAATAGACAAATTCTACAACTAGCGCTCACAGAGTCTGCGATTAAATTAATTCCAAAAAGCAGAAACAAGAGGACGCCAGGAATGAATAACAAACAAAATACCCAAGATGGAAGGAAGAAGAATAGATAAGGACAGGTATTCTGATAGCTATGAAGAGCTAAATAAAACAAACTTATAACACAGAAAGAAAAATGAATGATTAATGTGAAGGAACGAAAGAAACGGGGAAAAGAATAGAACTGAAAGGGTGTTCAGTGCAATAAGGAAATTGACGGGTAGAGAAACAATTTGCAAGGGTCGATGTAATTAAAACTAAACGAAGAAAATGTGCAATGGAAACAGAACGATATATAGGAAGCAGCTTTGAAGACAAAAAAGAGGAATGAACCTTTGGCCAGAAATACACACGCAAGGGAAGAAAATTCTTGAAGAAGGAATTAAAGGTAAAGAAGAAGACAGATGACAGGAAAGATACTTGGACAGCTTCCCCGTAAATATCTCGATGTAAATGGCGAGAGGGTCTGCACACTCTGTGAGCAAATACGTCTTTAAACAAAATAGAAAGACTACAAACTCTCCTCAGTCTATATGTTGTATTTGAGGACCGAATTCAACAAATCTTGTTTCGATGACAAATGTTGAATTTCACAATTGTTATCAGTTGGTATTGGATTCCCCAACATCAGCTGATTCAATATCCTGATCGTCTTTGTAAGCAAACTATCACGTTTATAAGAAAAATAAAGCTTTTTGTTACACAGGTTCTAGAGAAGTTTTTAGAATCTATTAGAACTATTGTTTCAGTGTCTTGATTCGAACTGATCTGTGTTCCAATATTT
>NC_134782.1:48236052-48238251 GCF_046742065.1 Oratosquilla oratoria
GCTGCAATCCGTGCTTAGGTGACGAGCGAAATATTACATTTAAATCTACAGAGAGAGAACATTGTACATTGTCTTTTTATGTTAATACTTAACTGATGAATAAAGTCATTACAATATGAACCATTTGATATCCATTGCGGTGCCGTTGTATGTTTGATTAGTCTTGATACATTACCACTGTGTCAGGTTAATGGAGGTACGGGTCGATGGTCTGAGGACTCTAGGGGTACGTAAGGAGAAAAAAGGTTAGACACAATGGTATCCCTTTCAGTCGTCCTTGCACCCCAACCCCCGAGCAGCAGGCAACGGTAGCTGTCTCGTGAAGAGAACAAAGACGGGACTCAGTCTACGTTTCTCTAGAAGTTCAAAGCGAACCAAATCTTCGAAGACGTCTTGAAGACTATTCATAAGTCGTCACAAGACACATCCGATGTTGACATTTCGCTGGGAATCTGCCGTATTCTTGGACAGCAAGCATAGATCTTTTCACTATGTACAAAACTATCACAACCCCACAACCCCACCTTCCTCCTCCAAGATTACCTCGTTTTATCTCGCGTGGTCCCCTGTCGAGGACAATGAACGAATTAAATACTGACCATAACCGTCTCGCGACCCGCTTACGACCTGTTCGCAACCTGGTCGCTAATCCAGGCGACCTACCACGCGTTGCAGACCTCCAGTGACCTGCGTCGAGTTGCTGGTCACTTACAAACGCAACCGTGCTTCGCCACAGACCCGATCACCGCCGACATTGACTTAAGAGACCAAACGAAAGGAGGACCTGGGCATAGAATCCCGAAAGAAATTCTATTCACGCCACTCACACGAGAATAAGGATGTCTTACGTAACAAGAGGAATTGAGGGAGAAAAAGAAAACGGGACGTTTATGCGCTTCTAGATAAGAATCAAGAGCGTGGTATAGGTCGATGACCCTCTTTAATGAGGTGCTTTAACCCAAAGGAGATTTGAGGTACGTATTCAGAAGCGAGCATATAGAAAGGCGATACAGGTAATAGGAGTTAGTATACCCGCATCACCCGACAAGAGCGACAGAGACCCTTTGCGATTTAAGTCGGTGCGTTTCAAAGTGATACCTATATTGATAATGATTATCTTTTAATAATGATATAGAAAGTGATGACCATGAGCCACAAGTTACGTAGCTGGAACAAAAGACATTGTATCTACTCTACGAGCGAGATCATAATTAGATACGAAAACTATAATTTACATAAAAACTAGAATGAAATGACGATACGAAGAAAGGCAAAAACATATATGTCATCAAGAAATAAGATATTATCTTATGATACAGTGATCATGATAATTCATAAGAACATTGCAAATTGTTCTTGCCATAAATAAAGATGGTTTAGATATTGTTAGGAGTCCAAGGGTAAAGAATGTGTTTACACGTGTCGGATAAATTGTAACATAAAGGGAAAATACAAATGTATAGTTTAATATAAATCTCGAAAGAAAGTAGAGAAAGACCCAATGAAGAGACAAAGGCAATCAAACCCAAATTTGAGATAAAATTAAAAACGTGAAAGAGGAAAAAGAATAGATTGAGTTTTGTTCTCGGCGATAGAGATGGAAGAACGAAGGAGGGAAGAGGAGTGAGGATAGGTGAAGGAGCCAGAAAGAGAGAGAGAGAGAGAGAGAGAGAGAGAGAGAGAGAGAGAGAGAGAGAGAGAGAGAGAGAGAGAGAGAGAGAGAGAGAAGATAAAAAATGACGACAATGAAGATGATAAAGACGGGAAGGGGATAAGGAAAGAAAAGAAGGAAGGGTGGAAAGGAAGAAGATAGAGAAGATGAGGAGGAGGAAGAGGAAGAAGATAGAGAAGATGAGGAGGAGGAGGAGGAGGAAGAAGATAAAAAGAGAAGAAAGAGGAAGATGTGGAGGAAAGGAAAGAAAGGTAAATAAGGGATTTCAGAGAAGGAACATGAGGGCGACGGAAAGAAAATACAAAAAAATACAAAATGAATGAAAAAATAGGAGGAAGAAGTACAAAGGGAGATAGAGAGAAAGAGGACAGTTAAAGCAAAAGTAGGTTTAAGGAAACCAAATGTAAAGAGGAGGAAGAGAAGAAAGTAAGATAAACCCAAGATGAGATATATGAAGAGAGAAGTGAGTGGGGGTGGGGGGTGGTGATGGGGGTAGGGGTGGTAGGGGTAGAAAGGAGTGAGAAAGG
>NC_134782.1:48241251-48246251 GCF_046742065.1 Oratosquilla oratoria
TATATTTTTGTATTGTCATCCATTGTTCTTCATTAAAGCAGCATCAGTGTAAAGATGAGTATTTTCGTATTATCCATGGACAAAATTTTGTTACACTGATGCTGAATCAACAAAATACTGACAAACTAGAATTTAGATTTCCTAATAAGGGTGCCGGGGACTTCTGAAAGGCTTGGCACTGGTGTCTCAAGCCAGAAAAGGTTAGGGACGACTGTCTTAGAGGAACCAAGACACTCTAGGAGATTCTGCGGAAAACATCACACATTTCCCCCAGCCATCGAAGCAAAGAGAATTTCTTCGAAGAGAATTCCGACTGAAACAAATAAAATGTACTGTCTCAGAGGAACCAAGACACTCCAGGAGATTCTGCGGAAAACATCACACACTGCCTCCAGCCATCAAGGCGAAGACAATTTCTTCGAAGAGAATTAGGACTGAAACACATAAAATGAAAAACACAGCATGTGCAGTGTTTTACAAAATCCACCGTGAGACTAGCTTTCCAATTAGAGAGTGCAAAATGAAAAGCATTTTTTAGAACATCCCACACAAGCTTTAGTTTTACTCAATTTGTTTTGTGACCTGTATTACTACCCCCCCATTTTTTTTTTTTTGGGGGGGGGGAAGGGATTGAAATTGGAGCCCGCCTCCAAGGAGGGAACGCGGTCCTATTCTTACTATGTATTCTGCCAGCTTCACCCCAGAGTCACATTCCTCTGAAGAAGCATAGAGCGAAAACGGTCATGAATAAACTCAGAAACTCGGAACTAGACCCGTGACTTCTTTTTCCACCTTCATCACCTTGTCACAATGTACCATCATATATATATATATATATATATATATATATATATATATATATATATATATATATATATATATATATATATATATATATATGTATATATATATATATATATACTTATTTATATTTATATATATATACCTCATCTGTTTATCTACTTCTCTACAAAAACTTTCCTTTAATCACTTTATGTTTACTTATATATTAATCTATGTATCTATTCGTTAACTTATCCCTCTATTTGTTTACCTACCTTTCTGTCACCTATTTTGTGAGCGCCCAGTTCCTTACTGCCACCATAGTCTTTCTTTCCCTTCTTACAGGTCTCATCAGCTTTCCTTGTCCCGTTTGTCTCAACTCTTGCCTTGTCTCAGAGAGCCACACTACTAGTACTAGTACTAGTACTAGTACTAGTGCTAGTACTAGTACTACTACTACTACTACTACTTCTACTACTTCTACTATTTCTACTACTTCTTCTTCGTCTTCTTCTTCCTCCTCCTCCCTCCTCCTCCCTCCTCCTCCTCCCTCCTCCCTTCTCCTCCTCCTCCCTCCTTCTCCCTCCTCCTCCTCCCTCCTCCTCCTCCTCCCTCCTCCTCCTCCCTCCTCCCTCCTCCTCCTCCCTCCTCCCTCCTCCTCCTCCTCCTCCTCCTGCCACATCTTTTTTCTTCTGTTGGTAACCACGTTCATTGTCTTCGAGTAATTTTTTCTCGAACTCTCGGTCAGGAGTTTATTTTTCTCGAAGTCTACCCTCACCCTCTTCCTCCTCTTCTTTCTCTCCTCCTACTCCTCCTCGTCCTCTTCTTTATCCTCCTCGATCTCCTCCTATTGTGTCTTGACCACCACAGGAGCGCTCTTTTTCTCAAACAGTCTCCCCTCACCCTCCTCCTCCTCTTCCTCCTCCTCCTCTTCTTCCTCCTCCTCCTCCTCCTCTTCCTTATCCTTTTCGAACTCCTCCTACGCTATTATGCTGTGCCCACGACATGCTATTGTTGTTGTTTTTTCCTGAAACGATATTTTTTTTTCCATCATGTTGGTCTTCTGCCATTACGTCAGAGTTCTTAGGTCTCCTACACCAGATGGCCTCTCGCCTTCTTCGTCTACACCTGTTGCTCGTCGTGTCGTGTCCTTGTGCCTCCCTCCGTCCTTCCTAACAAGAAGGATCCTCCTCCCACCTACTCCTAGATTCTCTTCTTCTTCCTCCTCCTCCTTCTCCTCCCACCTACTCCCAGGTTCTCTTCCTCCTCCTCCTCCTCCTCCTCCTCCTCCTCCTCCTCCTCCTCCTCCTCCCACCTACTCCCAGGTTCTCCTCTTCTTCTTCTTCTTCTTCTTCTTCTTCTTCTTCTTCCTCCTCCTCCCACCTACTCCCAGATTCTCTTCTTCTTCTTCTTCTTCTTCTTCTTCTTCTTCTTCTTCTTCTTCTTCTTCTTCTTCTTCTTCTTCTTCTTCTTCCTCCTCCTCCTCCCACCTACTCACAGTTTCTCTTCTTCTTCTTCTTACTCCTCCTCCCACCTACTCCTAGATTCTCTTCTTCTTCTTCTTTCTCCTCCTCCCACCTACTCCCAGGTTCTCTTCCTCCTCATCCTCCTCCCACCTACTCCCAGGATTCCCTTCTTCCTCCTCCTCCCCCTCCTCCTTCCGCCTACTCCCAGGTTCTCTTCTTCTTCCTCCTCCTCCTCCTCCTCCTCCTCCTCCTCCCACCTACACCCAGGTTTTCATCTTATTCCTCCTTCTCCTCCTCCTCCCACCTACTCCCAGGTTCTCTTCTTCTTCTTCTTCTTCCTCCTCCTCCTCCCACCTACACCCTGATTCTCTTTTTCTTCCTCCTCCTCCTCCCACCAGGTTCTCTTCTTCTTCTTCTTCTTCCTCCCACCTACTCCCAGATTCTCTTCTTCTTCTTACTCCTCCTCCCACCTACTCCTAGATTCTCTTCTTCTTCTTCTTCTTCCTCCTCCCAACTTTCCCAGGTTCTCCTCTTCCTCCTCCACTCCCTCCTCTTCTTCTTCATTCGCCTCCTCCTCCTCCTCCTCTATATAAAATTCCTCCTACTCTTCCTACTCCTCTTGCCCTTCACCTCCTCTTTTCCTCCATCACTTCCTCTTACTCTCTATATCTCTATCTTTCTCCTCTCCTCACCTCTTCCCTCTTCTTAATTTTCGTTTCTTTTTTTTTTTTGCATTTTCTTCTTTCTCCTTTTCCTCCTCCTTCAGGCATTTCCCTCATCTTTCCCAAAATGCGAGAACACTTTTTTCCTTTCAAACATCTCAGGTACCATAGACGATTTTACAAAATCACTTTTGTTAAAAGAATATGTGGAGGACGAGGGGAGGGAAGGGTACTCGGGACTCTGGAGATAGAACATTTGTGATTTGGCTTTTGTCTTTCTCAAGAGTTTGTCTTATGATTTGCTATTGGTTGGACTGGACACTAGCCAATTCTGGCTTTTGTCTATCTCAAGAGTTTGTCTTATGATTTGCTATTGGTTGGACTAGACAATAGCCAATTCTGGCTTTTGTCTTTCCTAAGAGTTTGTCTTATGATTTGCTATTGGTTGGACTAGACACTAGCCAATTCTGGCTTTTGTCTTTCTCAAGAGTTTGTCTTATGATTTGCTATTGGTTGGGCTGAACACTAGCCAATTCTGGCTTTTGTCTTTCTCAAGAGTTTGTCTTATGATTTGCTATTGGTTGGACTGGACACTAGCCAATTCTGACTTTTGTCTTTCTCAAGAGTTTGTCTAATGATTTGCAATTCTGACTTTTGTCTTTCTCAAGAGTTTGTCTAATGATTTGCTATTGGTTGGACTAGACACTAGCCAATTCTGGCTTTTGTCTATCTCAAGAGTTTGTCTTATGATTTGCTATTGCTTGGACTGGACACTAGCCAATTCTGGCTTTTGTCTTTCTCAAGAGTTTGTCTTATGATTTGCTATTGGTTGGGCTGAACACTAGCCAATTCTGGCATTTTTCTTTCTCAAGAGTTTGTGTTATGATTTGCTATTGGTTGGACTAGACACTAGCCACTCTTGACTTTGCCTAGTGACATTACACATAGCATGTCCTTGACATTGGTCTTCAGTCAAATTGTATCCATCTGGTAGTAAAATGAAATGGGTAGATTAACAAGAAAAAAAAAGGATTACAAAAGAGGAGCATGCCGACAGGAGACCTTTGGGTCCATAGCTACGAGTACGTCGGATGCGAAAACTGGCCAATTCTTTCCACCCGACGGCAGAACCCACAAAAATTATTCTAACAATGTTTCCTTAACCTCCTTCTTCTTTTTCCTTTTCAAGGTTATCTGTAAGTCATGTGAATTTACGGGTCACATATCTCGAGGTACCAACACATTTTAATAAGTTTACATAATATAGAATCATAACTATAGACGGCATAAGCACAAAACTTTAAAATAATAAATCAATATTAAACGAGAATACTACAGAAGTGATAAGAGTTACTTATGTTTCTTTAGTTTTTTTTTGTAAATAACCCAATTTACAAAGTTACAAACACACACACACACACACACACACACACACACACACACACACACACACACACACACACACATATATATATATATATATATATATATATACATATAATATATAATATATATATATATGTATATATATATATGTATATGTATATATACATATATATAATATATATATGTATATATATATCTATATATATATATATATATATATAGAGAGAGAGAGAGAGAGAGAGAGAGAGAGAGAGAAAGAGAGACAGAGAGAGAGGAATCATAGGTCAATTACAACTTAATTCCAAATTATAATTCTGAAAAATAAATGTAAAAGAGCATGAGTAGAAATTACGTAATGGCAATTAACAGCAAAATAAACACACATAATTAGTATTTGCAATACAATTTAACTCTACGCTTACTATATCTAACATATCCTAACGTTATTACAGTTAATTATTGTTTATGGCTCTCTACTTATCCTGTAACAATGTAGATATTTTTGAAAGTTCATTGCGTCTAATAATGCGTGGGCAAATATCGTAATTACACTTAAATACATTTAATTTTGGAAGGCTGATAATCCCCCCATATATCCCCAATTTGATTCACCCAGTATATTGATCACCTATTGCAATACATATATCTGCATTCATTACATATATCGTACTTCTATTGGCTCCATATAACCTTGTATATGGTA
>NC_134782.1:48251251-48253751 GCF_046742065.1 Oratosquilla oratoria
AACGCTAGGAGGCGTGTATCTGTGGCAGAAGGCGTCACCTTTGCCCTATGTGCTCGGACTATTGGTCCAAGTAATAGGTACTGCTGCGGATCGGAAAGAAGCGCGGTACTCGAGCCCACGACCAAGCAAATGCGAGACAAGCACGCCACCATTGCACTAGACTTAACACTCGTCTTTCCATAAAAATGTAGTCCAAAGGTTCACAACTTGACTTCTGACTTGTAGCTCTTACTTTGTTCATTTCTGTTCTTAAAACTGCTGACGAAGGCCACTCCTGAAAAGAATTGTCCGGCGATCATGCACGCCCACGTGGGCGTGGGCCCATTTATGAAACTCTGTTGGGCCCTCTGGTAATCCACAGACCCTAGGGTGAGAACCACTATCCTAGTATACCTGGACCATTCATAGTTTTAGTGATATTATGTGGATAGGCATATTGATCATCCCCTCCACAGTGATGGATCGAACGGGAGCCCAAGGGGGGTACAGGAGAGATTTATGAAAGGGAGAGAAGCGGAGAAATAACAGAAGTTCAAAATTACCAGCTTTCTTCTTTTGAGTGAAGATTAGTTTACTGCCATAAAAGAATGCTGAGTGAATTGATCCATCCCTAAGATATCGATTGTGTAATATATGTAGTCAGTACACCAGTACGCATATATTAGTTAGACCCATCCTTGACCAAGAGGTACATTTTTGGTCTTCGTCCTATAAAATGTATGTTAATTCAATAGAGTCAGTACAGAGGAGAATGACCAAAATGATACATGAGCTCAGAAATTTACCTCACGAAGAGAGGCTTAGGCACATGAACTTAGACTTTCTGGAAAAACGCAGTGTGCGGGGTGATCTAATAGAGGTGCTCAAGTGGATCAAAGGTTTTAACAAGGGCAAACAAGGTCAACATATTAAAACAACAGTGCAGGACTCGCTCTACTGGATTTAACTTAGACATATTTAGATTTAATAAGGAAATAGGCAAGAATTGGTTTACGAGGAGAGTGGCCAACGAATGGAATAGACTTAATAACCATGTACTTAGCGCTGAAACTATCGGCTGCTTTAAGAAAAGATTAGAGGACTTTATGGATGGAGGTAACAGGTGGTAATGGAGATGTAACTACCTTTTGTTAGCCTTATGGTCTCTTGCATTCTCCTTCATTCTTATGTTCTTATGATAAACCATATTCAGTAGAGATCATAAATACCAATGTATTTGGTATGTGCAATGATAAAAAAAAATATCAGTGGCGTGTGACATACATTCAAAATAGAAATCGAGTTTGCCCAGTAAGTAGCAAGAGCCTTCTCCCTTTCCCTTTTTATTTGTAGCCCTTTGTGTTCGTTTGTAAGGCACCTTTTGACGTATTACTAAGGACGGCAGACATGCAGAACAAAAGGTTCAGGATGAAATGGAGATGCGGACCTTTTGATGCGTACGGGCTTTCCTTAGGTGAATGATATCGACTGACAATTTCCAGAACAGATGTACGAGACCTTGGTAACCACCAGCAGAGTGAGATCAGTTCACAAACCAAGCTTTTTCCTAGTTCAAATCAAATGATAACCTGTTCGTTTTGAATTCTTTGTATATTTTTCAAATAATCCATCTCTTCAGTGGCAATATGGTAAACCTCACTGACATGAGCAGAAAGTTAAATGAGCGAGATTCGTCCGACTGACAACAGAAGCATATGCGGTTATGTATAACCACGTATTGCGTATTCACTTGATTGCGCGCGCGTGTATGTGTGTGTGTGTGTGTGTGTGTGTGTGTGTGTGTGTGTGTGTGTGTGTGTGTGTGTGTGTGTGTGTGTGTGTGTGTGTGTGTGTGTGTGTGTGTGTGTGTGTGTTTGTGTGTGTGTGGGTGGGTGTGGGTGTGTGCGTGCGTCTGTGTTTATATATATATATATATACGTACGTATGTATATGTGTGATTTGTTTATGAATGCGTATATACACGTGTTTTTACGAGCCTGCTGCGTTTTGGGGCATTTGCATTCGTGTACTTGTGTGTTTGTGCGTGTTTGCATATACGTTCTATGTGTCCCAGCACTACAGACGAATTTCTACCTCCAAAATACATTTATGTACGTTGTTGTCCTTATTTATGTGTGCAAATATGGGTACTTATCACACAAACAGCTGCCTTTGTTTTTTAAATCATAGCTGTTTGTCCGTTTTTGTGACATAGCAATACTTTTTGTTTATTCTGTAATAAAACTCTCTGAATGAGTATGACTGCCCAGCTAGATAAACAAAAAGAATATTCAGCAAGCATTTCAATTAATGCCACATTTCGCAAACGAGGCTGCCCATGTGCCACTTATGTTTACGAGAATATCGAATAAATTTACTTGATATGGTGCTGGGAGATAACATAACCTTTAGTACTTGTGTTTGTCACTCTCAGTATTAATCATAATCACTTCTCTTACGTATGTAACGAATACTTTTCTTTTCTACAGTTTTGTATTAACCATAACAACATTTTGGTTTG
>NC_134782.1:48263751-48271251 GCF_046742065.1 Oratosquilla oratoria
TACATCTCGAAAATGTGGGTGGGGACTTAAAAGATATGGGGGTCACGTGATTATGCTTTAAGGGAACTTTATTATTATTATCATTATTATTCTTATTATCATTATCATTATCATTATTATTATTATTATATATATATATATTATATATATATATATATATATATATATATATATATATATATATATTTATAATATATTATTATTTTTTTTTTTTTTTTTTTTTTTTTTTTTTTATTATTTTTTTTTTTTTTTTTTTTTTTTTTTTTTTTTTTTTCCCTAGGGGTTTGTCAGACCCATCCTCTCCCGCTCTAGGCAATCACCCTTCCCTCTCCTGAGGCTAATTATCTCACCTCTTCAGAACTGTATGACCCGCAGCAGGTTCTGTCCTTCCCTGCTGTTACCTCAAGCGAGTCTCACCAAAACACCAGTTTTACCGCATCATTTCAGTAACGCTTTTTTTTTTTTTTTTGTTTTTTTTTTTTTTTTTTTTTTTTTTTTTTTTTTTTTTTTTTTTTTTTTTTTTTTACTACTGCTGGCTGAGCGGGTTAGGGAATCCCGTTACTTCGTTACTTGCGGTGGAGGTCAAGGTGACGGCTGTTCGAACCTGCCACCGGCGAGTTGGACCAAGGGCATGGTTCATTCAATTCCACACTACAAACTCCTCTGTAAGGGGCACCGTCATAGCCTCTCTATAGGGGGAGTTTGTGACGTCGTCAAACCAAATCACAAGTACTGACTTCGATTGATCGAGATTTTGCCTCAGACAGAGGTTCTCCGTTACAAAAATTGTTTTCACTACGATGGATTACTGTATTGACGACAAAGATCACACGATCTCTCACTTCCCTTTTGGTCCAAATCCTGACTACCAGCCGAAGATAGAAAAATAAAAATGAATAAATAAAATGGATGAATAAATAAACAAATAAATAGATAAACGAACAAATAAATAGATAGATAGATACACAGAAGAATGAATATATGAATAAACATAAGAATAGATAGATGAATAAATAAATTAATATCTATAAATTTACTAACTGGTAAATAAATAGATAAACGAACAAATAAATAGATAGATAGATACACAGAAGAATGAATATATGAATAAACATAAGAATAGATAGATGAATAAATAAATTAATATCTATAAATTTACTAACTGGTTAATGAATTAATTGATAGATATATAAATTAATTAATATACCTAGAAAAAAGTAATGTACATCACCGAGTGGAAAGGTCAACCGTTAGATAATTAATCTAAACCTAATATTTACCCAATGGCTTCACGAAATGGCATAACCGTAGATGGGACGAAAATTGTGAATAATGTCATCGTCTCTCAGTTTCAGCATTGATGGCGCTATGCTAGGCAAGAATTGGTTTACTTAGGCAAGAATTGGTTTACTAATAGGGTGGTCGACGAATGGAATAAACTTAGTAACCATATAGTAAGCGCTGAAACTATCAGTTGTCTTAAGAAACGATTAGACGGCTTTATGGATGAGGATGACAGGTGGTAATGGTTATGGAACTAGCTAGTGTAGGCCTTATGGTCTCTTGCAGTCTCCTTCATTCTTATGTTCTATGTTCTTATGCTAAGTACATCGTCCGGCCGTCGTATCCAATAAACACAAAGTTGTAACGCAAGTAGAAAGAATGAAATTTAATGCAAGTGTTCACTAGATCTACTATTTCATGTCCTTGTGCATGTTCAAAGACAAAATTAATTCAGTTGACGACAAATAGTCCTAACAACAAGACCTCCTAAAGATCACCTAAAATTTCGACACAATAACTTTCTTTTTGTAAAACTACAGATTTTAGAAATCTGCCACGTCCACTCATATTGTGACACCACCACGTAAGATCATCATGATAAGTAAAATCTATCTAACATAAATAAACTTGCAGCTATCCTATCAAATTGATCAACTTTGATCTCTGATGAAGGCCTGATCAGGGAACTTTCTCTCGTGCAATGAAAGACAAACGTAAAAAATATATTTGCAAGTACCACAGAGCTTTCCGCAGATCAAATGTCATTAATTATGTAAGCTTTGCATACAAAGTAAATTCACCAACGATACAGATGAAAACCAGAAATATAAATCATCTTTTTTAAAATATTCCTCACGGTTACTACCAGTAGCCATTAAGGAAGATAAACATACAATAGAAAACGGAGTCTATAAGCCAATGTTGAAGTATATAATATTGTTACCCAGTATATGAAATATGATTTTATGATAGATTAAATAATTCATAGCCAAATTAAATTTCTATGTCATTTGAATAAGCATGTAATTGTATCGGGTGTTTCAAAAATACATATGTTCATCTTGTCTGCTTTTAATGGATAAATTCAAATGTGTAAACACATACATACCTATCCACAGATACACAAACAATATACTCGTATAAATATGCACACATATATACACATTTACACACATATATACATACACACGTGTACAAATACACACACGCACACATATATGCTTATGAATATACATATATATATATATATATATATATATATATATATATCTATATGTACATATACGTATATACGCATATGCACATATGCACATATGTACATGCACATGTACCCGTACACATATATATACATACATATACACATGTACAATGTATACGTAAGAGTATACATGCATGCAAGTATATAGCTATACATGTACACATATATAGGTATACATGTGTGTATGCATTTATATTTGCATATATACCCACATATATGATTACATGCGCGCATAAATATTTAGTTTACATATATGACAAGAGGAAGATATTAATGGTCTAATTATAAAGATAGACGGACTGCTTCATTTGCAATGTTGGATCTAATTAAAAACAAATTTGGTTTGAATGAAGTTCGATCAGGTTTGTGTGTGTGTGTGTGTGTGTGTGTGTGTGTGTGTGTGTGTGTGTGTGTGTGTGTGTGTGTGTGTGTGTGTGTGTGTGTGTGTGTGTGTGTGTGTGTGTGTGTGTGTGTGTGTGTGTGTGTGTGTGTGTGTGTGTGTGTGTGTGTGTGTATGTGTGTATTTACTTAGTTGTATTTACCTAGTTGTGTTATACGGGAAGGGAGCTATGCTCGTGGTGACCCGTCTTTGTATCTTTCAGGATCAAGATTTTTCTTGAAATCTTCAACCAATTTTTCTTATCCGTTTCGCTATGTTCGAAGACTCATGATAAGTTTTTCTACATCAAACTAGTTGAAATACAATCGTTTATCCTGACCATTGTTTGGGGTTATCACACTGAGCAATTTTTCCTTCCACATCCCATCTCCAACCTCCATCTGCATAACTAGAATATGAGCTCAGTTACAGAACTCTAGATTTCTCCAAGAACATTTTACTAGGATGTCTAACATTCATACAAATTTACAAACTCTTGATTCATCATTCAGCTTTACAATATCTGACAGAAAACAAATATATTTGGAGATTTGAAAAATAAAATATTGTAACCGAAGTCGTTTTTGCTCAAACAAACTCTCAACATTCGGAGTTGGTGAAGCCCGTGGAAGACCAGTGTGATAGCCCTCAGAAGCCCAGTATGATACCCCTCGGAAGCCCAATGTGATAACCCTCAGAAACTGTCCCTTATAAAGGCTGCCATGAAAATGCCCATGTCTTGTATGATAGCAAGATAGGGTTGAGGCAGCCCTTATATAAACCCTAACGCAGAAGTGGGGAACCTGCGGCCTTCCGGGCCATCAAGTGCGGCCTTCTGCGGCCTTTGATATACATATTATTTTTTTTAAAAGACCTTGAATATTTTTTAAGTCTGAAATCATTATACACCTGAAACTTATAATATACACCACACACATAGACGAAAGCAAAGTTAACCGTGTTCAGTGATGTCACTCCCTAAAAAGGGATAAAATAATTGAAAAAATAATAATAATTTGTTCAGTGCGGCCTCTATGTGGGACGATGAATTGTAAGGTGGCCTTCATGCACAAAAAGGTTCCCCACCCCTGACCTAACGTATCCCTTCAACGCGGTTTCCCGAACTTCAAGAATTTTCTTCCTGGCTGACAAAGTCGAGGAACAAACTTGGAACAAAATGGGGCTCTTGTTTCGATCTAGCAAGACTTTTGTTTTCCAAATATCTGATTCGATCAACACGTCGCTTCCCCATGGAGCCCGTTTTATTCAAGAATCTCCATTCGCCCATTCCAACAGAATCATCTAAAACTAGCCAAAGCAAAGTTCAGAACCGGTTTACCAATAGAGTTGCCAACGAATGGAATAGACTTAGTAACCATGCGGTAAGCGCTGAAACTATCGGATGTTTTGATAAACGGTTAGACAACTTTATGAATGGGGATGACAGGTGGTAATGGAGATGTGTAGGCCTTAAGGTCTCTTGCAATCTCCTTCATTTTTATGTTCTTATACAGAGTACAAGATGCAGGGATGACCCGTCATCCAGGAGGTGCCAAGGTAAGAGGGAGGGAAGAGGGGGGAGGGGAGTGGAGTGTGATAGGGATGGAATGGGTGGTAGTGGTTTTTATGCCTTTGTTTTTTGGCTACCTCCCTTATAATGGGAGAAAAGCCTTTGGTATATGTATGTATGTATGTATGTATGTATGTATGTATGTATGTATGTATGTATGTATGTATGTATGTACGTATGTATGTATGTATGTATGTGTGTATGTATGTTCTAAAGTGACAGTGCATCCGACCTTGATGTGGACCAATAGGTCTCCTGTCGGCATGCTACGCCTTTGTAGTGCTGAAATACGCATTTGGTTTTTGGCAACGATTGAAGAAACCACATACTTGATGTTGCGCCTAAGGGTTACAACACAATAACATAGCTAATAAAGAGTTCTTCTCATTGGCTCGAGCGTCCTTGCTACAGGAGCTCTCACACGCACTGCAACGCGGGCGTCCATTCCGTTCTTGGACAAAGTCAATCCCAACACAGAACAAAACCGTGTCGTCTGATAGATTAGATAGGGGTCGTCGCAATGAGATGGTGTTGAATCCCTTAACCCCAGCTGACTCGACCCGATTACACAAGGTAACTAAAATACAGGGAACCATTTTTCTATCAGCCACCTATAACTCATACCGACTCATCCGCTTATACACTGACGAGCTCATTGATTGACTCACTCATTCATTCAACCATTTACTTCACTTGCTCACGATCACTCGTTCATAAACTACTTATTTGTCTCCCTCCCTCTTTCCTTACCTCCGTTCCCCCTCCACTTACCTACCTCTCATCCTCCCTTTGTATTTCCTCTCAACTTCGCATTCAGATTCAAAAACATTTATTTTTGACGTAGCGCAGACATTAAAGAGAATGCACGTATTAAGCCCCTGGTAGTCTACATGCACAATTGCACATGGGCCACCAGCAAAGGGTGCATGATACATTGTTGTTCTACATAAACGTAAGTATATATAATCATCAGGACTGGAGAACATAGGCATTAGAGTTAATATCTACAATCATAGTTCTTAAACGAGATAAACTTTTAATAATCTTAGAGCAAAGGTTTTTGAGATAAAAAAAATTATTGCATCAGTCCAAATAAAATGATTAAATGTGTCAAGAAAAATTACTCATAGATACAAAAATTAGATAAATAAATCTATGCAGACTAGTCCATACATTACCAAAATTTATTACAAGACAAATTTGTTCACCAATCTTGGGAATGTTAGCATTTCTGTATCTTTCAGTTACAAAATATTGGTAACATAGTATTCAAAGGTATGGTTTTATTCTCTATCGTAGAATCGATCAGACGCGTGAGTATGTGTCCTTATACAGTACAGGGTGATCAAAAAGTCCCTGTGCACCTAATCTTTTAGGAATATAGGTTGAAAGAAAATTTTACTACAATGTATGTAGATAGCGTTTCATTCAATATTTTATCAAAATGGTATATTGTAAATGATATACATGTTACTTGGTGAACTTTGTAGTAAATGCTGGAAATGACCATTTGCCTGAGTAAATCTTTGGCGCGTGTTATCATGTTTCTGAAGACGTTTTTCAACAGTTTCATAAACTTCTTGGATATAATTTTGGTATGGTTTCTTTCAATTCATTTATTGTGTGGGGATTACTGCAATAGATTTTGTTTTTCAAAGCGCCCCATAAATAAAAGTCTAGGGGCAAGATCTCAGGAGATCGTGGTGGCCATAGATTCTTAGAGATGATGCGGTTACCAAAAATCGTCTGTAAAAATCTCATTAAAGCATTTAATGTATGCGCAGTACCATCATCTTCCCGAAAGTAACCAGTTCGTTGGTCAGTTTCAGAAAGCGTTGTCCAAAATGGTTTCACAATTTCGTTAATGTAGCGTTCAGAATTAATTGTCAGTACAAAGAATTGGATCAACAATTCTCGAACGCGGGACCGACTTCTAGATTTCGACAGCAATCGCCCAGACTTCACTAAAGAAATTTGATCCCGAACAACATGGAACAGAGCTGGAAAGGCCTGGTCCACGGTTGATGCGGAGATGACAGAGAAGAGATGTTTTCCAAGATAATGGCGACCCCTTCAGGACGAAAAGTCAATGGACAAGAAAGCTACACACCGACACAAATCCCTTACAATAGGCATAGGGTCACAATCCTCTACCTAAAAGCTGCATCAAATGTGACAGCTAGGTTACCACAAGAAAAGAAATTATGCAGGTAGCACACAAGCGACTAAATAGCTTTCATTACATCCTAACCAGGGTCAAATATAAAGAAGAATCCACATAATAGACGGAAGTGGTGTACTGTGTTGGATGTGAGGCTTCCGATGCAGAGTACATCGGGGAGTCACAGAGGAAACTATCAATCAGGATGGAAAAACACAAACAGACAGTTAGAGGTTCGACAGACACATGTTTAAAGTCATTTGTGAACGTGTGAACGGGGTATTTGGGGTTTAACCAACGTGTTCGACAACCAAATACCCCGTTCACACGTTCATACGTGTCTGTCGAACAGCGTTCGACGAACCGTTAGACCGTGGAAACCCCCTCTTAGACGCTGAGGCCCAAAAATATATGTATATGTATGTGTATGTGTATGTGTATGCGTATGTGTATGCGTTTGTGTATGTGTATGTGTATGTGCATGTGTATGTGTATGTGTATGCGTTTGTGTATGTGTATGTGTATGTGTTTGCATGTGTATGTGCATGTGCATGTATATGTGTATGTGTGAATATGTGTATGTGTATGTGTATATGTATGTGTATGTGTATGTGTATATGTATGTGTATGTCGTGTGTGTATGTGTATGTGTATGTGTATGTGTATATGTATGTGTATGTGTGTGTATGTGTATGTGTATGTGTATGTGTATGTGTATGTGTATGTGTATGTGCATAGCGCAACACACAGACAGGGATGGGCCGTAAATCCTGCATAGGGACAACTTCAAGAGAAAGATTGTTTTGGTGAATTTGGACAACCAAAGAGAACAACATTAACAGATGCGT
>NC_134782.1:48278751-48288751 GCF_046742065.1 Oratosquilla oratoria
TTCAGCGTCTCAGGCAAAAGTAACTTGACGTTTGGAAATTCGAGTAGCAAAAGCAAGTAGCATGCTAGTGAGAAATGCCTAGCATGCCGCCACCTTTACTGTGTACCATATATATGATATACATTTATATTACACAATGTTTCATATATATAATACATACTGTAAATTGTATGATATACATTGAACATGTACATTTATATTGCACAATGTTTCATATATATAATACATACTGTAAATTGTATGATATACATTGTACATATACATTTATATTACAAAAATTTTCATGTATATAACATATGCTGTACATAGTATGATATACATTGTATATATACATTTATATTGCACAATGATTCATATATATAATACATGCTGAAAATTGTATGATATACATTGATGTACATTGTACATATACGTTTATATTACACAATGTTTCATATATATAACATATGCTGTACATTGTATGGTATACATTATGCATCACATTGTATATTCCACAGACGGGACAAGATGAGGAATAAGGATTTAAGAAACGAACTTGGCATAAGATCTGTGTTGAAGACTGGAGAGAGAAATAAGACGAGGCAGTATGGTCATACCCAGCGAGTGAACGAGGATCACGACACCACAATCAATTTCTGAAACTACAGACTGAAAGGGATGAAGTCCTGTTGGAGAATGACCTTGGAGAGGAAGAACTTCAGAAGAAGTTGAGGAATATCGGACAGAAACAAGTGAATGAGGACTATTAACGAGACTTCTGTGTCTGACAAGATCTAATCCCACAGGGCGTCTGATGAGGAGAAATTTCATCAAATGTTGTATATCATGTTTTATATAATAATGTACGTTATATCTTATAATACATTGTATATTTATCTTATAATGTATTGCGTACTGTATATCATGATTATATATATATATATATATATATATATATATATATATATATATATATATACATATCCTATACATATGTGTGTGTGTGTGTGTGTGTGTGTGTGTGTGTGTGTGTGTGTGTGTGTGTGTGTGTGTGTGTGTGTGTGTGTGTGTGTGTGTGTGTGTGTGTGTGTGTGTGTGTGTGTGTGTGTGTGTGTGTGTGTGTGTGTGTGTGTGTGTGTGTGTGTGCAAGCGTGTGTGTGTGTGCGTGCGTGTATATAACAATACACATTGTTATTCTACACATTGCATATTGGATGTGATTCACTGTATTTCTTATTTTTCTATGTATATTGGAAACCTGTATATGATGACTTACACGAGTATATCGAGATGTATTTTCACCCTAAAACGTCATATATGTGTATGTTCCAATTTACATATACATATATGTGTGTATATATATGTGTGTGTGTGTGTGTGTGTGTGTGTGTGTGTGTGTGTGTGTGTGTGTGTGTGTGTGTGTGTGTGTGTGTGTGTGTGTGTGTATTTACCTAGTTGTACCTAGTTGTATTTTACGG
Organism: Oratosquilla oratoria; assembly: GCF_046742065.1. Lineage (NCBI taxonomy): Eukaryota > Metazoa > Arthropoda > Malacostraca > Stomatopoda > Squillidae > Oratosquilla > Oratosquilla oratoria. The sequence continues at coordinate 48,280,209 of NC_134782.1, forward strand.
GAAGGGGAGCTATGCTCGTGGGGGTCCCGTCTTCATATCTCATTTTATCTAAACTATTTTTAAATTCATGTATTGTTTTTGCACACACCACTTTCTCATCTAACTTGTTCCAACTGTCTATTACTCTGTGAGGAAAGCTGTTCTTTTTCAAATCTCTTCTATAGCTGTCTTTTTTTATTTTCTTTCCGTGTCCTCTTGTATTTCTGTCATCCCATTTTATCAGATTCTCTCTATCAGTAATTTCTATGCCTTTCATGATTCTGTAAATAGCTATCAAATCTCCTCTCTCTCTTCTTTGCTCTAGTGTCTGTAGTTTAAGTTTTTGTAGTCTCTCTTCATATGATAGTTTTGAGAGTGTTGGTGCCAGTTTTGTGATTGCTCTTTGTATTCTTTCAAGTTTTTTTATACATTTTTTTGTACTTGGTGACCATATCGTTGCTGCATATTCCAATCTTGGTCTTATCAGGGTGATTAGGATTTTCCTCACCATTTCTTCATCCAGGTATGTAAATGCCACTTTGATTGTTCTTATTAAATTATAAGTTTCTCCAAAAATCTTATTTATATGTTTCTCAGGTGACATATTATTCATAACAATGACTCCCAGGTCCTTCTCATTTTCTACTTTTTTTATTCCTTCTTCTCCCAAATTATATGATCCTGTTATTCTGTTTTTGCTTTTTCCAAATTCCATTATACTACACTTTTTTGTATTGAACTCCATCTCCCACTTCCTACTCCATTCTTGTACTTTATTTAGATCTCTCTGTAGTGATTCACAATCTTCTTCAGTTTTCACTCTTTTCAGTAATTTTGCATCATCTGCAAAGAAGCTCATATAGCTTTCAATTCCTTCATCCATATCATTAATATATATAGCAAACATTATTGGGGCCAGAACTGTTCCCTGCGGGACACCGCTTATTACTTCATTCCATTTTGAGTGCTGATCTCTTATCACTACTCTCATTTTTCTGTCTTGCAAAAAGTCTTCCATCCAATTTAGCAATTTACCTTGTATTCCTCCTTCATATTCTAATTTCTTAAGCAACTTCTTATGTGGTACTTTGTCAAAAGCTTTTTTTAGGTCTAGAAATGCACAATCAGCCCATCCATCTCTTTCTTGTATTATATCTATTAGCCTTGAATAGAAACATATTAAATTGGTGACGCATGACCGTCCTTGTCTGAATCCAAATTGCCTTGGATTTAGTACGTTGTTTTTTTCCAAGTATTTTACCCATCTACTTTTGATAATTCTTTCACAAATTTTTGCTATTGTACTTGTTAGAGAGACTGGTCTATAGTTGGTAGGTTCTTCTTTATTTCCTCCTTTATATATAGGTACTATATTTGCTTTTTTCCAATCTTCTGGAACTTTTCCTTCTTTTAAGGAACTGCTTATTATGCTATGTATTTTGTCTGCCAGTTCATTCCTGCATTCTTTCAGAATCCAGTTTGCTATTTCATCTGGCCCATGCGATTTTCTGACATCAAAATTACCCAAGTGTGTCAATATTTCATTCTTTGTTACTTCTATTTCTTCCATAGGGGGGACTTTTTCTTTCCACTCAGTCTCTTCAGGTTGTATATTTTCCCTTGTAAACACTGATTTAAAATGTTTGTTCATAATTTCTGCCATTTCCATTTCCTCAGTGTATTCAACTCCTCCTTGTCTCAATTTCTCCAAGTCTTGTTTGTTTTTCAGTTTATTGTTTACAAATCTGTAGAATAGTTTTGGTTGATCTTTACACTTTTCTATAACATCTTTTTCATATTTTCTTTTTTCCTCTCTGCACTTTTGTACATATTCATTTCTATAACCAGTATATATTTTCCATTTTTCAGGTCTTCTGTCTTTTTTCCATCTGGTCCAGGCTTTGTCTCTTTTGTCTTTTAACTCCCTACAATTTTTGTTGTACCAGCATTTTACATATTCTTTTTCTTGTTTTTGTCTTGGGACATACTTTTCCACTCCTTTTTTGTAAATTTTTGTCAAAATATTCCATTTCTCTTCCACTGATGTTTCTTCTTTGTATATTTCTTCCCAGTTTTCTTGTTGGAAGAATTCTCTTATTTTATCAAAGTTTGTTTTTTCATACATCATTCTTCCTTTTCTATATTGTTCATTTCTTTTCATATATTTTTCTTCATTAAGTTCCAGTTCAATCAATATGTGGTCACTTTTACCTATTGGTGTTTTATATTCAATCTTGTCCACTATTCTAGGTTCAGATGTAATTATTAAGTCTAGCCTCGATGGTTCTTCTTCATTTCTATACCTAGTGTTCTCTTGTATCCATTGTGTCATTGAATGGTCAGTAATCATCTCAAGTAGAGCATTTCCCCATGAGTCATCACCACTCTTTACTGTCATTTCTTCCCAGCAGATTTCTTTGCAATTAAAGTCGCCCATCATAACTATTCTTCCTCCGTCTTCCATTATTTTAGTTAATGCTATCTTTGTGTCCTCTAGCATACCTTTATATTCACTCTCCTCCCATGAGGCTGTTTTCGGAGGCACATAATTGATCACAAATTTTCTGCTCTTCTTATCTCTGTCTTCCACTTCTATCATAATCATCTCTACTGTATTCTTTCCATATATGACACCTTTCACGTTTATATCCTTCTTAGTCAGGAACATAACTCCACCCCCTTGTTTCTCTCTGTTTCTAATCCATTAATTGTATGCATCATGTCCTACACTGTTGGGTGGTAGTGGGCCTTTTAATTTTGTTTCTACAATTCCCATTATGTCCGGTTCTTTTTCTTTCAAATAATCATTCAGCTCATTCAATCCTGTTATTAATCCATCTATATTTGTGTAAGACACTCTTAGTTTTCTGCCACTTCCATTGTGTTCTCTGTTTCCCTTATGTTTTTCTTTTGTATGTCGAACTTCCTTAGTTTCATGTTCACTACTCTCCAATAGAATCTCTCTTTCTCTGACTCCGTTCTGTTCTCGTTTTTTGCCTTAGCTTCCAGTCTTTTCTGCTTTTCTTCCTCTCTTTCCTCTTTATTCATTTCTCTTTTTATCCATATCTTTTTGTATTGTTCACTTGTTGCTAGTTTCCCTGTTTTGGATAAGATATTCTCTGCCGTTGTTTGTGACTTGAATTAAATCTTAATTGGTCTGGTCTTGTCTGTGCTATACTTTCCGAGTCTAAATTTCTCTTCGATTTGTTTCATAATTCCTGGTTCATCTTCCTGAACTGATTCTAGTAATTGGCTTACTTTTTCATTTTCCTCTTTGATTCTTGTGGTTCTATCTGTGTTGTGTTTCTCTTCCATTCCTAATATAATTATACATTTCTTCTTGTCTGCTAAATCCCTTACTATATTCTCCTTTTGTCTCATCACTTTAATAACTGAGTCTTCAGTATGTTCTTTCAATTGCTGTTTGACTATGTCAGTGAATGAAATCTTATTTCCTTCTTGGGTGTTCTTCCAATTTTTACTTTCTTTAGCTATCGTTTCTCTGTTTTCTTTACTATTCTTCTTCAATTCCTCATTCTCCCCCTTTACCTCTCTTAACTGTCTTTTTAGTTCTTCTATTTCATCAGTTAAGTTTTTATTCGCCTTTTCCAGTTCTTCCAATCTTTCAACCCTTTGTAAAATGGTGTTCATATGACCTAACCTACTCTCCAAGTCCTCGATCACCTTATCAACCTTCTTCTCTAGTCTTGTCAGTCGGGGGGGGGGGGTTTGTGTCCCCCCCACTCTCTTTAAATCCCTTGAAAATATTCTCATCACTTTCTGCTATATTGCTCCTATCTATACCTCTAATCTTCACATTCCTATTAGACATGTCGTTATCATCCAACTCGTCTTGGGGTCGTTTGTCTACCTTACGGCGGCCCGTCAGGGCCATTTCCTCCACCTCCTCATTACCTTCCATTTCCCCAGCAATCCCTCCCCCTCTCCTCTTTCCTTACTTTCCCACTACCCCACGAGCAATTTCCCCCCACCCTGCAAATACAAAAAGGCACTTCTCTTTGCGTTGGGATCCACAATCTTCACTTTTCTTCAGAGCGTTCTTCAAGCCGTCCGTTCGTTGAAAGTGTGTGTGTGTGTGTGTGTGTGTGTGTGTGTGTGTGTTATGTTTTCTGGAGTCTAAGACGCCAAAAGCGAAATGAGACGGAATTAAAACCACTCCTCGCTGCATCCGCACATTATCATTATCGTGCCCACAAGCGTAAACACCCACGCAACTTTTTCTTCTGTTGAAATTCGATTCCACTCGTATTTTCTCTTCCACCAAGTCTCTACAAGTCGCGATATCTCCTTTTACTATTGCTATTTCATTTTATATATTTTCTCTTTTTCTTTTTTTCTTTGTTTTCCTCTACTAATAAACATTCAACTCCCTCCCACGCTTTGTAAATTGACCGATATCAGGACGGATACACCCGGAAAACATGTATCAAATCCATGTCCCTCTCTTTCTTTCCCACACTTCCTGAGCGAGCGCTAACAAGCTCTTGACCTACATAAAGTTCTGAACAACTCAGACATGTAATAGCCATTTTTAGGAACAATTATCCTTCCATTCACCAAGAGACTGCTCTTTCGCTCCCACAGACACCTATCCCGTGAGCGTGGGTGGTCTTGCCCAGGTGATTTCATGATCAATTTCCTTTGAAGAAGACATAGAAGTATAATCAATCAAGAATAAAGTTCAGACCTAGACGAATGTCTTCATACACCTTCCCCGACATGTTAGTGTTTCCATGTTAATGCGTGTATGTGTATATGTACATATCAATGTATTATATATATGTATACATACACACAGACATATATATATATATATATATATATATATATATATATATATATATATATATATATGCGTGCGTGCGTGTGTGTGTGTGTGTGTGTGTGTGTGTGTGTGTGAGTGTGTGTGTGTGTGTGTGTGTGTGTGTGTGTGTGTGTGTGTGTGTGTGTGTGTGTGTGTGTGTGTGTGTGTGTGTGTGTGTGTGTGTGTGTGTGTTTGTGTGTGTTTACTTAGTATTTACCTGGTTGTATTGTACGGGAAGGGAGCTATGCTTGTAGTATCTTTGTGTCTTTCAGCATGAAGTTTGTTCTTAAATTATTGTATAGTTTTTTAACATAGTTGCCTCATCCACTTTGTTCCAAATATCCACCACTCTATGAGGGAAACTATTCTTTTTTCAGATCTCTTCTATAACTATCCTTTTTGAATTTATTTTCATGTCCTCTTTGTTTTCTTTATCCCACTTAATAAATCATCTCTGTCAAGGACTTCCATCCTTTACATAATTCTGTAAACGGTTAGTAGATCTCCCTTTCTCTGCTTTGTTCCAGGGTGGTAGTTCCAGTTTGGACAATATTTGTTCGTATGTCAAATTAGAAGGGTTGGTGCCAACTTTGTCGTTGCTTGAATTCTTTGTGTGTGTGTGTGTGTGCGTGTGTGTGTGTGCGTGTGTGTGTGTGTGTGTGTGTGTGTGTGTGTGTGGTGTGTTGTGTGTGTGTGGTGTGTGTGTGTGTGTGTGTGTTGTGTGTGTGTGCGTGTGTGTGTAGTGTGTGTGTGTGTGTGCGTGTGTGTGTGTGTGTGTGTGTGTGTGTGTGTGTGTGTGTGTGTGTGTGTGTGTGTGTGTGTGTGTGTGTGTGTGTGTGTGTGTGTGTGTGTGTGTGTGTGTGTGTGTGTGTGTGTGGATGTGTACGTGTATATTTACACATATTCCATCAACCTGCTGTCGAAGTCCCTTCTGGAAGCCTGATTGTTCCTTCGGGCACAAGAACACTAAATACTTTCCTGTTTCCTGTCGAGTCAATATCATTTCGCCCCAAGACCTTTCTGGTTCAGCTGTTACTCCAATGAAAGCGCCAGAAACACACGGATCCAGTCAGCCACACTTTCTGTTGTCATGATTACATTGCGTTCCAAAAGGTAATTTCCCCTTTTGCTTTCACGTCTTCCTTTTTAGTACATATATTTTCATCATCAGGTTGACCTGGAGTTATTTTATCTCATTCTATCATAATCCCGTTGTACTTTAGAATATTCATGTTGTGTCTGGTGTCTCTACGCTGTATTTAGATGCCTAATATTAACCAGAATAAAATTCAGTGTGCGGAACCGCACTAATGGTACGAAGTGAGGTGTCTCTCTCTTTCTTCCTCTCTTCCCCTCTCTCTTTCTCTCTTTCTTTCTCTCTCTCTCCCTCTCTTTTTCTCTCTTTCTCTCTCTTTCTTTCTCTTTCTTTCTCTTTCTCTCTCTTTTTCTCTATGTATCTATCTACCTATCTGCTTATCTATCTTTCTACTTATATATCTATCTACCTATCTATCTATTTACCTGTCCTATCTATCTGTCCTATCTATCTATCTATCTATCTATCTTTCTATCGGCGTCAGCAGAAACAGGTTTTGCAGCCCAAGTCACCTGAGCTGCACAGATGAGGTGCCTCTCATAAAGAACGACCTTATCTTCAAAAGAAAGATAACCAGTGTAGCCTTGTGATGAATACCTCGCAATTTTCTCATAACTGGTTCTGAGAAATTTCCTTTATCTAACCGACAGCTCCAGACTTGAGAAGAACCGGGCTTTGATTTTCTCGGTTATATTCATCTATCACGTGGGTGTGGGCGTGTGGGCGTGTGGGTGTGTGGATGGCTAGGAGGGATATTCTTGGATATTTGTCCTGCAATGTGGACCATTAACTGATAAAGACTAGTCACTGATATCTCTCTTCTCCGATAACGAATAAAAAAAAGATCATCCGCTTACGTCAAGAAAATCTTTCTTACATCATACTAGTGTCCAAGCTATTCACTTCATCGTCCATTTCTTCCATCAACTATTCCTATCCTTATATGTATTCAACCACCCTTCCACCCCATCTTTCCACTATAATACCATTTTACGATCCATCAATTCCCTCCTTGGATGCTCACTGGCCGAGCGGATTGGAGCGTCGCTACTTGCGGTGGAGGTCGAGGTGATGACGGTTCGAACCCTGCTTCCGGCGAGTTGGACCAAGGGTATGGTTCATTAAATTCCACGCTACTAAGCCCTCTGTGAGGGGCACCGTCCTAGCCTCCTGATAGAGGGAGTTGGCGACGTTAAACCGAATCATCATCCAATCCAACCACTCGTTTCCAATCTTTCGCCCATCTCTTCAATTGGCAGTTCCCCTTCATCCCAATCATGCCCCAGGCCTCTGGGTACACATGCCACCAATCTTCTTGAGAAAAGGGAATGAATCCGGATAAGTCATTTCTCCAGGTCATAGAGTGTAATTCATCTCAGCAATTCTCTCATGGCTAAAACCTACCTCTCTCTTACTCTCTCTCTCTCTCTCTCTCTCTGCCTGTCTCTCTCTCTGTTCTTTTCTTTCTATATATACTCATATATCTACCTACCTGTTCCTCTCTCTCTCTCTCTCTTTATCTATCTCTCGCTTGCTACCATCCCAGCCCCCCCCCCTCTCTCTCTCTCTCTCTCTCTCTCTCTCTCTCTATCTATCTATCTATCTCTCGCTTGCTACCATCCCAGCCCCTCTTCTCTCTCTCTCTCTCTCTCTCTCTCTCTCTCTCTCTCTCTCTCTCTCTCTCTCTCTCTCTCTCTCTCTCTCTCTCTCTTTCTTATGTTTCTTCACATGTGAGCACGATCACGACATTATAGGAAATGCAAGGATGGTATTTAAACCCCCTTCTTGTGAGGTCACTCCTGAGCGGAACAACAAGAATCTTAGGTTGGCCTTAGTATTCCGTCAGCGAGATTAAGCGCTTCTGTCCATAGAAGACATTATCGGAGCGAAAATGTCGAGTCACACAGATGAGATACAAGAGAGAATTAGGAAGGCGTCTGTCTGTCTGTCTGTCTGTCTGTCTGTCTGTCTGTCTGTCTGTCTGTCTGTCTGTGTCTATTTGTCTGTCTGTCTCTCTGTCTGTCTTTCTGTGTCTGTCTGTCCGTCTGTCTCTTCCTCTCTCTCTCTCTCTTTCTCTCGCCTCTCTCTCTCTCTCTCTCTCTCTCTCGCCTCTCTCTCTCTCTTTCTCTCATTCGCTCTCTCTCTCTCTCTCTCTCTCTCTCTCTCTCTCTCTCTCTCTCTCTCTCTCTCTCTCTCTCTCTCTCTCTCTCTCCATAATCATAAAAGAACGCTGCGTAACTCTGATCCATAAAGGTGTCGTTACCTACAATGATAACAACATTTCACTCTAGCTCCACTGTTTTGAAACCCTCAGCCCCATGATAGTCGGCAACGGTTCTCAGACGCTCCGATAGATCTCTCTGGAAAGGGGAACTGGAATGCTCCTGGAACTGTGTAAATGCAAGGACCTTCCCAAGCCAAGAATTGAAAGTAGAAATAGAAAAGGAGTAGAGGAGTCTTCACGGTTTCATCCATCCTTATGTGGCAAAAATAGATTTTAAACAATCCATACTAATAGAAGGAGACTTTGGATTTGTTCAGGGAGCGAGTACCAGCCCCTCTGGGTTTCACCTCCAAGTAGAAGCAAGGATGGTGATGGGACCTGAAGACGAAAAGCGGGGAGATCATTCTTGCCGACGTCCG
>NC_134782.1:48298751-48301251 GCF_046742065.1 Oratosquilla oratoria
GGGAAAATTAGCGGGAGATTGAACTTACGTTCCACGTATCTGTTGGTAAGAGTAAAAATAGAATAAAATAGAATAGAATAGAATAGAATGAAATTAAATTAAACTAGAATAAAACAAAATAAAACAAAATAATAAAGGAAGAAAGTAATATGTGCATCTTCGTAGCCATACACATTTATTCTATCTTAATTAACTATCGCCTTTTATCTCATAAATTGTTTTTATCTCTCCTTATTTTTATTCTTTTTTATTTATGTTGCCCATATTTTTATTTACATTATGTATTTTTTATTTGCTTTTATCGGTTCTGTATTATTCTTTTTTTTTTTTATTTATCTATTTCTTTGCTTTATTTCGGACAGTTTTATTTTTTGTCTGTATTTCAGTTATCTATCTAGTTTTTAATTATCTGATCCGCGCAGTAGCCCAGTGAATACCGTATCAAACTCATGAGCGGATAGTCGTGAGTTCGATTCCCAGGGCCCGCTGCAGGCTATTACGCGTTGGTTCTCGACAGATTTGGCCAGGCGGGGAGGCGACCCAATCATCGGCCCTAAAAAAAACAGCAGCTTGCTGAAACTGACAGGGCTTGCCCACCAGGGGTTTCTCACTTCCCACTGCGTGGGAGTGGAATGGTGAGTATTCTTTATTTATTTATTTATTTATTTATTTATTTATTTATTTATTTATTTATTTATCTATTTTTTTTTTTTTTTTTTTTTACCCGAACCTTTTACTGGATTTTGAACAAATCAAATTACTTTTATTATTTATTACTTCATTATCTACTCAACATAATTTCATTTTGCTTTTCCTTTCCACAAAAAGGCCGTGAGAATGTAGTTTTGAGTTTATGAAACAGCACCAGTAATCTGCTCTTGGCTCCAGTACTCAAAATAATTCATCTTGGGTCCACGAAGACTTTGTGGAATGATGGAATGATGTCCAGGTTTCTTCTGGTCGGGGAATCCAGCGTCTGTCTCTGACACTCTTGCATGGGACTCCTTTGGAAGGCGCAAGAGTCCTCTTGCTTCAGAGGGTCGGACTCTTCTGTCCTAGCGCTCTTCTGACACCATCTCGAACTCGGCTCTCGAACTGGAGCTCCGTGTGTGTGTGTGTGTGTGTGTGTGTGTGTGTGTGTGTGTGTGTGTGTGTGTGTGTGTGTGTGTGTGTGTGTGTGTGTGCTCCTCGTGGCGTGCTGCTTCGACGTCCTCTGCCTCCCTGCTGAGAAGAATGCTGTGAACGTTGAGGAAAAATTGGTGATGATCTTCCTTCCCCCATCGGCCCCATCAGGGCTTCTTAGGTTTTAGGCAGAAATAAACAACATTGTCCAGCGCCAGCAAGACCAGAGGGAACCCTGAGACGACGGAGAAGAGTAGGAGGGAGAGGGGGGGGGTGACGTGGTTCAAGACTCCTCCTCCTTGAAGGACAGTGACTCCTCCGGTTTCCACGACCAGGGGAACCACGGTGGCACCGGCGACGAGGCCATGGAAGGCCGGGACCGAGAGCAACATACCCATGAAGCGTGGGTAGTTTCGACCACGTAAGCACACGCTAAGCACGCAGCAGTGGCGGTCGTACGCCTACTCTCAGACGCGGCACTGTGCCAAGTGCCGCATCCTGTAGGCCTCAGTCAGGACCTCGTAGACGCTGCAGAAATCATCCTCCCGAAGATAGTCCTCTTCGTCTTAAATTCGACTATGCCAAAGGTCCTCTCCCAGGGTCCTTGGCCAGGACGAGGAGGAAGCTCCCGATGGCCAGTGTCAGGAATTGGGCCATGAAGAAAGGGACCCCGGGGCACTTCTCACTCCGAAGGATCCCTGGAAGATCACCAAGAGGATCGTAAGGCTGTTCCAGGTGGCGAGGAGAAGAACGTGAATGACGATGTTGTTGCAGGGCGTCGTCACTCGGATTTTGTACATGAGGGCCAGAAAGGACCCGCCAGATATGAAGCCCAACAGCGACAATGTATCAACACGGATGCGCGCACTTACACACACGCGCGCACATGTATATATACATATGCAAGTATATATATGAATATATATATATATATATGTGTGTGTGTGTGTGTGTGTGTGTGTGTGTGTGTGTGTGTGTGTGTGTGTGTGTGTGTGTGTGTGTGTGTGTGTGTGTGTGTGTGTAAACCCCTTAGTCATTATAATTTTGCATGATTACGGGTCATTGGCTTTTCCTTGATAAGTCAGTTATCTGAATCATCACACCGAAACGCTCACTCGAAATTCAAAGAAGAAAATGATGATGATGAACCGAAGGTTTGAATGACATAGATTGTCGTCGAAACTATTTGTCACTACAAGAAGAAATTCAATGACATCTGATTTTTTCAAACCTGAGCATTGTAAAGTATGCTTCTATGTATTTAGAAGCTGATTGGATTATCTTCTTTAACGCTCATTTATGGTAAAAAATTATCTCAGCATTTAAAGATCATAAATATTGCCCAATCATTACGAAAAACATACGGTTTGTGTGCATT
>NC_134782.1:48308751-48338751 GCF_046742065.1 Oratosquilla oratoria
AATTGTGCGTTTATTAGATGAAAAAGAAGTGTGACAGGAATGGAATATGGCTAATAGCAATCCATAAAAAAAAGGCTAAGACGAGCACTTGAATTACGGGAGTATAATAGCTAAATGATGCAAGAAACTGTGATAGACAGATGAACTAAACATCAAGATTTGTGCGTTTATTAGATGAAGAGGGTGTATCACAGGGATGGAATATAGCTAATAGCAATCCATAAAAGAAGAGGCTAGGATGAGCATTTGAATAACAGAACGGTGTCGCTTACCAGTGTGACAGCTGAATTGTGCGAGAGAATTTCAATGACAATTGAATGAAATATCAAGGGGAGTTGAAGATGTTACAGATCATCAGTTTAGATTCAATAATGAAATATCATGTGTCTCAGGTCCAGTAAGCCTTTACTCAAAAACGGTAGCTGTGCTACAGGATTGAGAACGATAGATGGATTGTGTGTATCTGGATATAGAGAAAATCTTAGACAAGATGAAAAGCCTACGACAGGAGGTGCGTGAAGCGGTCAAGGCCGTCACCTCTTGGACTGTTGGAGCATGTAACAGTCACTGCTGGGAATCGGAGAGTAGAGCCGGATTCGATCCCACAACTAAGAGATTATGAGACCATCACGCTCCCGATTACGCCACACAAACACCCATTATGGAAATTGAAGCATGATGGAGAATTCAAAGACAGCATCCCGGGTTGAATTAGAGATTTCCTGGGAGACTGGTACTTAAGAACGGTAGTGAAGAGTGATGGGAAGTAACTAGCGGAGTACTACAAGGATCAGCACTGGCACCCACAGGAATAAGAAAGATCCTTTGGGAAGAAGAATTCTTTGTACAGCAATAAGACAGTCACCAAATATTCTGTCAAAAAGGTAAGGAGAAATGATATCAGAATAGGTTTCTTGGTTAATCAAGATATTATTGTTGACGTAATAAGAACCAAGAGGGTAGTAGAATCGCTTAGGAGTTAGAATATATAGAAAATGACACCCATAAACTATTCAGATTTAAGCACCAACCTAACAAAGATCAAATAACTAAGGTATTTTTTATCGATGATATCAACCAGGAAATAAATCAATGTTATAAGTAGGGAAGAGCACGACATTTGAATCATACGTTGGGAACTTGGACTATGATCAAATAGAGCAGAACGTATTGATTAATTGAGTGTCTGAAAGAATCCAAATGGAACAATAAAGATCAAAATAAATTTCATTTCAGCAGATGAGAACAACAATGTTATAATTCTATTGTTGTAAATCTAATACTGGAACCAACCCTAAAAGAGCAAAGTGAAGCAGTTAATTCACTTGCAGAGCTAAAAAGAATAAATTATTATTCATGAAGAAAGTAAGTCTGGAGAAAATGAAAGATTATATGAAATGGTTTTTGAAAGATATAAATGAAATGTTTCAAGGACAATATAATAATGAGGACGACAGTGATTGTGAATTACAGTTTAATTAATCTTATTACAAAAACGGCAGGGGAACTGGGAACAAAAAGGCTAGATCTAACGGAAAGAGAAAGGACTATAAAGATTAAAACTATGTAGGATCAGAGAGAAAGATAAAAGTTAAAAGAGGAGAAACAAGGGCGACCAAACAGGGGAAAAATTCGGAAATGTATAACTTTTCGACAAGCCCAACGCAACGCAACTTTAGGGCCTTTATGTTTACTTTTTGTAGATTATGAAAAATTTTCTCATTTTATCAGACAAACGGTAATGCTAAACCTGGTATCCAAACAGGATGAAAACAACATTGTTGTGAACGTTCTACAGAATATCTAAGCAAATGGCGATGTTGCACTTTGACTACATAATAATACAAAAATTATTAGGATCTAGAAGGGATTATGAGAAACCAATAAAAATGCACAGAAATTATATAAATGTAATTAGGAAGGGTAAGATTAGGACCTGAATGGGAAATATATTTACCAATACAGATTTGCAGATACCATTACTCTCATTTCAAGAAAGGGGAAAGACTTATACGAAACTGTCAGTAATCTTAAGTCCCAAAGCAGATCTGAAGACGAATATGACTAAAATCTAATTAACATTCAACGTTTTGTCTCACAATAAAACAAGTATATTTGGCTGTGAGAGTGTAAAGTTAAACAGCATATATGCTTAGGACAAATGCTGAAATTGACCCAAGGCAACTAAAATCAAGTCAAAAGATGTGTCCCAATGAGTTGGAAAATGTTCGATAATTATATAAACATCATGAGTGGCTTTCTGCCTGCATATCTGGAATGCAAAGTTTACAATCACTGTATAATACTAGCTATGATCTGCGGATTTAACATCACATGGAAACAAATGAAAACGATGGAGAGGAAATATCTGAATATGCAGAGAGCAATTGAGAGACTACTGTGGTGAACAGCACCGAAGGACAGGAAGAGGGAAAGATGGTTTAGAGAACAGATAAGCTTGAAATAAGATTTAAAAGAAATTAGAAAACATAAATTGACGCGAGTGGGACAAATGTTCAAAACAGAAACATAGAACAAGTGTCCAACCTATTACATGGGAAATGATTTGTGAGCGTAGCACTACAATGGCAAAGGAAACTCAAACGAAAATATTTTTGTGATTTCACTTTCCTACGCCTCGTGACTACGAATTTTCTCAAAGAAATCTTCTGAAAATCCTTTGTAAAAAAGCGTCGGAAGATGAAGAGTTCATGTAATCTCTATATGAGCTTCCTTTGCCATCATAATTAATTCTGCACAAATGCAAATCAGAGATGCTAGACAGAAGGAGACGGGGCGAGAAAGAAAAGTCTACAAGAGAAATGTGGCAAACGTGGATACTGTCGTGGAAGTCAGGTCAAAAAGTTGAGAAAGACCTTTTTCCAGAACTCGATCCCAAATGTCTGACGATTTGATATATACTGTACATGTATGACATGGGTGGCAAGAGGAAAGAAAGGAGATGTAACCCGGGTTTATTACCGATTAGTTTCCCAATAAGATAATTGCAAAACAAAGCCGGATTTAACTCAGGTTAAAATTCCCGTCCTTCCTCTTTTCCACCCACGCCATCTTGTCACTAATGTCTCAACACATACATATGTATCAAATGTTTTGTGTCCATTCATACATGTGAGATCACGAACTGACCCGAGACTGCATTCTAAATAATGATTAAATTGACTAAGAGATATGTACCTGTGTTGGTAAAATGCACACCCGTTAAAATAAACGCGTTGTTTAGTATGTCTATTGTATAAAATATGTATACGGTCGATTTCAAATGCATTTCGTAAGTCATTCATCATCTATGTTAACTGACGAAGCTGTGCATTATATATGTAGGGTCATGCACAATTCCTGTTGCTTTTTTATGTAATCTAAATTAGGAAAATAGCAGAAAAATTAAATTCCATATAATGATAATGGTTTATCCATCAAAACTCTTCATAAAGGCCATGACGATGGGTTCTGATATGATCACACTGACTTCCTGCGGAGGTTTTGTTCCTAATTGCTTTGTAAGGCGACTCGCGCCGGCCCACTTTCGAATCCAAGACCAACCAGATGATTCTCAATTGCTCCCAGCTCAAAGGTCAAAGGTTTGCTAGCATGTGATTCACCACGTTCTTGGATCACGTGTTGGACTCGCGATCGAAACGCTATTGCCCTCTGGGATGAGAGCTCAGAGCTCATACATGGCCTGATCTATGGGTAATACTATGATCTTATACACTATATATATATATATATATATATATATATATATATATATACATAATATATATATATATATATATATATACATAATATATATATATATGTGTGTATATATACATATATATATATATATATATATATATATACATATATACACATATATTATATTCATGTGTATGTATATATATATTTATGTATATATATATATACATTTATATATATATATATATTTATATATATATATATATATATATATATGTATACACTTTAAACCCACTATCGGAGAAATATCAGAAGTACAGGAAAACGGAAAAACTGATAGTGGGTTTAAAGTGTACATTTACAAATGTGTTATAACATTACAGTTTCCCATATATACATATATACATATATATATATATATATATATATATGTGTGTGTGTGTGTGTGTGTGTGTGTGTATATATATATATATATGTGTGTGTGTGTGTGTGTGTGTGTGTGTGTGTGTGTGTGTGTGTGTGTGTGTGTGTGTGTGTGTGTGTGTGTGTGTGTGTGTGTGTGTGTGTGTGTGTGTGTGTGTGTGTGTGAACAGAAAGAGAGAGAGAACTAGAGAGAAAACAAGGAATAAAGAGAGGACTTAAAGGGAAAAAAGAGGCAAGAAAAAAAAAGGCAGTTGATTCTGAAAATGAAAAATGTTTTATGCATGAATGTGAACGTGTTTTCCAACATTAACATAAGTTATTTCACACACTGTGAAACTGTTGTTAAATGAAATAGTGATCACACGCATAGACACATATATATGCACATGTATTATTTCCTTTTTTATCACATTCAAATGTTTTCACCCTTCATAGAGAAAAGCGAATAACGGTGCATTATTGAATCTGACACTGCTTTAATGCGTCGTAACACAAGTCGTATATATCTATTTCATTTGCAACTTCCAGGGGGAAAAGCCGCTTAGATATTTCGAAAAAATGGAGAGGTTAAGCTAAGCCATACTATCCAATAGAACCTGCAGGGGATGAAGTAAGCTTGTCGACTATCCGATACGCATCAGTCTAACTAACGAGTTCCTCCCGATTTGCGCATGCGCGGAACGACGCCCGGCTGTCGACGTCGTTCTTGTTTACCAGACAACAGACGTGCCGTGCTGTCGCTCCAAAACGCCTCGGGATAAAATGTCATCAGCAGCAGAACTCCCCCCCCCAGCCCCCCTTCCCGGAACTTCGGCACGAAGCGTTTCCCTGTAATTTCCCTAACGTGCACAATTGAGCTTTGATGTGTGAAAATGCACACTGAGCCGAAATGAATTAGTGCACGTGAGCAGACGCGAACAAACAGTAACATTGGAAATAAAGCTCAATTTACGCGCAGATGCCAATGCTTCCGTACACGATTACTACAAACTTAATACTCTACATAATGAGAGGCATGGATAAAAAATATAAATCAGACAACAACAGTACTTTTACATTTGATGGAACAAACTGGTACTTGAACTACAGAACTGTCAGCGGGTCAGGGAATTCAATACCCTACCTCCCCTCATCCCCTTCCTCGTTATCCTCACCTTCTCCTCTTCCTTCTCTTCCTCCTCCTCACCCCTCCAATTCCGCCACACAATCATTAACAATGAACCCCTGACCTCCTGTTTCACATTTCCTTCGTTCTTCTCTTCTGAGTGTTCTTCTTTCTTCCCATCTTCCTCTTTCTACTTCTCTCCCCTCAACTTCTCTATCTTTTACCTCTGTTCCTCGATGCTTTCTGTGTCGTACTTCTTCTCCTCCTCCTTCAACTCCTCCACCTCCTCCTCTTACTCCCCCTCCTCCTCCTCCCAGTCTTCTCCCTCCTTTTCTTTTTTTCTCATTTACTGTTCGTTATGATACGCCTGTGGTCATAATGAACACTATGCACCCCGCAGAACAATAATAATGAGTGTTGCAGATTTAAAAATTCCTCATCCATGAATCTGGCATAATCACCGCATTAGGATTTATCATTCTCTTGAGGAACGCAATGCGCGAACGGACAGATCGGAGCCGCTGTTTGTGTAATCTCCTCCATTTCTCCTCGTCTTGTTTTCTCCTCTCTTCACATCCCCACTTCCTTCTACTCTTCTTTCTCATCCTCATTCTTACATTCCTTCTTCTCGTCCACCTCTTCTTTCTTCTTTTCATTTCCTCCTTCTCCTTGTTAACTTTATCCTTCTATCCACTCTTATATTCCTTCCTCTTATTAACATTCCTTCGTCATTCGATCCCTCCTCCCTCTTCTTCTTCTTCTTCTTCTTCTTCCTCTTTCTTTTGCGCCCGCTTTCTCATTTCCTCTCCTTCCCCTCTGATTTGGACTGTAAAGGTTACAGACTCGAAAATAGCAACAGAAATGTCTGATTTTAAGACAAACTTTACCTCCCACAACACTGTGCTCATGCATACATAAGTGTATGTGTACCGTGTGTTCATGTATGGATGTATGTATGTATTCATGTATGTATATATGTGTGTGTATGTTTGCATATATATATATATATATATATATATATATATATATATATATATAAGATTGTGTGTGCGTGTGTGTGTGTGTGTGTGTGTGTGTGTGTGTGTGTGTGTGTGTGTGTGTGTGTGTGTGTGTGTGTGTGTGTGTGTGTGTGTGTGTGTGTGTGTGTGTGTGTGTGTGTGTGTGTGTGTGTGTGTGAATGTATATATGTTTGTATTTATATATGTACTGTATGTATAAATATATAAATGTGAAAAAGATACATATGGTGGAATCATGCAACTCCGACAATATCTTCACATGCGGTCCACGTTTCCCTTAGAGGCCAAGAGATAATCGAGACAGACAGGCAGACAGACAGACAATATCACCTTCTAAGCATGGCCCGTTTACGTCAGAGCTCTCAGGCAGTGCCAACTTTGACGACCTGTGCTCCAAATGTTGGCATTTCTGTTGGACTGCCTGGCTTCTGGTTTTATGCACTTATGAAAAGATTTCGGCGCTTTAATGGTGACAGGGCATATGAAACTCCGCTCTTCTCCTCTCTTTCCTTTTTTTAGGACTAATTCTGGAATGTTTCTTTGATTCTGAGAGTATATATCAAAGGTTGTGTCCCTCAGAGCATGAAATACACCATTTCATACATTCTTTTCTTCTTGAAGACCTACCGGTACTCTTCTAAATCATCCATGAGTCATAAAGACCATAATTTGTGCAGTCATATTTTCATACATGTTTGTGTGCTTGTAACTGTATATATCATTGTGTTGTGTATATGTATACTGTATATTGTATATTGTATACTGTTGTATATATTGTATACTGTATATACTGTATATTGAAAATCTACTCTCCCAAATCTTCCATAAGTATTAAAGACAATAATCTGTAGTAT
Source organism: Oratosquilla oratoria (assembly GCF_046742065.1). Classification (NCBI taxonomy): domain Eukaryota; kingdom Metazoa; phylum Arthropoda; class Malacostraca; order Stomatopoda; family Squillidae; genus Oratosquilla; species Oratosquilla oratoria. The sequence continues at coordinate 48,315,855 of NC_134782.1, forward strand.
CATATTTTTATACATGTTTGTGTGGTTCTATCTGTATATATCATTGTGTTGTGTATATGTGTATTTATGTATTTTCTTGAAAATCTACTCTCCTAAATATTCCATGATTAGTAAAGACAATAATCTGTGGTATCATAATTTTATACATGTTTGTGTGTTTGTAATTGTATATATCATTGTGTTGTGTATATGTATACTTGTGTATTTTCCTGCACAAGTTTGATTATGTGTTTGTCCACATATTGTGTTTATGTTCAATGAAGATTCTCAGACATGAAGTTTATTCATGAACGTCTCTCATGATTATTACCTTCACGGAGACGGGGGGGGGGTCGCCGATTTAATGAAGCGGCCTTGCTGTGGATGTGCTGTGACTTGCGACACTGCCTCTGACCCAGGGCAGTGGACAAGATGCAGGGATTACCCCGTCATCCAGGAGGTGCTAAGATGGGAGGGAGGGTGGAGGGGAGTGGAGTGTATTCAGGGATGGAATGGGTGGGAATGATTTTATGCCTTTTTCTTTTTGGCTACCTTCCTTGTAAGGCTGAAAAAGCCTTGGTATATGTAGTTATATGTATGTAGAATTATCTCAGAGTCCATTACGCTACTGTTTCTTCAGCTTCGGCCTTTGGTTCCTTCTAGTTTCCTCAGATGTGGATAAACGCGACAAATATGTCCACGTGTATGTTTCTTTTTGCCACGTTTCTCTTCGTTGTTGATTATGAGATCTGTTTCATGACTAAATAAATAAAAGAAAAATCGGCATAATGTAATATCATCACGTTTTCTTCTTCTATTGGTACAAAGTATTTTAAGATGTTTTCTAGTCCTGACGTATATTCACCTAATTTTATTTACTTAACTGTAGTTTCAGGCAAGGATGAACGCTCATGATACCCACACTCTTATTTTTTAATCATCATAATTAACTCAGTTTATATATATATATGTTTATTTATATATTTGTTTTATCATATTTTTATTTTTATTCTTATTTTTATCTTTATGATTTTTTATTTCTTTCTTTTTTTTTTTCTTCTTTCTTTTTGCTCATTCTGAGGTAAAAATCACCACGTTTATCCTCTAGACCTGAATGCTCATTAACTCTTCAGTACGGGTTGTCACTAACTAAACAAGACCGGTCCCAGTAATCAAAACAAAATATATACTAAGACGTCATCGTAGAAAAGTATTTAACTGACACACCATGACCGCCTTTCATTCAGGTCGCGTTCTCAAGTCCGCGTAGTCCAAAGTTTCCTTTATTTATGACTAAATTGTGCTCCTTCTCACCTAAACTCGTGCTATTGGACCTAAGGCTCGTTTTACACGTATCGACTTTTCGCCGTGCGCCGTCCACGACACGACGCCGTGCTCCCAAATAACCATAAATGTCTATGGACCCTTTCACATGTGGTCGTGATCGTGCCGTTCGAAAGCGTCCATAGATACCCACGGTTATTTGAGAGCACGACGTCGTGTCGTGGACGGAGCACGGCGAAAAGTCGATACGTGTGAAGCGAACCAAATAAAAATCACAGTGTGGCTTTGTTCACGCGCAGAAAGTCGTGGAGACAGAGTAAATGAGTGATCAGGCTACCTGACATAAACGGAGAAGTTTCCGACATTACATATTCCGTTTCTTTTCATCTTAAGACATCGAGTTCCAGGAAATGGACACTCCACCACCACCACCACCACCACCACCACCACCCTCCTCCTCCTCCTCACCCCCTCCTCCTCCTCTTCCTCCTCCTCCTCCTCCTCCTCATTTCTGCCTTCTACTTATACTGCATACGTGAGCTTGTACGTATGTATATTTGTCTGTGTGCGCGTGCGTGCGTGTGTGTGTGTGTGTGTGTGTGTGTGTGTGTGTGTGTGTGTGTGTGTGTGTGTGTGTGTGTGTGTGTGTGTGTGTGTGTGTGTGTGTGTGTGATTCACAATTTTCTTGTATCACGTGTTGGACTCGAGATCGACAGATATTTCCCTCCCGGAAGAGAGCTCAGAGCTCATATATGACTGATCTACGGGTAATGCGTAATGCACACACACGCACACACACGCACACACACGCACACACACACCAACTCCCCGCCCACGAGAGTTGGAGTAACGACTTGCAATGCACCGATACTGAAATTATTTCCGCCCTGGGTGGCATTCGAACCTGGACCTCCGTAGTGGCGTCCGGGAACTCTACCACTACGCCACGAGTCGTGTGTGTGTGTGTGTGTGTGTGTGTGTGTGTGTGTGTGTGTGTGTGTGTGTGTGTGTGTGTGTGTGTGTGTGTGTGTGTGTGTGTGTGTGTGTGTGTGTGTGTGTGTGTGTGTGTGTGTGTGTGTGATTCACCATTTTCTTGTATCACGTGTTGTATTAGTGATAGACAGCTATTTCACTCCCGAAAGAGAGCTCAGAGCTCATATATGACCGATCTATGGATAATGCGCACACACACACACACACACACACGCACACACACACACACAACTCCCCGCCCACGAGAGTTGGAGTAATGACTCGCAGCGCAGTGATACTGAAATTATTTCATCCCTGAACGGGATTTGAACCAGGACCGCCGTAGTGGCGTTCGGGAACTCTACCAGCTACGCCAACGAGTCGTGTGTATGTGTCTGTGTGTGTGTGTGTGTGTGTGTGTGTGTGTGTGTGTGTGTGTGTGTGTGTGTGTGTGTGTGTGTGTGTGTGTGTGTGTGTGTGTGTGTGTGTGCGTGTGTGTGTGTGTGTGTGTATTCACCTCGGATCTGCTGCAGTCTCTGTCGAGACAGCCAGACACCACCCTACGGCAGTGAGCTCAGAGCTCCTTATTAGCCGATCTCTGGGTAGGTCTGAGACCACTCACACACCACACACCGGGACAGCAAGGTCACAACTCCTTGACTAACGTCCCGTACCTACTCGCTGCTAGGTGAACAGGGGCTACACGTGAAAGGAGACAAACCCAACTTATCTCCGCCCGACCGGGGAATCGAACCCCGGTTCTCTGGCTTGTGTGTCTGCGTGTGTGTGTGCGTGTGCATGTGTGTGTTTGTTACGTGTATCATATACCTACATGAACACAAGCGGATCTACATAAAGCCTCCCATCTTGGCGAAGGCGAATATAGTCTGGGGACGTATTCAGCCATTTCCCATCATCTCGGACGTTGCCTGTCGCCCTCCAAGAAAGAGTTGCAAACAGTTCGTGATTTCGCCCCCGACGGGACGTCGACTTGACGTCACTCTCCCAGACTCGACTTCGTAATTCGTAGCGTCTGCCGCTCCTGTAACAGAAAGCAGGGTTACCTTTTCTTTTTAAAAACCTACGAAAAAAAAAACCAGGGGTAACAATCTCCTTTTCTTCTATTTTTCTAAGAGAAAATGTACCCATTTTCTCCACACTTGAGGTACACATGCTTACATTGTGATATTGGTAGCTCATGTCAGCTACTACGGTAACGGAAAGGTGACCATATTTTGAAAATCTTGCAAAAAAAAGAAAAAATGACTCTGTTAGGACCCTAAGATCGACACATAAAAGGGCTCAATGGTAACGCGTGTGTCTGGTAACCACAACCGGAGGTCGGACAGGTGTTCGAATCCTGGCCACACCCCAGAGGTTAGGATGGGTATCCATGCTAATCAATGGCCCCCAAATGGCGTTCACCTTGGACCCTTTCGAGGCGACCTCAGCCTCTATTCCGGGTATCGTCACCTCAAAAGTGGCATAATGTGGACAACAACATCTCTCCTGTGTTCACGTATTACCTTTTTTTTTTTTTTTTTTTTAAGGATATCGACCTATAAGGGGGGTCCTTAAGCCTGGCGTGAATTTTTATTGTCTCAACGTGTTATGTGACCTGTTCCGGACCACTTAAGTAGGGTTGGATGTATCTTCAGGAGTCATTGAGAAAGTATCGTGGTAACGAGAGGCAGTACTTCACCACGGTCTTCTTGGATTACGTGCTGGATTCGTGACCGGAAGTTATTACCTTCCGGATAAGTTCAGGGTTCATATAGTCCCACCTATGGGCAACTATGCGCTGGTGGTATGATCGGAAGCATGCTGGCCTCGCATTCGCTTAGCTGTGGGTTCGAGTCCCGCCCCTCTCTCCGATTCCCAGTGGTGACTGTCACCTGACCAGGAGTCCACAGCTACTCAGCGCCTCCTGGCGTAGGCTCCTAACCTATGGTTAATACTGTAAACTTATATCCAGCATAAACCTATTTCTTTCCTCAAGTTGCGTATAGTGAATCTTACATGCCCTAAGCAATGGAGGGTAAGGGAACAAACAGTTTGTACTCCGAGGGTGAGAAGGAGAAAAAAATGATGGAGGCAAAGGAGATGTGGAACACTGGGACTTACGTGTATGAATGAATTGCACACAGAAATTGCTAGGACACCTGGTTTGATATGTACACATTTTTTCTATAACTATAGTTACAAAAAACATAGCCAATTCACATATATAAATACATGTCTAGTTCTCACCATGTTCCTCCATCCCAAGCGAGTACGAGCTTATTAACAAGGGTTGGATCACTGGTAAATAATAGTCCATAGCAACAACTCCATGATAATACGAGTCGGGCCTAAGCACCGACTAGGTGACACGAAGACTGAGAAATGGTCTACTCCAAAGTCAATTCGATGCAGGCAAGCATATACATTCTCTAGTATCAAATAATTCCGACAGTCATCCCCAGACTCAACCCGAGGCTTACGAGAAACAAAGCCGACGCTCTACCAACTGAGCTACCGAAACTCTAAAATTCTCCAACCTGGGAATTAATCTCACTCCCTGAGGGACTAAGTCGATTGCTAACTGTCGTCCTAGAATAATTTTACGGCTTCTAGGAAGCCTCGGTTCGAGTCCAGGGACGACAGTCGGAATTATTTGATTGACATCGCCGTCACTAGTGATTCTATTCAAAGATTCTCTAGTGTATTGAGTCCACACACGCGCGCACATACACACATACACATAAATATTCGTATTTGTTTTGGCACTTTGAATAAATGAGTGAAAGCGGAAGGGATGTGAGCCGGAAACTGTTCACGAGCCCTCAACGAAATGGACCTCTGGCGAAGAACGAGAGGATGCATATCCTCGTCTGCCACGAGCTGGAACAAGCAAGCACGCATGAAACGCACACACACACACACACACACATGCAAGCTGTTTCACCCTACCCAGTTGTTTATTTGTAGAACTGGCCAAAAACACAGCTAAAAGGCTCCTGACGTGTACCCTCAAAGCACCTTCTATCTTTCTTTTATTCATTTGAACTAATTGCTCTTTTTCTGTTTTCCGATAATTCTTCTTCTCTTTTGCCCTCTCTTTCTCTTTTCCACTTTTTCTTTGCCACTCTCTTTCTCTCTCTCTCTCTCTCTCTCTCTCTCTCTCTCTCTCTCTCTCTCTCTCTTTCTCTCTCTCTCTCTCTCTCTCTCTCTCTCTCTCTCTCTCTCTCTCTCTCTCTCTCTCTCTCTCTCTCTCTCTCTCTCTCTCTCTCTCTCTCTCTCTGTGTGTGTCTCCTTCTCTCCCCCTCTCTGTTAGGCTGCCCATCTGTCTGTTGACCTCTCCACCAGTCCGTCTACATGTCTATTACCCTGCTCCTCACTCTCTATCTGTCACTCCATACGTCAGCATGTCCCTTTCCCTGTCTTTCCACCTCTTCCACTGTCTATTAGTATGTCTGATTCTCTGTTTATTCTTTGTGTAAGTTCATTACTCCGTTTGACTATTTGTGGCCTATTTATCGGTCCTTTGTTCTGTCCGCCATATTCCTAGTCTATCCTTTCATTTGATTCTCTTTCTGTCTGTCTGTCTAACACTGCCTGCATGTGCTTCTACCTTCATTCCGTCTTTGGTCTGTCTCTCTGTCCTGTTTGTTTTCTGTCTATTCACCTTCGCCGCGTTCCTTGTCTGTCCTTCTGTCTGCCTGTGCCTCTATCTTCATCCTGTCTTTGATCTGTCTCTGTTCTACTGTCTGCGTATCTTTCCTTGTCTCGTCTTTCTGCGTATTACTCTTTCTCTCGTCCTCATGCTTTCCTTTCCTGTGACTGTGTTCCATTTTTTTTTATTCTCCCTTTTCTCCTCTCGTTTCACAAAGGAGGCCAGGCTCTTCGAGTTACCACGGATCAATTGCGAAATCACTGACATGGTATTGGGATACAAAAGGATTTTCCGTTTCAATATTTTCGTTTTTAACCTCTGGCCTCACACACAAACCTTATCTATGGGGTCCATACAGACACAGTGAAGGGTGAAAACACATGCAAGGCACATAGTCTCTTTTTATTTCAATCTCCCTTTTTTATAGATTTATGTTCTACTTATACTTTAGTAAAAGCAGCAACGACTGCAACAGAACTGTAGTAGAGAGGGCAAACGCAGAGTATGGGATCCAATGTATCTAACGTTTCGCCCAGTAGGGCTTCTTCAGAAAGAAAAGCCCTGCTGGGCGAAACGTTGAATACATTGGATCCCATACTTTGCGTTTGCCCTCTCTTCTACTTATGCTTCTTTGTTTTCATTCATTCTTTACTTCGTCTATTTCCTTACATTTTAGCAGTCTTTCGTTTAACTATTCTTTTCTTTCCTTGCCTCTCTTTTGTTTTTTAAGATTTATTCTTGTGTTAACTTCAAAGACTATTATTTCTTCTTCTTTTTCTGTTTCTTTAAGTTTCAAAGGTCTTCATTATCTGTGGTCGAGTTATCTGCAAATGACATCTTTCATTTTTTTTTCTTTTACATCATCGTTCTTTTCGGCAATATCTTATTTTCCTGAGCATGCAGACGCTGAAAGTTCGGAATCAAGGTTTTTCCAGAAATGGAAATTACACGTTAAAGCGATTTCAAATCATCTTGTCCCAAAGTCTTGAAGATAGTAGCTTAAGTTTACGCTTTACAAGCTCTGCAGTTTTTTTTTCTAATATCTTTAAATATTCTGCAGTTTATGTTCTATCCTCATTTGAATCAAATCGTCGGTAGCAAACAAGAAAATTCTTTATAGTATATCATCTAGATGAATCAATTGTTGCTTCGATTTTCTCTAACTAGAAAACCGCAACCCCATAGCAGCCAACAACGGTTCTTGGGCCTTCCTGTGGAGCTCTCCGGTGAGAAAAGTTGCCCCCACACCCACCCACACCCTCTTTTCATCATCATCATCATCATCATCATCATCATCATCATCATCATCATCATCATCATCATCATCATCATCATCACCATCATCACCATCATCACCATCACCATCATCATCATCATCATCATCATCATCATCATCATCATCATCATCATCATCATCATCATCATCATCATCATCATCATCATCATCATCATCATCATCATCATCATCATCATCATCATCATCATCATCATCATCATCATCATCATCATCTACAAAGATGCTCCTGTTTCTCTCACCAGCCGGTGGAAGAAGAGCAGTCGCCGGTAACCTGCTCGCCTCATTCGAACAAGCGGTAGATAATGATATTGAGCCTGATCAGCTAATCGAACGCCAGCCCCTCGAGGTTGTTCCTCTGGGTTTGGAGCGAAGAGTCTTTACACACGTACCGACTTTTTGTCATGCGCCGTCCACGTCATGACGTCGTACTCTCAAATAACCATGGGTGTCTATGGACGCTTTCACACGTCACGACCACGACCACGTGTGAAAAGTCCACGGACACCCATGGTTATTTGAGAGCACGACGTCGTGTCGGGGACGGCGCACGGCGAAAAACCGATACGTGTGAAACGAACCTTATGGTATTGATGAGATTTAGAGACGGCTGACGAGAAGATTATGTTTGCCAATCATCAGAGGTCTCATTGCATACACCTATGTCTCTTAATGCAACACTCGCCAACCGCCACTTGTGCTGACGTTTGGGCCCAGGACATAAACCCGCTTCGGGAATTGGCCCCCCAGGACACAAAACACTACAAATCCTAGAAGTGGGTTTATGTTCTGGGCCCAATTGTCCGTACAAGTAGCGATTAGCAAGTGTTGGATCAAAAGACCTTGGTTAACCTAAAAGAGGCTGGCAAGCGTACTGTTCGAGATTGGGGGTTAAATAAGCAACTCAACAATAGGATACAGAGTTCGAAGCTGAATTTAGTATTGCGGGATTTAAACACTTTCATCAGGATAGAAACCACAAGAAAGGTGGGGGTGTTCTATTGTACGTTAAAAACAATGTTCATGCTTGTGTTATAGAGAAAGTGAAACAGGATGCATATGATAGTTTGTGGGTTGAGTTAACCCAAACAAATGGACAAAAAATGAATATAGGTGTAATATATAGGCCAAAGACATTATCATTAGCAGACGACAAACTGTTATTTCAAGAACTGTCTAGTTTCTGCAACCGGGATTTATTGATAATGGGTGATTTCAATTTTACTGACATTGATTGGATGACCCTTGAACATGGCCATATAGGTAGTCGCTTGTTTGATTTTCTTGGTGACAATTACTTAATTCAGCATGTAAAAGAGCCCACAAGATATGGAAACTTACTCGATCTTTTGATCACTAGCCGCGAAAGCATGGTAACTGATGTAGAAGTCGGTGAATCTGTTGCAAATAGCGATCACAACCTAGTTAGATTCAAACTCCTAAACAATTTTAGAATAGATACTTGTGTTTCTAAAATACCCGATTTCAGTAAAGCTCAGTTCATAGAACTACGGCAGGAGCTTCAGCTTACAGATTGGGAGGCAAAATTAAACGAAAGACCAGTAGATCAGATGTGGGAAATATTTCAAAATACGCTCACTAAGATGATTCAAACTTACATTCCTTTTAAGAACAGACGTCCCCCAAATCAGGCTCGCCCAAAGTGGCTCGACAAAGAAACTGAAAAAAGTATTGCTAAAAAGAGACAGGCTTATAAGAAATATAAGTGCTCGGGTGCATCTAATGACTGTGAAAGTTATGTATCGATACAGATAAATTTAAAAAAGAAAATAAGAAAAAGAAAACGACAATACGAAATGAACATCGCTGATAAATCCAAAGAGAATCCCAAAGAATTCTATAGTTACATTAGAGATAAAAAGGTTGTTAGGAATCACATTGGTCCACTATTATCTGCTGACGGTCAACTTGAATATTCAAATGAAGGAATGTGTAATATCTTAAACAATTATTTTAGCTCGGTATTCGTAAACGAAACACCTCAAAGTGAACTCCAAACTGAAACCTGTGAAAAATCTAGGGTAAACTTAATCACTACGGTAAATACAACAAAAGAAAAAATTAAAAGGTGTACAGATAAACTCAAGATTAATAAAACCCTAGGGCATGACGGTTGGTATCCATATTATTAAATTAAATGAAAAAAGAGATTGTTGTTTCATTAGAAATTAATTTCAAGAAATCCATCATATCCGGAGATGTCCCATGAGAATAAAAGCTAGCTAACGTTACTACCATATTAGAAAAGGTGACAAAAAGAAACCAAATAACTATAGGCCTATAAGCTTGACTTCAATTGTAGGAAAAATTATGGAAAATTATCCTCAGAGATGCTATGGAACATCAATTATAAAGTAACTTTGATAAATGATAGCCAGCATGGTTTCAGATGGAAACGTTCTTGCGTGACTAACTTGTTCGAATTCTACAACAGTTATCTCGAATTGTGACAAACTCCAGATTTAATATATGTGGATTTTGCAAAAGCTTTTGATATCGTCCCACACGAAAGACTATTTACTAAATTAGCTTCACAAGGAATAAGTGGTAGCCTATTAGGTTGGACTAGTAATTGGTTGAAGGGTCGAAAACAGAGAGTTGTTTTAAATGGAAAAACTTCTGGATGGAAAAGTGTTGCAAGTGGAGTTCCTCAGGGTTTCGTTCTTGGGCCACTTCTATTCATAGTATATATAAATGATATAGACCATGGACTAAAATCTACTGTTTCCAAATTTGCTGATGATACAAAACTGTGCGGAGTGGCAAATGATCACTCAAACCAATTAGATATTCAAGAAGATTTAGATCAATTACAGCAATGGTCTGAAAAGTGGCTAATGAAATTTAACACAAGTAAATGCAAGGTAATGCACATAGGTAAAAATAACAGTAAGTACGATTACAAGTTATTTGGAAATTCGTTAACAAAAGTGGATAGTGAAAAAGATCTCGGCGTAATTATCAGTAACGACCTCAAATCATCCAAGCAGTGTATTTCAGCCTCTGAGAAAGCAAATAAGATTCTAGGACTGATTGCGCGATCTTTTGATTTCAAAAGGCCATCACTCATTAACAAGCTATATAAATCGTTAGTTCGTCCACATTTGGAATATGCTGTTTCCATATGGTCACCGAATCTCATTAAAGACATTGACAGACTGGAAAAAGTACAACGGCGAGCCACAAAACTGATTCCAAATATCAAAAATAAATCATACGAAAATCGACTAAAACATATGAATCTGTTTTCCCTAAAAAAGCGTAAACTCAGAGGTGACTTGATACAGGTCTTTAAAATTCTAAAGGGAATTGACAACATCAAAAGTGACAAAATTTTTACATTGAATGAGAATCAGACAAGAAACAATGGTCTCAAACAGTCCGGAAATAGATTCAATTTGGAAGTAGGTAGAAACAACTTTGCCAACCGTGTAGTTAATGAATGGAATAAACTTCCTGCACAGGTAGTGCAATGTAGTTCAGTTCGAAGCTTTAAGAATTATTTAGATAAATACCTAAGTAAGATGCTGTAATGATTATGATTTATCTTATATTATTTGTTTTTGTTTTGTTATCATTTGTCTGTCTGATTTTCATTTATTATTAGTTATATGTCAATTTATTATTATTTACTATTTACCTCTTTGTTTATTATTTAACTATACCTATGCATTTATTTATGTATTTTATTTGTTATTTACATTATCATAGTTTTTACCTATCATTTTATTATCAATATGATATTTTTTTTTCGCATCCGACCTAGATATGGATCAAAAGGTCTCCTGTCGGCATGCTCCGCCTTTATAATCCTTTGTAATATGATGTATTTCAATTATATACTTCGTTCGTCTACTTTCCTATACTTGTTTCTTTTCGTTTTACTTTTTTTATCCAGTCTCCTGTTTATTGTCGTGAATGTTTTGTCATTGTAATACACTGTAGTTGCCAAAATTCACCTAAATGATATCCTAAATATCAACTCCGTCGTCTTTGCTCTCTCGCTACAAGTTTTTTATCCTAAACCACCTTAGATGCTCATGCACCTGAAGGGCGTACCCGGTACCTACCAAGAATAATTCCAAAACTGAACTCACGGCGAAGTCACTCCAGCAATGAACATGTCTTGAAAATTTCACTCATGAAGGCGCATCAAAAGAGATTCGTTCCTTTAATCGTCGGCGGCAGTCAAATCTTATCCAGCCGTGGGGAAGGTTCAGGAACCTTATTGGCCGAGATCACAGGCATCCGTGACATTCATACGAGTATAGGATATATGCTCCATTTATCATAATCAAGATGAATTCCAGCCACGTAACTCCCCTTCCCTCACGTAACTTACCGTTCCCGTCACCCCATCGCCTACCACCACCACCAAAATATTCATCATCGACCTACCATCTTCCCATCATCACATCCACCATCATTCTCATAACTACAACCACTCATCTCCCACCGTTACCACCACTGTATTTGTAATCACTGTCAGTGTCTTACGCCAACATAATTCCCCCCCTGTAATCACCACGAGTATTCTTTTGCCATTACTACATATACCATACATATACCAAAGGCTTTTTCCCCCTTACACGGGGGTATCCAAAAAGAAAAAGGCATAGAAACCACTCCCACCCATTCCATTTCCTATATATTCCATTCCCCTCCACCCTCCTCCGTCCCTCTTATCTCGGCACCTTCTGGATAACGGGTCATCCCTGCATCCTGTCCACTGCCCTGGGTCAGAAGCAGTGTCGCAAGACACAGCACATCCACAGCAAGGCCGCTTCATAAATTCGGCGACCCCCCCTCTCCGTCCCCTCATGCAGAAAACGAGATGACGAGGAGAAATCCCTTCGGGCTGCGTCAAAAACAATGTCCTCTATCACCATCACTTCATCAGCATCATTATTGTCACTATCGTCAACGATCTCTCACAATCATCATCATTCTCTCCCTCCGCTATCCTCAACGGCCCTGCGGCGACCCGCAAGAGCTTTCATCCTACTCTGCGGGAGGATGAGAAACTTCAAGCGGACCCGAGGAAAGGAAAGAAGGGGGGATGGTTCTTCTTCATATTTACTTTACATATTGGAGACCTCGATGTCACTGCGTGAGCGCTTGCGTGTGTGTGTGTGTGTGTGTGTGTGTGTGTGTGTGTGTGTGTGTGTGTGTGTGTGTGTGTGTGTGTGTGTGTGTGTGTGTGTGTGTATGTGTGTGTGTGTGTTTGTGTGTGAACAAAACATCCAACGGTGTCAGAGTCACATAAGAGAAACTTTGACATCACAACGAGGGAAACATGATTGGAGCCTATGACTCGCCTTTGAATATTCAAACTTCGATACTTCTAAGTTTCAAATACAAACAAACTCGTGTCGAAGGTTTCTGAATGATTTGGACAAGATGTGACGTCTGCAACATTAGTCCCAAGATGCCAATGAGTGAAAATCACACTTGACAAATGAATGTGCACGACGTAAAATTATATCTGATAAGGTATTGTTTTAGTTTCATGTGAAGGTGGAGTAATCCATCACTGCTTTAAGTTGATGAAGACACTTCTGTAAATCCGAAGAGCCTTAAAATGTACTCCATGTGCTGTATAACAAATGCATCGTAGTTAACATAACTTACTCCATAGCTAAGATCTTCCTCTTCAGCAATATCAAGCAGATTTGATCAACATCTTACCAAACAATTCGACCACAATCGGCTTGAGTTCATTAAAGTAAGATGGTAGTTGTGACTATCATTCATGACAGTGGTAGACCAGCAGTATTCTTTTTTTTTTTTTTTTTTTGTAATGCAATGTAATTTTTCTTCTTCTTTTTTCAAGCTTATGCGAGATCACCGTATCAATAATTCGATGGAATGCTAAGTTGACTTTAGAAGTAAACAAAGAATCGATTGAATGGTACACACATTTTGACAAATTACTCATAGTGAACATATGATTACCTCATAATGTACATTCTTCTTAGCAAGAGAGAGATCAAATGTGAAATTAAACAAGAATAGACTCTACCAAAATTAATGAAAGTTGACTGAATATTACTTCGAGTGGATTTACTATTAATTATCTCTGGTTACAGAGTCAGAGATGACTTGAGTATCTTGAATGAATTCTTGGCATGTTGACCTCGCCAAATGAAGAATAAGCAAGCTATCGTACCTGTAAACACAGAATACTTTCGTTTGTTAGGCTTGGTCCAGAAACGCAAGACTTCCCTCAAGAAAAAAAGTATTTGATCAAAAATAATCACCCCTTCTGTCCTTGTGGATAATAGCACTCTGACCAAATATAGTTCGAGAGATGGCAAAAGAGAGATTTGAAAAAGAGTAACAGACTATAACGATAATAGGCAGAAATTAAAAGTGATCAGCATTCTTTCTTTGAATGGAGACAAGTTACCAATCATAACAAAATGCCTTGTGACTCTGGTCCGTATGGATGCGACTGAGGTCCCTAAAATACTAACCACATAAAACTTATTCAGGCAGTACAACATACGGGGTAAATACATACATACATATACCAAAGGCTTTTTCCCCCTACACGGGGGGTAGCCAAAAAGAAAAAAGCATAGAAACCACTCCCACCCATTCCATTTCCTATATATTCCACTCCCCTCCACCCTCCTCCCTCCCTCTTATCTTGGCACCTCCTGGATGACGGGTCATCCCTGCATCCTGTCCACTACCTATCTATCTATATTCCAGGGGCTCTTTCTCCCTTATTAGGGAGATAACCAAAGTCAAAAGGTACGTGCCCACTCACATTCATTCCACTTCCATCCTCCACTCATTCTACCTTCCCGTCTTAGCTCCTCATGGATGACGGGTCATACCTGTATCCCACCCACTGCCCTTGGTCAGAAGCAATGTAGTAAGCTATAGGCAACAAAATACTAGACAAATACTGAACTCAAGAGACTAGGAGCAATGTAGCAAGTTGTAGGCAACAAACTACTAGACAAATACTGAACTCAAGAGACTAGGAGCAATGTAGCAAGTTATAGGCAACAAAATACTAGACAAATACTGAACTCAAGAGACTAGGAGCAATGTAGCAAGTTATAGGCAACAAAATACTAGACAAATACTGAACTCAAGAGACTAGGAGCAATGTAGCAAGTTATAGGCAACAAAATACAAGACAAATACTGAACTCAAGAGACTAGGATCAATGTAACAAGTTATAGGCATCAAAATACTAGTGACAAGGAGCAAGTAATGAAGAGCATTACAAATGGTTCGCTTTATTTCGTGGAGTATATTCGTCTGATATTGATCACCAGATGTACATTTTTTTTCTTCTTCTTCTTCTTCTCTTTGTGGTTTTGCTGCGCTCGTATCCGCTCACCCCTCAGCCTCCCAGATGGTCCGGAGCAGTTGATACGTGAACGCAGGAGAGACAGTTTCCGCGGTATACCATTCTGATATCCCTCCAAAACTCGTAAATCCGTCGCCTTTTACAGACGTACAGTATCTGCACCGACCTGTGCTCTGACTTAGGCGCCACCTGTCAGTAGACAGCGGAAACTCGCCGTTCTCGTCAACCTTTAAGGTCTGAATTTTTTTTCATCTTTTACCATACTAATAACCTGAATTACGCTAACCTTGGATTCATTCTCACGTGCGATTTGTGTTATTCCTTTATTTCCAGCTGCATTGTCATTTAGTTGTGGGGATGACTTAATGCCTACTTGAATCAAATGAAGTGTTTATTACGTCTTCACAAAACAAAGGTCGACATCGAAACGCACATATTTCAATATTGCCTTAACCACCGATTTTTGTCTTCCCATTACATATATACATATATATATATGTATATATATATATATATACATATATATATATATGTATATATATATATATCTATATATTTATATATATGTATATATACAAGGAAGTTCTGTATGTCATGGACCACGTCAATGATGAGACCAGGATACCGCAAAACTGTTGGCGAAATTCATCATCCAGGTATACCTCTGGACACCCTATATAACACTATTTTACCCTGTTAATTTTATTTATTCATTTATTTATATGTTCATTTGTCTATTTATTGATTTATTCATTTATTTATTCACTTGTCTATTTTCTTTTAAATGTGCAATTAGTAGGTCGGCATTCGTATGTTTTCAAAGAAAAAGTAAGGTTTCCAGGATTTTTTCTCTTCTTTTTTCCATCCCGTTTTGATAAACAATTTTTGCGGGATATATCTCATTTCATGTTAGCTATCAACTCTCCACACCTTTTCTTAAATCTTCGTGTTCGTGCAGAGAAACTTTAATAAGAAACTATAATCCGTTTACTTTATGACTTTTATATTATTCTGTGTGCCACCAGACGATTCTATGCAACAGAGGAGAGTCCTTTTCTTCAGACTGAACCTTTTTCGATGAAGCCTCTCACTGGTAGTGGCGCCCTCTCACTGGTAATGGCGCCCTCTCACTGGCAGTGGCGCCCTCTCACTGGTACTGGCGCCCTCTCACTGGTACTGGCGCCCTCTCACTGGTACTGGTGCCCTCTCACTGGTAGTGGCGCCCTCTCACTGGTAGTGGCGCCCTCTCACTGGTAGTGGCGCCCTCTCACTGGTAGTGGCGCCCTCTCACTGGTAGTGGCGCCCTCTCACTGGTAGTGGCGCCCTCTCACTGGTAGTGGCGCCCTCTCACTGGTAGTGGCGCCCTCTCACTGGTAGTGGCACCCTCTCACTGGTGGTGGCGCCCTCTTACTGGTAGTGGCGCCCTCTTACTGGTAGTGGCGCCCTCTCACTAGCAGTGGCGCCCTCTCACTGGTAGTGATGCCCTCTCACTGGTAGTGACGCCCTCTACCTCTATTAAGGACTGTCGTCGTGTGATTTTATTCAGCCGCCTCCCAAGCCCCAACCGCACGCGCCCTCGGCTCCAATCTCACCCGAGAATGTTGTTACAGTGAGACCTTCCACCAGCGGAAAAGTGGACCCGACGTACTTTTGATGAAAGCTCATTTTACGCAAAAAGGAGAACGGTAAAGCTCATGTAGCCTCGAGTTCTGTGATTAACCATGTGTGCTCGGTTTTTTTTTTTTTCGTTTTTTTTTTTTTTTTTTTACTCATTGGGTGTTTATTTACTTTTTTGTGTTATTTATTCATTTGGTCATTTATTCATTTATCGATCTGTTTATTTAGCCATTTATTCAGTTATCAATTTTTTGTGATTTGTATCTATTTATATGTTCATATAAATTCATTTGTTTTATTTTCATTTAATCAGTTAATTTATTTACTTATTAATCTATCTATTTATAATTATTTTCATCTATTTATGTTATTTCATAACATTTTATTTTATTATCTTTATTATTACTATTATATATATATATATATATATATATATATATAATATATATATACATATATATATATATATATATATATATATACATATATATGGTTTTTTTTTTTTTTTTTTTTTTTTTTGTCCAACATCCATGCTTTGTCCCCATTATAAGCTAGGCCACCCAACAGGGGTCAAAGAATACATGATGATCGTATTTTCATAAATTTCACCTTAAAATAGAAATTTTTCAATATACGTGGAGATGTGCGGCCCGAGTGTACGATTATTAATCACAGATGTTATGATGCTGGAAGTCCGGTCACATAGCAATGAATGACGACATCATGACAGAATGACCTGACGACAGCAAGATGAAAAGAGAAATAGGCAGCTGGTACGAAAGAAATTCATCAAGATAAGCTTCACCCCCTTTCAACACCTAAGAGGTCACGTGGCATTGAATAAAATCACCTGACGGCAGCCAGAAGACGGTTCGTTTCGACGGCGTTCTTCAAGAAATTTTCTTCAGAAGTTCTTCAAGAAATTTTCTTCAGCTTCGGAAGCGTCGCTTGAGGGAAGTGAGGCTGAGGCACCCTTCACCATTGCGATAACTTTTAAGAACAAAAGAACACAAGAATGGAAAAGGCCGAAAGAGACCATAAAGCCTTCACTAGGCAGTTCCATTTCCATTAATACCTTTCATCCTTATCCATAAAAGCTATCTACTCTTTTCTTAAAACAACCAATAGTTTTTGCGCTCACTACATGGTTACCAAAACTATTCCATTCGTTAATCACTATGTTGGTAAACCATCTCTTCTCTATTTCTTTCTTGAATCTAAAGGAGGAATTTCGAATATGCATTACAAAGCCAACGTCAGGCGAAGCTAATATCGAGTTTCTAAACCATCTAAAAAATAAATAAATGGAATGAAATTATTGTAGCCCCAGAAACAAGAGCCCAACATCCGCTCATAATCTCTTCTGTTCATCTTGGTCTTACATACTACAGTGTGCTGGTCTCGTATACGCTTTCGCAGGTTCGAATCCCACACACCTCTCCAATTCCCAGCTGAGACCGTTAACTGCCCCAGCAGTCCAGGCCCATAGGGTAAAGATGACGGCTTCGGCCGCAGCTACTCAGCGCCTCCTGCCGTAGCCTCCTTATCATAACCTTGCACACACTCTTCCCTGTTCGACAAACACTTCAAGAACATCTAAAGTTCACTTCACCTCCTCCGACCGCATCATTTTTGGTCTTCCCTGGACCCTCCATCCATTTCTCTTTCCCCCAACTCTTTGCTAATCTTTCTTCGCCCATTCTTTCCGCATGCCTAAACCTCCTCATTATCCTCTGGTTTACATTACCTGTTAGTTTTCTTCCCAAGACCATTTTCTGCTTTATTTCGATATTTCTTATCCTAACCATTCCCGGAACACCTATCATATTCCTCAAACTCTTCGTCTCAAATTTACGTGGTTTCTTCTCGTCTGCCTCCCCTAAAATCCAAATCTGCTCCACACAGCCTTGTGGGTACAACCACCTCTTTATACAACCTTCTCTCTATGCATTCATCCTCAAATACATTTTTCCTCATAACATTTTTCATTCTACTAAGCCGTTTACTCTCTTCCTTTACTCCATGATTCACCTCCACATCCATTCCTCCATATGACCTCTTTAAGCTCTCCAATTCTGCAGACCTTTTACCATCCATACTTAATTCAACATTTCACCATCATCTGTCTTTGTACATCTCATTGGCCTAATTTTGCCTAGATTCACAGCTAACATTTTTCTCTCAAATAATCTCCCAAGCACAATATTTTTTACAGTGA
The DNA here is from genome assembly GCF_046742065.1 of Oratosquilla oratoria. Taxonomy (NCBI): domain Eukaryota; kingdom Metazoa; phylum Arthropoda; class Malacostraca; order Stomatopoda; family Squillidae; genus Oratosquilla; species Oratosquilla oratoria. The sequence goes on from NC_134782.1 coordinate 48,334,225, forward strand.
ATAGACGAGAAACAATGATCTGAAGTTGTAAAAGAGTAGATTCAACTGAAAAGTAGATAGAGAGAACCCGAGAGAATGTGTAATCACTGAATGTAATGAAATTCCCATAGCGACTCTTAGAAGTACAATCATTCAACAAGTTAAGATCCACTCAAAAGTTGATGCAATATACTATCATGTCTTCGAATTCATCAACTTTATTGTATGTTTATTTGGTTGTTTGTTTGTTCATTATTGGCTTCTTCACGCTTCTTTCTTTTTGCTCTCGGCTTCATTATGGAACAAAGGGTCTCTCTCTTCGACATCCTCTTCCATTGTGGTCCATTAGATCCGCGCTTTAAAATCACAGAGGAAGGGCATCAAATGACAAGGAAATCGAGAGGTGACACTATGAAAGCCTCTTCATTCCTCGGGTCTCCTCTCCATCCTCCTCCTCGTCTTCTTCCTCCTCCACCACCTCGTCCTCCTCCTCCTCCTCCTCCTCTTCTTCCTCCTCCTCGGCTTTCTTCCTCACACTCACCCTTCGCTCCCTTGTTCTCCTCATCCTCCTCCTCCTTCTCCTCTACTCCCTCGACCACCTCCTCCACCTCCACCTCCTCCTCCTCCTCATAGGTGCAGGTATCTGTGTGGGTGCACGCGACCTCATTGCCACCAGCTTCCCATTTTCTTTAATGTTATCCATTTCCCATTTTCGTTTCCATTCTATTTTTGTCACTTTCTTTGAAACCAAACATTTACTCCACTTCTTGTAATTTCCAGACCTTGCTTTCATGTTTTCTTGTCCTTTTCGATACCAAATTTCTATTTGTTTTTCTCTCTTTCCTATTCTTCCTCCAATTAATTCTACACCTCCTCTTTCCCATTTTCCTTTTAGTCTTTTTTGTTTTTCTTCTTCCCTCTTTTCTCGTGTTTTATCTTTCTTTATGTAATGTGATTACCTTTAATTCCTTCTCTCTTGTCTCTCTCTCGCTTTTCATCCATTTACTAAATGTCACTTACTTTTGTCTTCCTAAGTTCACAGAGAATTTTTCCTTACGTTTATTAATTACTCATTAAACTCCATCACATGTTCCCTTTATCCGTCCATCCTCCTTTACTTCTCCTCTCTTATGTTCTTGTTCCCCTTCTTTGTTAATCAATAATTAATCATTATTTCTTATCCGTTGAAAAATTTTTATATTCTATATTCTCCACGTTACTTGTATAAAGTTACATTAAACAATATTATATTATTATGTGTTTTACTAAATAGATTCAATCTTTGTTATTGGATATTTCATATACATTTCTACCTAAGAAAATAACTGAACAGTGAAACAGATACTGTATGGTTAAATATATCATGTAATAAGTAAGGGACTTATATGAAATTATATGAACTTACATGAACTTACATGAACTTATATGAACTTATATGAACTTATATAATGATAAATCACGAGACTCTTCATCTGTATGGTTGAATATATCATGTAATAGATAAGGAACTTATATGAACCTATATGAACTTATATGAACTTACATGAACTTATATGAACTTATATAATGATAAATCACGAGGCTCTTCATCTCATTTTCTCTCCGATAGTTTCCATCATGCTTTGCTTTCTTGGTATTTTTGTTTTTTCTGGCCTCCTTTTCTTCTAATAATTTTCTCTTTTCTGCCTTTTCCCTCCCTCATTATTATATCTTTCTCTTGTTATTTCCTCAGAGATTTTCTCCCTCTTTATCTCATCTTGCTCTCAGTGCTCTCTTCACTATCTCAGTCTTTCCACTTTCTGCTCTTTTTTTTTTTTTTTTTTTGTCCCCTTCTATTGCAGGTCCTTCTCTTTTTATTCTTCTTTTTTTCTTCCATTTTTCTTATCTTTTCAGTAATAGCTCCACATTTTTTCTATTTTTCCTATAAATCCAATGTCTTGAATATATATTTTTTTCAGTTTGTATTTGTTTTTGAATGTCCGGTCCTTCTCTATTGAACTTGACTGTCGTGGTAGGGGAGCTGGGGGGGGAGGGGGAGTGTACTTTTCGAGTGCTTAAGGATTTAGGTTCAAGATCGAAGTAATTTCGAATCGCAGAGCCGACTGACAGCTCAGTGGACACCGTATCGAACTCACGAGCAGGTGGTCACGAGTTCGATTCCCGGGATACGAAGCGCGTACTTCTTGCTGCGTTGGTTCCCGACAACCCTGGTCAGGCGGGGAGGCGACCCAAACATCAGCAAAAAAAAAAAAAAAAAAGGCTTCCTGCAACTGACAGGGCTTTCCTCTACCAGGGGTTTCTCACTTCCCAGTTCGTGGTAGTGGGATAATGAGTTATGGCGAGTTCGAGTCGCGGCCTCTTGAGTCGAGACCTCCGAAAAATTCGCACACATTTCGACCACCAGATTGTTTTTTTTTTCTGTTTTTTTTTACCAACACCAGAAGATTTTATTCAGATTAGATAAATCTTTGGTTCAAGAGATATAATGCTAAAAGGAAATTCTTCAGTGTGCCATCATGGCATATTCGACTTGAAAGTTTTATCTTTGATGGAAAAATTACACTGAAGAGATAAAATCATTATCTTAGTAAAAGAGAGAGTTTAGAGAACCGCCAGAAAGGAGGGGGTACTAGATTTTATTTTATCTTATTTTATTTTATTTTATCTTATTTTATTTTATTTTATTTTATTTTTATTTATTTATTTATTTATTTATTTATTTATTTATTTATTTATCTATCTATTTATTTATTTATCTTTTTTTTTTTTTTTTTTTTTTTTTTTTTTTTTTTTTTTTTTCTTGAGCGGAGATGCGTCCACAATCACATAGATTTGCTGCAAGACTCTGGTCTATAGTCACTAAGATATTCCCTGTATAAACTACGAAGTCCATTTCCCACCCAGGAACTGAACTGAACATTGATACTTCTTTTTCCCAACCATCAAAGTATTCTCATATGCATTCTAGTGTAAAATGATCTTGGCAGATACTACGCCAGTGGGTTTGGCACCAGACTTTCACGGTCACGGGTTTCTGCCATTCGTCCAAATTTAGGTTTAAGAGGAAAGGTACAAGAACTGGTTTACCAATAAAGCAGTAGTAGTAGTATCGTATGGCTTGCTTACACCCACCTCCAACTTTGTATTTGCTAGCCAGTCTATGAATGTTTGACTTGCTTCGTAGATAGTCTGGTAACCCCCAGGCACTGCTGTGATTGGGCAGTGCAGTACGAGATGGTCTGTATCTTGGGGTGAGTTATGACAAGATGGGCACATTAGGGAGTCTTTGTAGCCCCAGCGATGCAGGCAAATGGAATAGACTTAGCCTATGTAGTGAGCGCTGAAACTATAGGTTGTTTCAAGAAAAGATTAGATAAGTTGATGGATAAGAATGATAGATGGAAAGGGACGTGGGACTGCCTAGTGTAGGCCCTAAGGTTCCTTGCAGTTTCCTCCATCCTTATCTTCTTGTGTAACAAGCACCAAGTGCTCAGCCAGGGTGATCAACTAAAGAAACTTTGTTTGCTAGACTGAGCAAACAAAGGCGGAAAACTTAAATGTGGAATTACAAAATAAATAACATTTAACGAGGAGAATACTCTTTCTCTTTGTATTAATCCGGGTAGCGAGTGTAGCATGTGGTTGTGTGTGTGTGTGTGTGTGTGTGTGTGTGTGTGTGTGTGTGTGTGTGTGTGTGTGTGTGTGTGTGTGTGTGTGTGTGTGTGTGTGTGTCTGTCTGTCTGTCTGTCTGCCTGCCTGCCTGCCTGCCTGCCTGTTTATGTAAAGTTATCATCCAACTGGAGTACACCGCTGAACAGACTCCTTGTAGTCCCTTCCCTCAGTCGTATTTTGCCTCTTCCTCTCCCTTGCGTCCACAGGCTTACAAAACCCGTAAATTTCGTAATCTCATCATACAAGCATGGGTCCATTAGTTACATAAGATCAAAATAGTGCGTGTTCATTTTGTACCCCGTAGTTGAAGCAATTTCCTACTCTAATGTCAAAAAACGTGTGAATTTTATTGGTAAGATCAATGAGCTTAACATTAATATCAACTTTAAGCTCGTTAGTTTTTATATTGATTTTTATGCTCGTGTGCCTTGTGAATGTTTACCTTGAAGTGAAGGAACTAATGAACCATGACTTTCTAATCCCAGCTCACACAGTAACTGATTTGATTAAGCTGTATTTACTGGACTCTAAACTGTTTTTGATTAACGATATTATACCAGAGAACATTGTACAATTCCGACAGTCTTCGTCCGGCGGGGGATGGGGGGAGCGTGGCTCGGTTGGTAGAGCGCGCGTCTGGTAACTGCGCAGTGAATTCAAAGGTTGCTCGAACCCTGACCTGGGCGAATATGTCAGGAAGAGTTTCATCCACTCCGAGTAATGGCGGCCCCAGACCTCTACTCATCTCAGATCTGAGGTGACTTAGACTTGTGTGTGTGATATACATCAGTTTCCTCCGAGTATCGTCACTGATGTGGCTGTAGCGTGGACACCGTCTCCTGCGTTCATGTAGGAAAAGTTCCGGACCACCTGCGA
>NC_134782.1:48343751-48348751 GCF_046742065.1 Oratosquilla oratoria
CTTTTGTGTGTTTACCTTTGAGAGATGTTGTGTTTTTTTCTTAAAAGCGTACGAAGTTGTGTTTATATGTTTATTTTATTTTAGTTCTCTTTTGTGTGTTTACCTTTGAGAGATCCCAGCATGTTGCCGACGACGTTTAAAAATTCCCGCTCGAAGACGCTTGCACCGGTGCCACCAGATAATTTCTTTCACACGAGGAAAACAGCTCCCGTCGAAAGTCATCTAAACAACACCTTTGCCCATTCTAGAGCACGCGGGGGACGGGAGGCGAGATATCACGAAAAAGAAGAAGAAGAAGAAGAAGAAGAAGAAGAAAAAGAAGAAGAAGAAGAAGAAGAGGAAGAAGAAGAAGAAAAAGAAGAAAAAAAGTAGAAGAAAAAGAAGAAGAAGAAGATGAAGAAGATGAAGAAGATGAAGAAGAAGAAGAAGAAGAAGAAGAAGAAGAAGAAGAAGAAGAAGAAGAAGAAGAAAAAGAAGAAGAAGAAGAAAAAGTAAAAGAAGAACAAGAACAAGAAAAAGAAGAAGAAGAAGAAGAAGAAGAAGAAGAGGAAGAAGAAGAAGAAGAAGTAAAAGAAGAAAAAGAAACTCGGTTTGTCCAGGCTTCTACTCTCGTCTGAGGAGAGACGTCCCTTGGTCCCCGCGCCCCCTCTCTTTAAACTCCGGATTCGATGCCAAGTCACACAGACCCGCGGGGGACGACTAACTTTGTGTGGCCCACTCGCTCGCTCGCCAGCCCAGAGCAGCGAGAGCCTCGCGTCGCACCGCCTCGTTTCGCTTCGCCTCGCCTCGCTCTTGCTCGAGTTGCCCGCGCTGGACAAAGTCTACACAGGCACTGAGATGAACGACGGATGAAAGCTCCAGGAGGAGGAGGAGGAGGAGGAGGAGGAGGAGGAGGAGGAGGAGGAGGAGGAGGAGGAGGAGGAGGAGGAGGAGGAGGAGGAGGCGGAGGAGGGTTAGAGGACACGGGGGTGGTGGAGGAGACGAGGCAAGAAGAGGAGGAGGAGGAGGATTGGATAACGCGGAGGTGGTGGAGGAGGCCAAGCAAGAAGATGAAGATGAGGAGGGCGAAGAGGAGGAGGTGGGGGCGGTGGAGGAGGGCATGAAGGTCGGGGAGAGGACAGACCAAGAAGAGGAAAAGGAAGAACAAAATGGGGAGGGAGGGATGGAATACACGAGGAGGGTGAGGAAAACAAAACAAAAGGAGGAGGAGGAGGAGGACCAAAGAGGAGGAGGAGGAGGAGGAGGACAAAAGAGGAGGAGGAGGAGGACAAAAGAGGAGGAGGAGGAGGACAAAAGAGGAGGAGGAGGAGGACAAAAGAGGAGGAGGAGGAGGACAAAAGAGGAGGAGGAGGAGGACAAAATAGGAGGAGGAGGAGGACAAAAGAGGAGGAGGAGGACAAAAGAGGAGGAGGAGAAGGACAAAAGAGGAGGAGGAGGAGGAGGAGGACAAAAGAGGAGGAGGACAAAAGAGGAGGAGGACAAAAGAGGAGGACAAAAGAGGAGGAGGACAAAAGAGGAGGAGGACAAAAGAGGAGGAGGACAAAAGAGGAGGACAAAAGAGGAGGAGGACAAAAGAGGAGGAGGACAAAAGAGGAGGAGGACAAAAGAGGAGGAGGACAAAAGAGGAGGAGGACAAAAGAGGAGGAGGAGGACAAAAGAGGAGGAGGAGGAGGAGGAGGAGGACAAAAGAGGAGGAGGAGGAGGAGGAGGAGGAGGACAAAAGGGGAGGAGGAGGAGGAGGACAAAAGAGGAGGAGGACAAAAGAGGAGGAGGAGGAGGAGGAGGACAAAAGAGGAGGAGGAGGAGGAGGACAAAAGAGGAGGAGGAGGATTGGAAACCAGGTATTATAGGATAAAAAAAGATGATGGAGAACAACACTGGAGGACAAATAAGCTGTTTGAGGAGATGAAGAGGAGGAGAATGAGGAGGATAGGAAGGAAGAGGAAGAGGGGGAAAGATGGATAGGTTGAGCATATGTGTGGCAGAGTAATTTAGATTACTTTGATTCCACGGCCCCCCAGCTTCCTCTTCCCATCGCCATCCTTCCTCTTCCCCCATCCTCTACACACTCCCCCATCGTTTCGTCATCACATACATGACCGCTCGACCACAATACCATCAACCAACCAACCAACTAACCAACCAACCACTCACCATTCGCCCACAGCGCCCAAGTGAGATGCCACTACAAACTCGTTTTCCATCCTCGTTTTTAGAAATTGTGTTATTGCCATCGAGTCCAGTCCCCCAGTGGTCTCTCCCTCACTCACTCACTCACTCACTCACTTTCATTCATCTCGTCCACCATATATGTCTTTCTGTTTCTCTCTCTCTCTCTTTCTCTCTCTTCCTCTCTCTCTCTCTCTCTCTCTCTCTCTCTCTCTCTCTCTCTCTCTCTCTCTCTCTCTCTCTCTCTCTCTCTGAAAAAAGATGCCAATGAGATAAATAAGTCTCTCTCTCTCTCTCTCTCTCTCTCTCACACACACACACACACACACACACACACACACACACACACACACACACACACACACACACACACACACACACTAACACAAACACTAAAACTATCATTAACACTAACGCTAACACTAACACCGACACTAACACTAACCTTTGTATGCAATGGAAAGAGAAGCCTTCTCCAGGTTTGGTGTAGCGAAGTTGGCCGAAAAGAAACTACGCACACAAATGGTGCTAGAGTGGAGACAGAAATCTAGGGACAACATCTAACGCGAGGAGCTGGGGAGCCACGGAATTGGACAGAGGAGTCTGGTGCCATCCGAAGAGGAAGGGGGTTCGTAGGGGGCCAGGTTGTGACGCCTCGGTCACATGGGGGGGAGGAGGAGGGCCGAGAGGAATGCTGCTCCGACATGCAGAATAGAACAAGTGGCTCCCGGTGCCAATGAGATTAGTTTAGACACACTTGTTAAAACCCTTTCTACCTTTGTTTAATTTTCTGATTCAAGAACTGTTTTCTTTTCACTTATCTCGTAGTGAAAGGTTGTTTTTTTATTTTATTTTTTTTTTCTCTTGAAAGTTGGAATGTCATCGAAGGAATAAACGATGATTTTTCTTGCACATTTTTTACGTAACGATGATTTGGAATATTCACATTTCTCCATTTGTTTAATTTTCTGATTCAAGAATTGTTTTCTTTTCACTTATCTCGTAGTGAAAGTTTTTTGTTTTGTTTTTTCTCTTGAAAGTTGGAATGTCATCGAAGGAATATACGATAATTTTTCTTGCACCTTTTTGACGTAATGATGACTTGGAATATTCACCATCTGACCTCCCCACCATCTCCCACAAACTTTTTAATAAACGAAAAAAATATATACCTGAGAGTTTAATACGTAACTCTTTGGATTATCATAAATAAATCTTTAATGTTTAGACTTATGCTACTGTCTTTTCTTTTCACTCTATCCCAATGCACATCTCAGGAACATTTTGAACATTTATGAACATTTTGATTTTGGAATTCAGGTGAATTCTATGAATAGAATGTCGACGTTGGTCCATTCAGAACACAATGGGGTCTTAGTCTATCAGGTTTTCGTTCAAGACGTGGGCCTTCCTTCCGAGTGAATAAAAATGTCTGCTGACTGCTGCGATGAAAGTTATGGTTTTTGTTAGACGCACATATATGTACACACGCACGAACACATGCACAGACATATGTTTATATTTGCATATACACACACACATACACACACACACATATGCTAATAAAAGCACGGGTACGTGTGTTCACTTATGATATTTCGACCACTTGGGAAAAAAAACTAACGAAGCAGAGCGCTTTCGTATATTACATCCAGTGCAAAAGACTTTTTGCACTGGATGTAATATACGAAAGCGCTCTGCTTCGTTAGTTTCTTTTTTTACAAGTGGTTTACTTTGCACACACACACACACACACACACACACACACACACACACACACACACACACACACACACACACACACACACACACACACACACACACACTCACACATACACACACATACACATATATATATACATTCATATATACATACATATATATATATATATATATATATATATATATATATATATATATATATATATATATATATATATATGATGTAAGCGGAATAGAAAAACACAGGAGTCTTAGTCTTGAGTTTATTCCTGACTAGTTTCGCAGTATGCTTTTTCAAACCTGTCAGAATGTCTCAACATCAATTTATATATATATATATATATATATATATATATATATATATATATATATATATGTTGAGACATTCTGACAGGTTGATGTAAGCGGAATAGGAAACACAGGAGTCTTGGTCTTGAGTTTATTCCTGACTAGTTTCGCAGGTATGCTTTGAAAAAGCATACCTGCGAAACTAGTCAGGAATAAACTCAAGACCAAGACTCCTGTGTTTCCTATTCCGCTTACATCATATATATATATATATATTATATATATATGGTAAGAATGGAAAGACACGATTGAGAACAATTGACTTTATTCCTGACCTGTCATGATGTCACAATATATATATGCATATATATATATATATATATATATCTATATATATATATATATATATATATATATATATATATATATACATACAAAGTAGACCACTTGGAAAAAGAAACTAACGGAGCAGAGCGATTTCGTATATTACATCTTCAGTGAAAAAATGATACTTTTTACACTGAAGATTTAATATACGAAAGCGCTCTACTTCGTTAGTTTCTTTTTCCAAGTGGTCTACTTTCCATAAGTGAACACACGTACCCGTGTTCTTAGTAGCATATATATATATATATATATATATATATATATATATATATATATATATATATATATATATATATAAAAAAACACATACGCATGCACACACAAACACACGCACGCACGCACACTTAATTTCACTCAAGGACCCGAGCAACTGAATGTCCCCCTGGGTCGAGCCCATTTCTTGTACGTCGTCCTCCTCCTCACCCAAAAAGCCT
>NC_134782.1:48358751-48363751 GCF_046742065.1 Oratosquilla oratoria
AAAGTCGGGCATGGTTATTAATTGGAAGAAAAGTAGCTCCACCATCGAGCAATGGCAAAATAGTGTACTGGTGGCGGGCTTCTTAACAATAGAAACTGCTTACCATAAATTCTGATGCAAGAAAAAATCCCACAAGAATGACGTGATTTACGTAGCTCAGCATGTTTAATTGCGCCATTCAAACTGGTACACTTCTTAAATGGAAAGTAAATTAGTCGGTGAATTACTTAGCGCTCCACTTCGCCTATCTTGCCCGTAAAATTTGGGCATGGAATATGAGAGTATCTTCGTAAAGTAATGATTAGAGTTGTATTCATTCGAGGAAGGGCTGCGTCGTCGTGATGAAGGCTTTCAGCATTCGACAGTACGTCTTAAGAGAACTGAATTTTACGTACCCTGGATATCTTTATCTAACTGCAGAATACAGTAGCCTAGTGGATACCGCATCGAACTCATGAGCAGGTGGTTCTGAGTTCGATTCCTGGGACATGCTGCTGGTTATGTCGCGTTGGTTCCCGATACCCCTGGCCAAGCGGGGAGGTGAACTTAACATCGGCCCTAAAAAATTCCAGTGATTTGCCTCAAATGAAAGAGTTTTGATCTATTAGGTGAGTTTGCAAAACAGATTTTAGATGAATGTGGATCTCGATGGATATTGATGCTTTACTTGTGCCCAGGTCTTCCCTTTACCGAAATGGAGTGGCTCAGCATTAGCATAAGCCGGATGAAGGTGTTAGATTTGTGGCTCAAGGCTCTATCATACTGGGCTATTTTCCTTCAACCTCCAATTCATCGGCGGTACCACCCACCACCAGCACTTTTTCCTCCGTAAAATCACTTGAGGTAAACTATTTTGTTTTCTCAAATATTTACATAGAATGTCATTTGATATCCTAGAGGAACATTATTTTCCCTCCATCATAGTAGATTCTTTCCCAAAAGCTGCTGGTTGTAAATCTGCTCCGACTGTTGGAGGGAAAGTGGCGCAGTGTGATGGCTTTAGATGTGTCTTTAATATCAACTAAATCCTCCCGTCGTTTCCTCGAATAGTCATTAAGCTAATCCCTAAACACTAGATAAATGTCACCTTATTCTTATGTAATCTTCTATAAACAATTTGTTCAGTTCTACAACCAGACGCAATATAAAAAGGTAAAAATAACTGAACATAATTTTAAACATCTGGTTTATTCTAAAAACGAGAACGAGTCATTTCTTGTTGCATCTTTTTGAGAGAAATTCCATCGACTTCAAAAAGAAACGTATGTCAACGTTTTCCAATCACATTTCTGAGAGCAGCCACAGCCTGGAGCATTAAGAAAGTTGGTAAAAGACAAATTAATCAGAGAATGTAATTTCCTACGAAATTCAAACCTAAATAGTGAAAAGCGTATAAGAGTGTTCCGGGTAAATAATTTGCGTTAAAAGACATTTATTTTGATATATATATGTGTGTGTGTGTGTGTGTGTGTGTGTTTATATATATATATATATATATATATATATATATATATATATATATATATATATATATATATATATATTCATCGCGTAGATGGCAGCGGTCTTTATGTAGATTTCTGGCTGCCCCTGAGTGATTGTCATTAATTGAGCCAGCTTCCTTCCTTCAAACTACTGAGGACTGATGTTTGCATTTACCAAAGGTTCTTATGCCTCGGTGGTCACTTTAGCGCGGATGCCACCCTTCACGTGAACAAATTTGTCCAGCGTTAACCAGAAGAAAATATGTAATATATATGTACAACACAATGGGTCCCAGTAAACCGATATACATTTTTTATCAGCCACAATACACTTTAATTTTAAGCCATCAACATCGAGGGAGACTTGTGGAGGCCAGCATGCAGAAATTGAATTGTATGGCCAAGGACTCGAACCTGGGCTAGCACGTGACAAGTGTGTTAGTGACTTAGCCGACTGCGCCATCAAGAGAGATATGGCGCAATTGGCTAAGTCACTAACACTTGTCACGTGCTAGTCCAGGTTCGAGCCCTTGGCCGTGCGACGATTCAACTTTTGTATGCTGGCCTCCACGAGTCTCGCTCGATGTTGACGGGTTAGCATTAAAGTGTATTTTTGGTTGATAATTTTTTTTTAATATATATCCTTGAATTCCAAAAGTTAATTGGGATAGTTTTGTTCCCTTCTCTCTGAAAGCCTCCATTCTCTTGGGCCTAGCCAAAATAGAACTTATGTGATAGGTATGTGCGTCACATAGCTCCCTCCTCCTCCTCCTCCTTCTCCTTCTCCTCATCCTCCTCCCCCTCATCCTCATCCTCATCCTCCTCATCCTCCTTCTCCTCCTCATCCTCCCCTCATCCTCATCCTCATCGTCATCCTCATCCTCATCCTCATCCTCATCCTCATCCTAATCCTTATTCACATCCTCATCTTCCTCCTCCTCCTCCTCCTCCCCCTGCCCCCGCAACACAATCCATCAAGTGTGTCGCGGTATTGAACTAGTCGAGGTAAGGGCCTTACATAAGGAGAAGATGGCTTGTTCTAATAACCATCACCTTTGCCCAGTGAACTCGGACAGACAAGTGAAGAGTCAAGCCTAAGACCGAGTTCACGAAGATCGCACACAAATCAAACCACATTGCTTCCTTTGACTCAATTTTTTAGGCCTAAGCGACATTCTCCGACTTTCTACGTCACCCCAAATGCGTCCCAGGTCTCCACGTACAACTACTTATACTTAAACCAGAGCCTTAACATCAGGCTCAAATTCCCAATCCCCAATCCCCAATCATCATTCTTAAGTCTCTAGCTCATTATCTCCTGTCTTCAGAAACCAATTCTGAGCCTCCAGTTTCCAGTAAGGAGCGGTAAACTCCTTGTCCCCAAGTCCCCAGACCCCAGATCCCCGGCCCAGGGCCTCAGGTCTCAAGCCCAGACATCTTTTGATTCCCATCATCCGTACCCAATGGAAACTTGAGACGAGGCAACACAAACTTGAGGGGGAAAAATATTCGCGACTCGACATCTAAGCGGATTCCATATTCGCGCGGCAACTAATCAACACACTTGTTTCCAGTTCTCCCGAGCGCTTGTTGGTTTATATTTGGAATGTATATCACAACTAACACCACAGTCGGACGAAAGAAAGAGTTGCGAAAGCGAAACTATATATTTCGGTTGCTAACTGCAACCCTCTTCAGCAGTACGCAGTCAGCAATCAAAATATATAGTTTCGCTTACGCAACTCTTTCTTTCGTCCAACTGTGGTGTTAGTTGTGATTTACAAACGTGTTACTACATTTTTCACCATTGGAATATATATTTATTTATATATATATATATATATATATAGATATATATATATTTTATATATATTATACATATATTTATCTATATATATATATATATATATATATATATATATGTTTCTTGTCAATAACCCTGACCTGAGATGAGAGCGCAGACGTAACCAAAAATGTCACGTTTCAATCCTCTTAACTATTCTATCTGCACCAAATCCTCCCTCTAAGGCACAGGTTTCCAACAAATAGTTCAAGATTAAAGTTATCTAAAATCATATAAACTTTATATTATCTTGTCATGAAATATGTACGTATGAAGAACATACTCGTATGAATCTTGATACTGATAAAATCAATCAAATAACGTCAGTGAATTTATAAAATGTCTTAATCTGAGTTCATTGTACAATAGTGGCTATTTCCGCAGATCTTACGTAACCACTAAAAAGTGCAAATGTAGCCGAGCGGTCTATAAGTATCCTCTGGCTGGGAACCCCTTAGTGTGGGGCAACGGAATATGACGACGAGTATTCCCGCTAAATACGTCATCACACTGGGCTATTTTTCGTCCAACCTCCAATAAATCGGTAGTACCGCACACTTCCAGCACTTTTTTCGCAGTAAAATCGTTATGGCAAATCAATTTCTATTCTCAACAAAAATACTTAAAATGTCATTTGATTTGGTAGAGGGAAATTATTTTTCTCCAGCACTTTTTTGCAGTAAAATTGCCATGGCAAATTATTTTCTTTTCTCAACAAAAATACATAGAATGTCATTTCATTTGGTAGAGGAAAATTATTTTTCTCCAGCACTTTTTTCGCAGTAAAACCGCTATTGCAAGTTATTTTCTTTTCTCAACAAAAATACATAGAATGTCATTTGATATGCTGGAGGAAAAGGATTTTCCTCTAACATATCAAATTCCTTTCCTAAAACTGTGAGCTGAAAATCTGTTGAAACATTTGGAGGAAAAATAGCTAAGTGTGATCACGCTTTAAACCTACGCGAACAACAGTGAGTCCGTTTTATCACGAAACTTTCTTGATTAATTCCCCGCCACCAAACTTAGTGTAAACGACTATTGGGAGTATATTGCAGTAAAAGAATTCTGTACTCTCTAACACCCAACGATCTGATATACCTTACAGTAAAAATCATTATTGAAGTATTAAGATTATTACCTCAATTAATTAGTGTCCCCATTAGACCGAAATGAGAGAGAGTAGCATATTTTCATTATTTGATTGAATTTTTTTCTATCTAACGCCAAGAGTTTTCTAACTCCCTAACGATTTTATTCAGCTTAGACGTAGCCTTCCCAGTCGAATGATGAAATATTATTAAAAAAAAAAAATCTCTATTAACTTTACGTGGACGCTCGGAAGGAACCTGGCACTATGAGAATTTAATTTCAATGTCAAATGGTCTTATCCAGCTAAAGACGAACTTCTTCCCATTAAAGAGTAGTGAGAAATTGTACCTCCCTCCCTCCCTCCCTCCCTCCCTCCATCCACCCCTCCATCCACCCCTCCATCCACCCCTCCATCCTTACGTCCCTCCCTTCCTTCATCCCTCCCTCCCCAATCCCTCCCACCCTCCTTCCCTTGCTTCACCCCTCCCTCCCTTCCTCCATCCATCCATCCACCCCTCCATCCTTACGTCCCTCACTTCCTTCATCCCTACCTCTCCCAATCCCTCCTACCCTCATTCCCT
>NC_134782.1:48368751-48371251 GCF_046742065.1 Oratosquilla oratoria
AAAAGGAGAGAGAGAGAGAGACAGAAGGAGAGAGAAAGAAATGGAGAGAGAGAAGGAGAGAGAGAGGGAAGGAGAGAGAAGCAGAGAGAGAGAGAGAAAGAGAGAGGGGGAGGAGAGAGAAAAGGAGAGAGAAAGAGAGAGAGAGAAAAAAGGAGAGACAAGGAGAGAGAGAGAAATGGAGAGAGGGAAGGAGAGAGATGGAGAAGGAGAGAGAGAAGCAGAGAGAGAAGCGGAGAGAGAGAGGAGAGAGAGAGAGAGAGAGAGAGAGAGAGAGAGAGAGAGAGGAAAGAACGAGAATGAAGACTAATGCTTCCGCCCTCGTTTCTGCGGTTCATTGTCTGCGGTATTTCGCGGCAGGAGCTGACATAGAATTAAATCACAAGGTAGAGCACCGGACCATAGCTTGTACCAGTTCTGTGTAGATCGAGACTCCCGTCTTGGGGTCCACCCAGCAGCAAGATTTGTTAAATAAGTCGTGGTCAACTCCAAACCTCAATTAAACGAAATTGCTCAGGGTTGACTGGGACGGGGGTGAGGTGGGAAGGGGTGATGGAGAGCTGTAATGGGGTGAGGTGGGAAGGGGTGAGGGAGAGATGGGATGGGGGTGAGGTGGGAAGGGGTGAGGGAGAGATGGGATGGGGTGAGGTGGGAAGGGGTGAGGGAGAGCTGGGATGGGGGTGAGGTGGGAAGGGGTGAGGGAGAGATGGGATGGGGTGAGGTGGGAAGGGGTGAGGGAGAGATGGGGTGGGGGTGAGGTGGGAAGGGGTGAGGGATAGGCAAGAAGGAATCCATTGTTCCAACACCTGGAATGAAGTGCATCTGTGTGTCATTTGAGATTTCCTTCATCCTGTGTCTCTTTTTTTTTTGTGATTTTGTACAAGTGTCAGATAGTTTATTCAGCCGGTTTGAAGAGGTTTAAACTCGGGAATAACACCGCTTACCGGGTTACATAAAGCAGAAAATTTACTTGGATTGTATTTGTTAACTGTGGATGCAGTTCTGAAGTAACGACAATGGCAGTGCATGTCTGTCGGCCTATGAATATTCTACTGCAGACACTATCCCATAACATATCACAGCTACAAAATCATGTCCTTCGGCTGTTGCTGCGTAAGACAGATTTGTTGAGACAAAAAATGTCCACATTATAAGAAAATTTCCCAATATAGATATTGGCTGGATACTCAAGAAAGAATTATATATTGATCATGTCTGGGTGAGTTTAATTTCATCCACGGACAGATGTGCAACGAAAACGGGAAGATGGTCGCAACTGGTGGCAAAGTTTTACCATCTTTGGAGACGTAGCTCCTTAGAAATTTGCCATTGTAATGAGAATAGAAGGTCCCATTCCCCTCCCCCCCCATCTAAAGCTCCCCATATTCCAACTAACCTTTATAATATAATAATTTATATAATTTCTAATATAATGTTTCCCTGGTACACCCAGTCACGAATTATGAGAGATTAAACATTTCTATAATTCTTAGTGAAATATTTTCCTTGTGTTCTACTCCCTTTAAAAGCTGTTTGCAAAATCCGTTAGGCCCAAGCGTTTTACAGAATTTGTGCTGAAGAGAATATGTACACTTTCTAATACTTTCAATTTTTCAATCTGCAGGAATAAGTTCTCACCAAAAGGATCACAGACGCTAGATAAAATCCACTTTGTTCCGTTTCTTTCATGAATTCAAAAACAAAAATAAATGTCTAATATATCGCACATCAAACGTTCAAGTTTATGGTAGCCAGACATGAGTGGGCCGATAAAACGTCTGTTTATTTTGTCTACGCTTTAAGACCAGTTCACCTTTAAGGCGGTCGCTTTCCTTACCGACTGAAAATTTTGGTTTATTGTTTTACGATGTGCCGCTGAATCTTCAGCTCGTTGATTCACTTCATGTGTGTTCGTATACTCTCAATAAACCTGCAAAATAGTTAAGATTTATTTGTACATATAAATTGATTCCCTCACTGAAATTCCGGATATTGTTGATAAATTTGTAGAATAGTTTAGTTTTTTTTATATGTATACGGTGATTTCATCACTTTGTGTTCGTATATTGTTGATAAATTTTTAAAATAGGTTAGATTTGTTTGTACATATATCAGTGACATCTTTAACAGTTTATTTCTTTCCTTCCTGCCTACAAATTCTTATTCTCTAACTCCTTTTTATTCTTTCGTTGTTCTTCTGTTACTTCAATGACTTTATCTATGTTAATATGTATTCCTTTACGGCAAGAATGCTTTTCAGCCTTCTAAGACTTTATCCATGTTAATCTATATTCATTTACGGTAAAGATGCTTTTCTCTTTTCAATGCCTTTATTTATGTTAAAGTATATTCCTATACGGCAAGAATATTTTTCAGCCTTTAAACTTTATTATCAACATATCAGTCAGTCAACCAATAGATCCATTCAGTCATTGTGAGTCCATTGCAGAACAAAGGCCTTTCTCATAACGTTCCATGACACATACGATTGCGTCAACCTCTG
>NC_134782.1:48376251-48386251 GCF_046742065.1 Oratosquilla oratoria
GAGGAGGATAAGGAGGAGGAAGAGGAGTAGGAGGAGGTGGAAGGAGAAGAGGAGGAAGATGAGGACGAAGAGGAGGAGGAGGAAGAGGAGAAGGAGTAGGAAGAGGAGAAGTAGGAAGAGGAGGAGGAGGAGGAAGAGGAGGAGGAGGAGAGGAGAAGAAGGAGTAGAAAGAAAAGTAATGCATTAGACGATGTGGGGTATCCTTAGTGATATCCGTTTGCGGCGTGCCGGTGCACTACAGGACCTACAGTAGTTCTAATCTTCAGGAAGCTTTACAAATTGACTTCTCTTTGTTACATCGTCCTGTCACACAGAAGCACTTAGCCAACGATATAGCGACAGGACTCGTCCATCACAGACTTCTCGGTGAGGCAGTATATCCACTGTAACCTTGCAGCTTGATACTCATGACAACTACATTATCACGCCAAAGAGGATGATAAAGGCCGACTTACCTCATGTAATCAAATATGCATAAGCAGTGATGATAATAAATCCAAGACATCTATCAATGTATGAATGAATGGAAGGAAATTTACGCTTAGTGAAAGATTATGTTGTAGTTGATAATCTACAGTAAAGTTAGATGTATTTGAATATACATTTGAACATACAGGCCGAACAGGATGGCCGTCAAACTAAAACACGTTTTTCTTTTCTATGGTAACATAACATTTCCTCGGGGATCTGTAGCATATATCACATGTGACATAAAAGACACAGGTCATATAAGAAGTGTATTGATAGAATAAGTTAGACAGCTACATTATCCAACTACATTAAATCTGGGATCGGTCGTAGAATTGTATTGATAGAATAATTTAGACTACTGCATTATCCAACTACATTAAATCTGGGATAGGTCATAGAATTGTATTGATAGAATAAGTTAGACTACTACATTATCCAACTACATTAAATCTGGGATCGGTCGTAGAATTGTATTGATAGAATAAGTTAGACTACTACATTATCCAACTACATTAAATCTGGTATCGGTCGTAGAATTGTATTGATAGAATAAGTTAGACTACTACATTATCCAACTACATTAAATCTGGGATCGGTCGTAGAATTGTATTGATAGAATAAGTTAGACTACTACATTATCCAACTACATTAAATCTGGGATCGGTCGTAGAATTGTATTGATAGAATAAGTTAGACTACTACATTATCCAACTACATTAAATCTGTGCAATGATTTATCAAAGACAAACAAAGGCCATCTTTTTTCTTAGGCTATAAGTGTTGCTCGTGTCACATAGAGTACTTGAAATATTAATGCTCTGTTACGGAATTAGATAGAACAAAGGATTCCTGAGCACACGATACATAGGAATTAATAGAATGTAGGACATCATGTACGCGCACATACACACACGCACACGCGTGCGCGCACACACACACACACACATGCACACACACATACACAAATACATACACGCATGCACAACATACACACAGGCACACAAAATACACACACACCCAAAATACACACACAGATACATACAAAACACACACACACACACACACAAAATATACACGCACATACTCACACACACCATAGATCGGTCATATATGAGCTCTGAGCTCTTTTCCGGGAGGGAAATAGCTGTCGATCACGAGTCTAACACGTGATCCAAGACCATGGTGAATCACACACACACACACACACACACACACACACACACACACACACACACACACACACACACACACACACACACAAACACAAACTAATACACTTGCACGTACGCACACTCATACACACACAAGCACATACGATATTTTCTTAATTTCTATTTTTCTTTTCTTTGTCAGATTTTTTCTAAATTCCAGTAATGTTTACAACTTTGCTTGTTTTGTGCAACTTTGCTTGTTTTTTGAACATTATTTTTTGTCAATTATCTGACTCATAAACTTCCTGATAAAAATATCAGTTTTTTACATATTTCTTTGTTATTTTTTCTACTGCACCTGGGGTTCTCAACCTTTTCCCCGTTTTCTACGCTCCCCGAGAGTCCTCAGACCATCGACCCGTACCCCCATTAACCTGACACAGGATAAAGATTGATGATACATTAAGGCTAATTAAACATACAATGGCACCGCAATGGATATCAAATGGTTCATATTGTAATGACTTTATTCATCATTTAAGCATTAACGTCTAAAACAATGTGCAATATTCTCTCTCTGCAGATTTAAATATAATCTTTCGCTAGTCATCTAAGTGTAGTAGGTGTGTTACTACTACATGATGTGTGAAGTCATCCATGAGATATGGATCAGGGAAACTTAGATTTTCTTGAGACTTGTTTTTTAGTTAGAGGTCAGGATAGATAAGATGGGGAGATGGGGGGGAGGGGGAATTTGTGATTTAGGGGAAGGAAAGAATGAAATGGAAGGAAGTTGGAGTTCATCAAAACACAATGCAACTGTAGCTGTATCGGACTGCTGACTTAGCAGGGAAAACTTAAAAAAGGCATATGACACATTTAGTAGAATAGAACAACTTAGTTTATAAGATACAATCATTACTATTCAGAATATAAGTATATACATTCGCACATATTTACATATTGATATTGGCAACGTATAACGATTATTTAAAATATATTTGCATAATTGTTTATACAGAATTATATACGCTGTGCGTAACTAAAGAAAACGATTTCTTAAACCGTCCCACGAACCCCAAGTTGAGAATCTCTGGATTAGACTGATTCGTGAAAAATACTCTTTTGCCCATTTTAAGAATTGGCTGCCTAATTCATTAATAACGCATTTCTTTAAGAACAACCACACTTCATGGCTATATGGGTACCTGTTTCTTGAAATTGATAATAAATTGATTATTTAATAGTTCAGTCAAGTTATTTGGCTCGTTCACAAATTGAACAAATATAAGTTTTAGGCACAAAACATACACACACACACACACAGGATCCAAGGATAATTCCCCTTACTAAGGACTTTTTAGCGTGGAATCTAATGAACCATGCCCTTGGTTCAACTCGCTCGCGGCAGGCTCGAACTGCCGTCACCTCGATTACCGCCACAAGTAGTGACGCTCTAAAGGAGACAAAATAAAGATGAATTTCTACGACCGATCCCAGACTATTTCATTCATGTCCCTGGGACACCCTCGAAGGGGGGGGGAGGAGGAGGCGGGGTATAGTCGTACCCGTTGACTGGAAAGGGCCCACCCACACATGTTAGAAGAAAAGGCGTCTGAAGAAGAAAAAAAAAAGTCATCAATTCACTCTTGCCCAATTAAGTCATAAACAGACGCCTTAGTCAAATACTCTTTTTCTCACGAAATTTTCCTTCTTGGTTTTTCTTCTCTCTTTCTCTCTCTCTCTCTCTCTCTCTCTCTCTCTCTCTCTCTCTCTCTCTCTCTTTCTCTCTTTTTATCAGATTCTTTCAGAAGTATATGTCATCTTTCGGAACTAACTTTTGAGCGCTGGACTTTTTCTTTCTTTCTTTCTTTCTTTTTTTTTCTTCTTCTTTTGTCTGTTTCTTTGTTTTTTTTTTTTTTTTTTTTTTTTTTTTTTTTTTTTTTTTTTTTTTTTTGCCTGATTGAAGCTTCTGTGGTCGCCTCCATTCATTCCTTTTTCAATTAATTCCTCTCGTCTGGAACAAAGCTCCTCTCCCACCACAGGCACAGGATTTAATAGATTTTCAATTTCATGGTGGCTCCAACCGGCTACTACTGTATTTCTCTTCTACCTTCTTATAGAATAAATAAATAGATAAATAAATAAATGAATAGATAAATAAATACATAAATAAATAGATGAATTAATAAATATATAGATAAATAAATAAATGAATAAATGAATAAATAAATAAATGAATAAATAAATGAATAAATAAATAAATAAATAAATAAATAAATAGATAAATTGATGACTGACTGAATAAATGAATGAATGAATAAATAAAAAATAAATTAATGAATAAATAGATAAATTGATAGATGAAAAATAGATGAATAGATAAATAAATGAATAAATGAATGAACAAATAGATGAATAATTATTTAAATGAATATATGAATAAATAAATATATATAAATATACAAATCAGATAATAAACGAGTAAATATACGAATAAGTTAATAAATGAATAAACAAATAAATAGAAGAATTGTCATTTTGTTAAAAAACAACCTACACTTCTGTTCATGTGGCAATAACAAACCAAAGAGGTGGATTCATATCGATGGTAAAATAGAGATTTAAGAAGATTAGGATAAGGAGGGAGAGTATAAATCAAAAGTGATCAATCATCAGTGGAAAGATGGAGAAGGAAGGAGGACTGAGGACTGGTGGGGGGATTGAGGGAAAAGGTGAAGGTGAAGAGGCAAAGGAGAGAGAGAGAAAGAAAGAGAAGGATAGAGAGAGAGAGAGAGAGAGAGAGAGAGAGAGAGAGAGAGAGAGAGAGAGAGAGAGAGAGAGAGAGAGGAGAGAGAGAGAGAGAGAGAGAGAGAGAGAGAGAGAGAGAGAGAGAGAGAGAGAGAGAGAGAGAGAGAGAGAGAGAGAGAGAGAGAGAGAGAGAGAGAGAGAGAGAGAGAGAGAGTGGCAGAGAGAGAGAGAGAGAGAGAGAGAAAGACAGAGAGAGGAGAGAGAGAGAGAGAGAGAGAGAGAGAGAGAGAGAGAGAGAGAGAGAGAGAGAGAGAACGAGGAGAGGGAGAGAGAGAGAGAGCGATGAGAGGGGGAAAGAGAGAGAGAAAGAGGACAGCGGGGTAGGGGGGGGAATCGAAACCCTACAGTGAGCATTGTCGAGGCCTGCGACTGAAACTTGTGGCCACCCCCGTAGTGGTCTTTCCCTCCCTCCCTCCCTCCCTCCCTCCCTCCCTCCCTCCCTCCCTCCCTCCCTCCTTCCTTCCCTGAGAGACATTTCAGAGAGTCTTGAAGCAAACTTCGCCCGAAGTTCTCTTTTGTTGTTCTTCCGAGTCCA
Source organism: Oratosquilla oratoria (assembly GCF_046742065.1). Classification (NCBI taxonomy): domain Eukaryota; kingdom Metazoa; phylum Arthropoda; class Malacostraca; order Stomatopoda; family Squillidae; genus Oratosquilla; species Oratosquilla oratoria. The sequence goes on from NC_134782.1 coordinate 48,381,220, forward strand.
AGAGTTCAAAGACCCTTAAAACGGCGGCCATGCAGAGTTCACCTCCAGCGTTGTAATACTTTGGAAACTGAAAGTTGCTTTCAAAGGCAGTTTTCCTCGTTCTCAGGTTTTTAGTTCGAAGGCCGTAAATCTTCAGTTCACGTGACTCATAATGGTTTGCACTCTGCGCCGGATGGAAACCTTCTTGGTCAAGAATGACCCTCGACGGAGAATAGTAGTTAAACAAATAAATCCTACACAAATAATTGTGTGTGTGTGTGTGTGTGTGTGTGTGTGTGTGTGTGTGTGTGTGTGTGTGTGTGTGTGTGTGTGTGTGTGTGTGTGTGTGTGTGTGTGTGTGTGTGTGCGTGTAGACATTCTGACAAGTTGAAGTTGGTGGGAATAGGAAAGACTGGAGTCTTATTTCGAGTTTTATTCTTGACTAGTTTCGCTATAAGCGAAACTTATATATGTGAATACATATCTATATATATATATATATATATATATATATATATATATATATAGATATATATATATATATATATATAAATATATATATATATATACATACATGTATTCACATATATAATTTTCCTATTTCCCTACAACCTGCCTACCTATCTAAATCCTTATCACTATCATCCTTCCGTGGAATCATTCTTGTTATGCCATGGCCTCGACGTAAAGGTTCCATGTCAAGAGAGGTTATAACCCTGCCCTCTCCGCTTACTCCCGGATGAAGGGAAGAGTTAACGCCAGGAGGCTCTTTGTTGCTCCCGAGGTGGTCTGAGCAGCAAAGAATTATCAGTCGCAATTTGTTAATTTTGTTGCATAAATCACAAGACACATTTTTTTCCCATCCATACACAATAATGATTCAACGTAGCGGTGACAGCAAATCCTATTATGATTAGACAAAGAACATGAACATTTTTCCCGGTATTAATTACATTATGGATGGGAATATTTTTGCAGGAAAATAAAAATATATTTGTGTTAAAAGTATTCGTACGTTCATGGGTGTGTGTGTGTGTGTGTGTGTGTGTGTGTGTGTGTGTGTGTGTGTGTGTGTGTGTGTGTGTGTGTGTGTGTGTGTGTGTGTGTGTGTGTGTGTGTGTGTGTGTGTGTGTGTGTGTGTGTGTGTGTGTGTGTGTGTGTGTGTGTGTGTGTGTGTGTGTATTCACCTTGGTCTTGGCCTTTGGATCACTTGTTGGACTCTTGATCGACAGCTATTTCCCTCCTGGAAGAGAGCTCAGAGCTCGTATGACCGATCTATGGGTAATGCTATGACCTTACACACACACACACCCCAACTCCCCGCTCACGAGAGTCAGAGTAACGACCCGAAGCGCAGCGATACCGAAATAATTTCGGCCCTGGGCAGGATTCAAACCAGGTACTGCGAGCACCACCGTGCTGGCAGTCCAGCACTCTACCAACCGCGCCACCGAGTCGTTCGTGTGTGTGTGTGTAACGTGTAAAAGAGAGATAATGAGAGAGAGAGAGAGAGAGAGAGAGAGAGAGAGAGCACGTGTCTTTGGTACATCGCATCATGCATTGATTGACCGCCATGCGGCCGCTCTATCGTTTCATTATTCATTGTCGTAAATTTCGCACCAGCTTCCGCCTGAGATTAGCATGACCGGACTGCGGCGTTTATTGACCTCTCCGGACACCTCTTATTTCCACATTTTTTTCACATGTAAATACGTCCCTTTCACTGCCCATTCCCGTGGCTATATGAAAGGTGAATAACAAACACTGGCAGCGGAACCCGAAACGATTGTGAACGGCTCGCGTGTACTGTCAATCTGTAAGGTCCAATCAAACCGAATTGTATGCGCTAACAGCCTGTGATCCGCACATATGCCGACACCTCTTCTCTCTCTCTCTGTCTCCACTGATTCTAACGCAACGACTAAGGGAACAAGTTATAACTACAAAGGTTTGCAAAGGCGGAACATGCCGACAGGAGACCTTTTGGTCCATAACTAGGTCGGATGTGGAAAAATATAATAATGATAACTAAAAAAAGAAAAAAATGTAATATAAATAATGATTAATAAAATAGATAAATGCACAGGTATAGTTAAATGATAAACCAACAGGTAAATAGTAAATAATGATAAATTGACAAATAAATAATAATAAGTGAAACTCAAGTAGCTGATCATTCCCCAGCAAGAACTATTCTCCCGATTCTTTGGCAAGCCAGAAGGATCGCTACTGACGAGGAGTCCTCGCCAGCTTGAACATTGTCCCCTAAAGGCTTCCAACCCTGAACCTAATCCAAACTTATGCATCTACTAGGGTCCGCACGAGTTCCGTACTTGAAGAAGTTCCTGATACTAAACAAACCCTCTCCCCATTATTGTCCACACTCAAACAAACGTTTCTTTCATCATGCACTAAAACATTGAACACATTCGTTATAAATTATAACAATCAAATTTCATTAAATCTTCAGATTTCATATCCTTTATGTTTCTGTAAGTTGAGCAAAGATTTCGCTGTGTTTTTAATTATCTCTCTTCACTCATTCTTTCCATTTGTACAAACCATCCCAATACTCTTCCATCAACCCTATCTCCCAACTCCCTCTCCAGCCCTGCTCTCCTCCTCACCTCCTCGTTTCTCACTCTATCCAACCTACAGTAGTAACCCCCATCATATTTCTCGGGCATTTCATCTCAAATGAATTCAAACTCCTCTCTTCCTCTCGTATATTCCATGTTTCTGCTCCATATAGTGCTGTCGGCACAATCACTCCATACAATCTCCTCTTAACATCCATTCTCAATTGTCTATTTCTCATTACACACACACACACACACACACACATATATATATATATATATATATATATATATATATATTTCAAACTACATATGTATATTATTTATATATATATATATATATATCTATATATCTATATATATATATATATTTTCTCACTTCCTGATTACAAAGGCATCATGTAATTCTCAACGGATACCGATAACTGTGACTTACCGTCTTTTGTCGAGTGCAATGTCAAAACGGTGCAAGGCCAGCCGCCCTGCGAATTCTTCCGAGAACATGGTATGTCTCTGTCCGTTCTCGTCCTTGTATCAGTCTTTGACACCGCCTCTACTTCATACTCTACGTCTCTTTCTTTAACTCCTTTTTCTTTTTTTTTCTTTTTTTTTTTTTTGAACGAGGGTCTTTCTCCTTATGCTCACTCCCCCAAGACTTCTCCCGGAGAGGTCTTGGACGTTTCCTAACGCTAGAATGAAGTTTCTTACCCTGCCCCACTTATGAAAATGATCTTAGGTCCTACATCCAGCCGTCTCACGACCAAACTTAGGCCCATTCCTGGAATGGTAATGGACCTCGACCCCTCCCCTTCTTAGTTCCCTAAACCTGGAATCAACTTTCCTCAAATCCCATTCCCCTTTCCTAAGAACATAATAAGTTTTCTGAATATAAATAAACCTTTCCATATTCCTTCCTCCTTTTGCCAGAGTGAGGATAAACTTATTCACCTCTCTCCTTCCCTCTCTCCTCCTCTCTCTTTACCCCCGCCCCCCCTCCAACCCTCTTTTACGACCCTCCACTCCCCTAGATGGAGACGATCCCTGCCCAGCGTCTAAGAAGATCCCGGAAGATGTGGAGACGCTATGATTTGGAGGAAGAAGAGGGCATCGGAGCGAGTTAACTTGTGATTGGCCTGAGATCATCTCTCCCCATAATGAGAGTTCTAAGAGCAATTAACGACATTAATCAGAGTGATTGGGAAGGGGGATGGAGGGTAATTGGAGGTGATGGAAAAAAGGGTACAAGGGTGGTGATGAAGACAGCGAGGTGATGAAGGTTGTGGCGAAGAAGGTGATGATGGTATTGGTGATGGTAGACGAGGTAATGGTGGTGATGGTGGTGGTGGTGGTGGTGGTGGTGGTGGTGGTGGTGGTGGTGGTGGTGGTGGTGGTGGTGGTGGTGGTGGTGGTGGTGGTGGTGGTGGTGGTGGTGGTGGTGGTGGTGGTGGTGGTGGTGGTGGTGGTAGTGGTGATGGTGGTGGTTGTTGTTGTGGTGGTGGCAGCGATGTCGGAGGAGGTCGTATTCAAGGTGATAATGGAGAAGGAAGAGGAAGATTTGATGGTATTATGGCGGTAGAAGTGGCTACGGAAATGGAGGAGGTACGAGTAGAGTCTAGGGTCGTCAGCAAGGAGATAAAGACGGAATTGATGTTATTGAAGGAAATGAGAAAGAAGAAGAGAAGAGAAGGAGTGATGAAGGCGTAGGACAGATGGTGGAGGTGGGTGATGGTATAGTGATGGATGAGGTGATGGTATAGTGTTGGAGGTGGCGATGGTACAGTGATGATGGTGACGAACAAGAGAAGATTAGAAAGAGAGGAGAACTGGTAGATGAGGTGATTAAGGGTGAATTTAGAGGTAGGGAAGATGGTAGTAGTAGGGTGAGGAGGTAGGGTGGAGGAGGTAGGCGAGAGCAGAGATACGTTTTCTGTGCAAGAAATGAAAAGATAGACATATGGAGAAAACTCCAGAAAGAGTTTACAAGAAATCGAGCAGGGAACATGGGTACAGAAGAGAGGCAAGGGAAAGTTATATGAATAAAGTAAAGGAAGAAAGAGGGCGATGAAAAGAGAGAAGAGAGACAAAAAAGAGAGCGGAGAAAAGAGAAGAGAGAAGCAAAAAAGAACAAGTAAAAGGGAAACAGAAGGACGGTTTGAAATAAAAGAAAGTTCAGGTAAGACGGGGGAAGACAGATCGTAAAAAAAATCCTGAAGTACAGAAGAAAAGAGAAGGTGCGAAGACGGAATAGGCAAGAGATTAAAAAAGAAAAAGAAAAAAAAGATTAGAAATAAAAGAAAATGGAAGGTGTTGCACTCTCTGACCACTTTATATGTTTTTTTTCTGCCCAACAGCAAGACGCTTTACTCGTGTCAATGTTCCCCCAAAGACTAGTGGCGTCTCGTTTGCTTCATTCTTGTGTCATGGTTTTCATAAATGTCCTGTTCAACGTCGTCAGGTCAATTTATTTACTTAAA
>NC_134782.1:48391251-48401251 GCF_046742065.1 Oratosquilla oratoria
CATGAGAGAGGAAGAGAGAAGGAATTTGAAATTTGAGATGAAATGTCTGAGAAGTATGATAGGGGTTACTAGGCTAGATAGAGTGAGAAATGAGGAGGTGAGGAGGAGAACAGGGGTGGAAAGGGAACTGGGAGATAGGGTTGATGAAAGAGTATTAGGGTGGTTTGGACACATGGAAAGAATGAGTGAAGAAAGATTAGTAAAAGAGGTGTGGAAGGCAGAGGTGGAAGGAGTGAATATGAGGGGGCGTCCTAGGATGAGATGGATGGATGGGGTGAAAGGGGCATTACAAAAGAGAGGAATGTCTGTGGAGGAAGGACGGGAGAGGACAGAAGATAGGGGTGAATGGAGAGGGGTTGTGTATAGATGATGCTGTGATGCATAAGGAGCAGTGGGTGGGTGATGGAGGGAAAGAAAGTATGTATGAGAAAAAATTTGACGCAGCCCGAAGGGATTTCTCCCCGTCTTCTCCTTTTCTGCATGAGGGGACGGAGAGGGGGGTCGCCGAATTTATGAAGCGGCCTTGCTGTGGATGTGCTGTGTCTTGCGACACTGCTTCTGGCCCAGGGTAGTAGACAGGATGCAGGAATGACCCGTCATCCAGGAGGTACCAAGATAAGAGGGAGAGAGGAGGGTGGAGGGGAGTGGAATATATAGGAAATGGAATGGGTGGGAGGGGTTTCTATGTCTTTTTCTTTTTGGCTACCCCCCGTGTAGGGGGAGAAAGCCTTTGGTATATGTATGTATACATTTATATATATATATATATATATATATATATATATATATATATATATATATATATATATATATGCATACATACTGTATATTGTCCGACCTCCTTTCTCGAAGGCGGTCTCCCAGTGCACCTTTTCAACTCCCCTTCCCTGACTTTGCCCCCCCTCCCTTTTCAGTTTTAGTCTACTTCCTTTTCTTTCTCTTCTTTTCTATCTTTCTTTTTATCTTCTTTTCATCTTATATGTATATATTTTCTACTTTCTTTCTTTCTTTTTTTGATTGTAAGTTAGTCCTTTGTTCTGGAGACCTTTTTCTCCTTTTGCTCGCCCACCCTTCATTGCGGACATTTGGTCCACCTCCATTTGCGTCTTTGGACTATTGTCTGGTGTTTTTACGTTTATGTTACGTATTAATGTTTTTTAATATCTATTTTTATGTTCACAGCCATATAACTTGTTTCATTTATATTCTTATTTCATTTGTTTTATTTGGTGCCAATATTTCATGTATTAACATGAATTAATATGTATTAACATGTATTAACATGTATGTTATTTAATATTGTAAAGAGGCTTGCTTTGTACATGTGATTGAGAGTGTGAACCTTTCCCAGGTTTGCCACTTTGATGATTTATATTTGAGTTCACAATCTTGTACCCATTATACCACCCTGAAGACGATTCCTGGACGGGAATCGAAACGTCGGGCATATAAACCCTTAAAATGAGTCTTGTGTTTATAGTTTTCCGATATGGATCCCAGACTCTAGATCTTCACGTACACCATATAATTCACAAAGGTGCTACTACATAAAGCTTCCGTGATATATAAACATTCTGCTCTATTTCTGAACACTTTTCCTTCAACCCCCGACCGGATAAATCGTTCCGTTTACTTCCTTATACCACGTCTATCACGTCCAACTTTCTGCAGAAAACGGACTCAGACCTTCCGGGAGATATCGTCGTTACCACAACAACGCACTGATGCCGACCTTCGGGCGACGTTGATGGCTGACTGTGGAAAAGGGGCGTGGCTTCATCATCTACCACAGAGCTGACTTTGGCGGGACGGGACAGGAGGAGACGGCGACGAGGCAGCAGAACTTCAGGGCGTTGTCAGCTTGGGCGTCCTCTTGAGTGACGCCTGGTTAAAAGTTTCCTCTTTCTGACTGTATGTTTTGATAAGTCTCAGGGTATCTTTTGTCTTGAAAGTTTTGTGCTGGAGTTGATTAAAGCCGTTTTACAAATTCTTTGGTAGATTAATGGTAAAGTTATTTACATATACACACATACACACACACAAAAACGTACATACACACATATACAAACATACACACATACACACGCATACACGCACACAGACGCATACACATTTTATGCTGAAGTTGATTAAAACCGCTTTGCAAATTCTTTGGTAGATTTATGGTAAAGTTATTTACATACACACACAAAAACGTACATACACGCATATACAAACATACACACATACAAACACACGCATACACACACACACAGACGCATACGCATACACACACACAAACACACGCATACACACAAACAAATGCAAATACATACACACACACAAACGCACATATACATATACATTCAAGTGCATACATACCCATAGGTGCACACATACTACCATTAGGTAGAATAATCACTAAAACGAAAACTTGACACTAGCGCCAATACTAACATTAACATTAATATCAATTATATGACCATTATCAACTCATTGCCCTCGGTATTATCAGCTTTGACTAAAACACCATCGTAAGGCTAATATATAATTCACAACACAGAATATTGGAAATAGGGTGGGGCCAAGAGTGATACTGAGAACGAGAATGAGGGTGAGGCCGAGATTGAGAATAAGAGCAAGGGTGAGTGTGAGGGTGAGGATGAGGTGGAAATGAAGGTGAGGACGAGAGTGAGAACAAGATTGAGGGTGAGGTAAAAATTAGAATGAGGGCGAGAGTGAGAATGAGGTTAAAGGTGAAGTGAAAGTGAAGGTGAGGATAAGGGTGTTAAGAGCATGGGTCAGGGATAAGGGTGAGGAGTTGAAGTATGCACCAGCGTCTGCAGTTGCGAGGTGTTAGAGGATTCATGGACTTTGCGGAAAAGCCCTGGATATTCCGCCCAGTAAGACATGTCCGGAAATTGCAAAAGGTGTCCGTTGCACAGGTCTGGCTGTCCCAGACATTCGTCTATAAGGTTACATTCGTCCTTCAACACCTGCTCTACCTACACACACACACACACACACACACACACACATGCACACACACGGCGCGGTTGGTAGAGTCCCCAACTGTTACTACAGCGGTCCGGGTTCGAATCCTGCCCGGGGCTGAAATAATTTCAGTATCGCTGCGCTTCGAGTCGTTACTCTAACTCTCGTGGGCGGGGAGTTGAGTGTGTGTGTGTGTGCGTGCAAGGTCACAGCATTACCCATAGATCGGTCATACGAGCTCTGAGCTCTCTTCCGGGAGGTAAATAGCTGTCAATCACGAGTCCAACACGTGATCCAAAACCATGGTGAATTACACACACACAGACACTCACCATCTTCAGAAATGAGAGTGTAATTAAATCCCGAAGCCCGGGGTAAATAAGATAAGAAACACACTGCGAGGCGACAGAAACACTGTTAATGGAATACCGTGACTTGAGGGTAGCTGGTGATCAATGTTACGTAATCATCAATGTTACGTAAATATCAATGTTAGGTAATCATCAATGTTACGTAAATATCAATGTTAGGTAATCATCAATGTTACGTAATCATCAATGTTAGGGTATTATCAATTCTATATGCAAGAGCTAAGGTTTCCCGGGCAACAGCGACCGTGACCGGCGAAGAGGATGTGTTTTCTTATTATATATATATTTTGCAACCCCAAAATAGAAGGGGAGAGAAAGTCTCCTCCACTTTACTGGGACAATTTCTGTGACATTTATTCTTAATTGTCAGTAGGGATGAGACAAAAGCCAATTCTATCATAGGATCAACAACAAAACTATTGAGATTACAAAATACAGAGAAATTTTCGTCTTCAACCTCAGAGGAACAGTTGGACAGAGAATTTGCTGGCGTACCGGAATAGGCAACGTTGTCTTTTCTACCATAATAACTGCAAGAAACAAAAGAACCTTGTATTTCTTCAAAATGAAGAGGCCCATTGCTTCCAGGCATACCAACTATATACACTTACTGCATTTTCATTGTGAAGATATATGTATATATATATATATATATATATATATATATATATATATAGCTGAAGAAATCCTCTGGGAGATGTTGAGGTCTTCCTTCAACTGAAGAAATACTCTGGAAGGTATTGCGGTCTTCCTTCAGCTGAAAAAACCCTCTGGGGGGTGTTGAGGTCTTCCTTCAGCTGAAGAAATTCTTTGGGAGGTGCTGAGGTCTTCCTTCAACTGAAGAAATCCTCTGGGAGGTGCTGAGGTCTTCCTTCAACTGAAGAAATACTCTGAAAGGTATTGAGGTCTTCTTTCAGCTGAAGAAACTCTCTGGTGAGGTTTTGAGGTCTTCCTTCAACTGAAGAAATCCTCTGGGAGGTGTTGAGGTCTTCCTTCAGCTGAAGAAACCCTCTGGTGAGGTGTTGAGATCTTCCTTCAGCTGAAGAAATCCTCTGGGAGATGTTAAGGTCTTCCTTCAGCTGAAGAAATCCTCTGGGAGGTGTTGAGGTCTTCCTTCAGCTGAAGAAATCCTCGGGGAGGTATTGAGGTCTCCCTTCAACTGAAGAAACCTTCTGGCACCAGAACAAAAAACGCGCGACAAGGCATTCGCGAAGCTCAAATTCCATTTTTTTTTCTCACGGGACAGGCACCGAATTCAAAAATACACCAAGTGCCAAAAGATAAGGATGTAAATTAAGCCGTTCCGTGTCACTCAGGCGAAAACGCCAACACCTGAAGAAGACGTTTTCTTTGAGCGCCTCATTTGTTCAAACTTTGGACAGCGATAACTCAAAACATGGATTTGGTGTCTTCGCCTGTCTGGCATGAAGCGCCTCATATACCCATAGTTTGAGTTCAGAGAGAAGACCGATATGTCACCAAGTCCTTCAGCATTGGACCCTAAATGGAGTAAACTTAGCAAGATTCCATAATAGCGATGGAGTAATCTTTAGCTTCTCAAGGGGCATCGAATGCCCTCATTCCACCAAAGATTTTATTTCGATTAACAAACGATAGTTGAGCAGTTAGCAACCATGTAATGAGCGCTGAATCAATTGGTTATTTTAAAAGATTAGATAACTTTATGGACGGGGATGATAGACGGTAATAGACATGGAACTACCTAGTGCAGGCCTTATGGTCCCTTGCAGTCTCCTTCATTCTTAAGCCTGAAACTATTGGTTGTTTCAAAAGAAGATTAGATAACTTTAAGAAAGAGGATGATAGGTGGAAAGGGACATGGAACTACCTAGTGTAGGCCTCATGGTCTCTTGCAGTCTCCTCTAATCTTATGTTCTTGAGAGAGATCCTCCTTTGCGATACATTGGATGTACGCATCTATCCATTGGATGTACGCATCCATCCTCTGGATGGACGCATCTGTCCACTGAATGTATGCATCTATCCATTGGATGTACGCATCTATCCATTGGATGTACGCATCCATCCATTGGATGTACGCATCTGTCCACTGAATGTATGCATCTATCCATTGGATGTACGCATCCATCCATTGGATGTACGCATCTATCCATTGGATGTACGCATCCATCCATTGGATGGACGCATCTGTCCACTGAATGTATGCATCTATCCATTGGATGTACGCATCCCTCCATTGGATGTACGCATCTATCCACTGGATGTACGCATCCATCCATTGGATGTACGCATCTATCCATTGGATGTACGCATCTATCCACTGGATGTACTTATCCATCCATTGGATGGACGCATCTATCCATTGGATGTACGCATCTATCCATCGGATGTACGCATCCATCCACTGGATGTACGCATCTATCCATTGGATGTACGCATCTATCCGCTGGATGTGCGCATCTATCCACTGGATGTGCGCATCTATCTATTGCGTATACGCATCTGTCCAGCGTTGGAAAAACAAGACTAAGTTGACTGATAGAAGACGGAACAGTTTGTCCTGGCAAGGCGCCAGTTCGGGGATGCGGTGTCTGACGGCGATATTGGGTACTTTGTCAGCGCCATAAACCTTTTTAGTATCAAGGCCAGATACGGAAGAAAAAAAAAATCTCGGAGGAAATTCGGATGGATCACAGGAGTGAACCGGAGGGAGTAGTCAAAAGAGGAACACCACCGAAATTGCCTATGGTAAATTTTTGTTAAAAAAAAAAAAAAAAAAAAAAAAAATAATAATAATAATAATAATAATAATAATAATGATGATAATGATAATAGTAATTATAATGATAATAAAAATAATAATAATAATAATAATAATAATAATAATAATAATAATGATAATAATAATAATAATAATAACAATAATGATAATAATAACAATAATAATGTATATATACATATATATATATATATTACATATATATATATATATAGATATACATACATATACATACATATATATATATATATATATATATTATATATATATATATATATATATATATATATATGGCACAAAGCCATTTATCAAAAGAAGAAAAAAAAATTACCTTTCCCCTCCACCCCCTTGTAATCGAAAATGAGGTAGATTCAAGTTTGAAAACACGGGAGACATCAGGACCATCGCACAACATACGCACAACATCCACCAGCCCATAATCAGAAATTAACATAAAGTAGAACATAGAATGCACGTTGCTATTTGTAAGCTCAGACCCCCTGTGTCAGCGAAAATAGAGGAAAATAGGGTTTTCGAATACAAGAGCTGCTCTTTCACAATGATGACGTTTGAATGCAGGTCGCGAATATTGCGGGTATTATTATATCATTATATTATTGCATCATTGCATTACGGTGTTATTGTATTATTGTATTATTGTATTGAATATTGGGTGGATAGATCGTGCGAGGGAGCATCGAAATACCTCCTGGGGTTGTCACCAAAAGAACAATTCAAGTTGGGAATGCTACCGGTCGTTTCCCCAACAGGGACAGGGGATCAAAAGGATATTGAGGGGAAGACAGAGAGAGAGAGAGAGAGGGAGAGAGAGAGAGGAAGAGGGAGAGAGAGCGAGAGAGAGAGAGAGAGGGGGGGGGGGGGGGAGGAAGAGGGAGAGAGAGAGAAATGGTGAGAGAGAGAGAGAGGGGGGGAGGAAGAGGGAGAGAGAGAGAGAGATGGTCGAGAGGGAGAGAGAGAGAGAGGGGGGGAGGGAGAGGGAGAGAGAGAAAGAGATGTGTGTGTGCGTGTGTGTGTGTGAGAGAGAGAGGGAGAGAGAGAGAGAGAGAGTAGCAAAGGAGTAGTAAAAAAGGGAGGAATGAGGCAGGGAGGAAGAGAAAATTAGAATGAGAAATAAGAAAGGAAAACGAAAGAGAGAGAGAGAGAGAGAGAGAGAGAGAGAGAGAGAGAGAGAGAGAGAGAGAGAGAGAGAGAGAGAGAGAGAGAGAGAAGGAGGAGGACGGAGGAGGACGGGGGAAGGAAGATAAAATGGAAACCATCGTCCCAGACAGCATGACCGACTCTTCCAAATAATTTCGGCGCAGAAGCTTCATGAGGAAGAAGACACGTTTAACCATCTCAGTATGGAAACGTACTGAAACGAGTCTCTGCCATGGACAGGAAACTTTTATGTAGATCAGGGACGAACTCCGGCCTGATGGACTGTACGATCGACTGAAACCCTCTTCAGGCTGAAGTGCGCTTCCTTAGTTAGGCAGAATCGACTGAAGTCCTGAAGTCATAACGAAATCTACCAAAGGCATCATCGTTTCAAAGGGCGTGTGATATATTTGTATGGATTTCACTTTTACGACTTTATTCAACTGAGAGACGATCACTGAGCATATAGGTTTGCGTGTGCTCTGGTCCACGCCGACTCACTGAAGGGTTGGAGTTAATGTGTATATTCTTGTGGTGTTGATATGGTTATTGGTATGTAGATATTTTGTAATATCGCATGATCTCTTTCTTTTTGTGTGTTTGCATGATGATTTTTCTCTTTTGTGCTCCTGAGTGATTATTTTGTGCCTCCGAGTTACTGAAGTGTTGGAGTTAATGTGTATATTCTTGTGGTGTTGATATGATTATTGGTATGTAGATATTTTGTAATATCGCGTAATCTCTTTTTTTATTGTGTTTGCATGATGATTTTTTTCTCTTTTGTGCTTCTGAGTAATTATTTTGTGCCTCTGAGTCCCGACTGGTATGGAGTTTGTCAAGTTATTGAAGGGATGGAGTTGTGTGTATCCTTGCGGTGTTGATATGGTTATTGGTATATAGTTGTTTGTAATTTCGCATGATTTTTTTGTTGTTGTGTTTGCATGATGATTGTTTTTCTTTTGTGCTCTTGAATAACTATTTTGTACATCCAACTCCCGAGTGGCAGAGAGTTTGTCAACTCGTTGATTGATTGGAATTGATGTGTGTATCCTTGTGGTGTTTATATGGTTATTGGAATGTAGATGTTATTAATGTTGTATGATATTTTTATTGTGTTTGCATGATGATAATTTCTATTTTGTGTTCTTGAATGAAATTTTTGTGCGTTCGAGTCCCGACTGGTTTGTTAAGTCAGTGAATGATTTGACTTGATGTGTGTATTCTTATGGTGCTGATATGGTTATTGGTATGATGTTTTTATTGTGTTTCCATGATGATTTTTTTGTTTCCATGATGATTATTTTGTGCGTCCGAGACCCAATTGCCATGGAATTTGTCAAGCCAGTGAATAGCTGGAGTTGATGTGTGTTTCCTTATAGAGTTGATATGGTGAATGGTACATAGATGTTTGTGATATTGTATTCTGTGTTCTTTCATTGTGTTCTCATGATGATTTTGTTCGTGAATGTTTGTTTAGTTTCCTCCGTTGTGTTGGACAATGGTACGCCTTTGTATATATGTTTCCTGGTGCTGTCTCATCTCTTGGCAGATCCTTGTCAGGTTAAAATGAACAAACCATTAAGGAACAATGAGAACCTCACGATATAATACGTATAGCTGAAAACCAAATTCGTGACCTTCGACCTTTGTGAACGGAATTCCAGGGCAAGTGGCAGTCACCAGAAGCTCTCGAACTGGAATGCGGACCCGAACTGTGCCAACTTGTACGATAGAAACCAACCTGCCACGCAGCAAACTATAAGTGATATTATGTATAACACTGAATGGGTTCCAGTGAACAGATATACATTTCTATCAACCACAATACACTTTAATTCTGAGCCATCAACATCGGGAGAACTCGAGGAGACCAACATGCAGAAATTGAAACGTGGTACGCCCAAGGACTCGAGCATTGACCAGTACGTGACAAGTGTTAGTGACTTAGTCGATTGCACCATCAAGATCGGCTAAGTCACTAACACTTGTCACGTGCTAGCCAAGGTTTGAGTCCGTTCAATTTCTGCATGTTGGCCTCCTCGAGTTCTCTCGATGTTTATGGCTTAGAATCAAAGCGTATTGTGGTTGATAAAAATGTATAAGTGATATTAGTATGGTGGGAAGCCTGACATATGGTGGGGGACTTAGTAAACACATAGTGAGCGCTGAAATAATTGGTTGTTTTAAGAGAAGGTGCAGTAAATTCATGGATAGGGATGACAGATGGTAAAGGACATGGAACCGCCTAGTGTAGGTCTTATGGTTTCTTGATATCCAACGCTTCTATCCTCAAAGAGGAAGAAGTGGCAAAGAATATATTCAAAGAGGGCAACAGAACAGAGGGACAATAGTAGTTATAAGTGATCAACATTCTTTCCCGAGTGACGATGAGTTTCCATTTAAAAGAATAACGAGCGGTTCTGCTCCGTAGGGGTGTCAGTAAAGGACCAAAAGTACTGACTGTATAAAACATATAAACACAATACCTCATACTAGGGGATGAATGAATAGAGGAGTGGATGAATGGATTCGAATTGCCGCGTCCTGGTGACGAATGAGGAAAGTGGATGAATGAGGAAAGTGGATCTGAGACATGCGGTGTGGATGAAAGCAATATCACAGGTGGAGGACGATTTATGTGGTTCTTTTTGGATTCAGTGACGAGTGGAATGGACGACAGCAAGGAGTTTGCTCGCGGAAAATCAACCGAAGAAATCGATGGATGCTGTGGTGGATC
>NC_134782.1:48406251-48418751 GCF_046742065.1 Oratosquilla oratoria
ACAGCATTCTGGTAGCTATTCAACTTCTTTTTCGTATTGTCAATTTTCCTAATGATACCCTTTTTTTTCTGGTGGATGAGCTTAACTAGTTCTCCATAATCATCCATTTATTTTGACGTTTTGTCTTTAATAAGGCATCTTCAGGAACAGTCGTAGGTGAGCTTAACTAGTTCTCCATAATCATCCACTTAATAAAATATCTTCAGGAATAATAGTATGCATAAAAACAAAAAAAAACAGTATTAGAATGTATGTATCAACATACAACTTACACGTTGTGCTAAACGTGACAGCATTCTAGTAGCTATTCAATTTTTTTTCTTATTCTCAATTTTCCTAATGAGAATTTGTTTCCTTGTGGATAGTGAGCTGAAACTAGTTATTCATAACTATCAATTTATTTTGACGTTTCGTCTTTGATAAGACATCTTCAGGAATAATCGTGTCCATAAAAATAATAAACAATATTAGAATATAACAGTTGGAGTAATACAGGTAATACATGAAATTATATAATACCAATAAACACAATGGATAATACTCGCAATTGATGAACACAGAACAAAGAGCAAAATATACAATACTTATACTCGGCTACACTTTCCGTGTTTCCATCCCGGATGCAATCGGCTCTTCTGACGGTTGTGTGGGTTGAGGGGGGAGGGGGTACGGTAATGGAGGAAGAGGAGGAGGAGGAGGAAGGAGGAGGAAGAGGAAGAGGAAGCCTGCGGACATAATCTCTTAAAATGGACTTATGTTCTAAGCGAAGAAATGAGTATGCTAGATATTATGTTAGATTGGACGTTTACGAATGAGACTTTTGTTTAATCTAGAGCTTCTAGCAGTTGCATCCGTTTCGAGTTAACTAAAATTTCCAAGATTTCCCTAATGATTTACTGATCCTGGTAATGGTTATAAACTGGACAAATTTAGATTTAAAAAGGAAATAGGCAAGAATTGCAGCCGTTTCGAATTAACTAAAATTTCCAAGATTTCACTAATAATTTACTGATCCTGGTAATGGTTATAAACTGGATGAATTTAGATTTAAAAAGGAAATAGGCAAAAATTGGTTTACTAATAGGGTGGTCGACGAATGGAATAAACTTAGCAACCATGTAGTAAGCGCTGAAACTATCAGATGTTTTAAGAAACGATTAGACAACTTTATGGATGGGGATGACAGGTGGTGATGGATACGGAACTGTCTAGTGTAGGCCTTATGGTCTCTTGCAGCCTCCTTCATTCTTATGTTCTTATGTTCTTATGTTCTTATGTTCAACTGACTGAGCCCCTCTTGTTGGTGCATCGTCAAGCGTCGTTTTCATCAAAACTTCAACGAGCCTTTCGACGCAGAGGTCTCGACTTACATACAGCCTGTCATCATAAGATCGAGAGAGTTAAGTGCTATCCAGAGGATTTGACAGTTAAGAGAGTGACGCCGTTAATTCGCAAACATGTTTTCAGTTAGGAGCAGAGTTAATTAGCTACATATCAATAATCACACACAAGTTGAAAAAAGCATAACTTAAAAATATGTGTCGCTCTTAATTGCATCGTAGGGAGAGAGGAAGGAAGTAAAAAATAGATTGGGAAGGTTAAGTGAGGAGGAGGAGGGCTGAGAAGAAGGAGGGATGGAATTGAGGGAGAGAAAGAGAAAGAGAAAGAGAGAGAGAGAGAGAGAGAGAGAGAGAGAGAGAGAGAGAGAGAGAGAGAGAGAGAGAGAGAGAGAGAGAGAGAGAGAGAGAGAGAGAGAGAGAGAGAGAGAGAGAGAAAGACAAAGAAAGAGAAAGAGGGGGAGAGAGAGGAGGAGAGAGAGAGGGGGAGAGAGACAGAGGGGTGAGGGAGAGAGACAAGTGAAGCAGGAAGTTAGGAAGAGGGAGAGAGTGGGGAGAGAGAGAGAGGGAGGAGAGAGAAATGAAGGGAGGGAGGGCGGGAGGGAGAGAGAGAGAGAGAGAGAGAGAGAGAGAGAGAGAGAGAGAGAGAGAGAGAGAGAGAGAGAGAGAGAGAGAGAGAGAGAGAGAGAGAGAGAGAGCAAAGTAATGAAGCGGAAACGATTGAGCGTAAGGCAAAACGGGAACCACAAGGATAAGTTCCTAAATCAAGCTGCAATTTGTTCTTATCAAGAATCGATTTTTTTACACATTATCCACAGGAGTCAATGCCATCATCATATCTTCCCCTCTTCCTCCTGTTCTCCTTCACACTCTTTCTGTAGCTTTCATTTTCCCTTTTCTCCCCTAACCTTCCCTTCCCTTCCTCACTTCCCCTTTTCTACCATTCCCTTCCCTTCCCTTCCCTTCCCTTCCCTTCCCTTCCCTTCCCTTCCCTTCCCTTCCCTTCCTCACTTCCCCTTTTCTTCCCCTCCCTTCCCTTCCCTTCCTCACTTTCCCTTTTCTACCCCTCCCTTCCCTTCCCTTCCCTTCCTCACTTCCCCTTTTCTCCCCTCCCTTCCCTTCCCTTCCCTTCCTCACTTCCCCTTTTCTCTCCCTCCCTTCCCTTCCCTTCTTCACTTCCCCTTTTCTCCCCTAACCTTCCCTTCCCTTCCCTTCCCTTCCCTTCCCTTCCTCACTTCCCCTTTTCTACCTCTCCCTTCCCTTCCCTTCCCTTCCCTTCCTCACTTTCCCTTTTCTCCCCTTCCCTTCCCTTCCCTTCCTCACTTCCCCTTTTTCCCCTCCCTTCCCCACTTCCCCTTTTCTCCCCTAACCTTCTCTTCCTCATTTCCTCTTTTCTCCCCTCCCTTCCCCACTTCCCCTTTTCTCCCCTTCCCTTCCCTCCTACTTCCCTTTTCTACCCTCCTTCCCTTCCCTTCCGTTCTCATTTCCTCTTTTCTCCCCTCCCTTCCCCACTTCCCCTTTTCTCCCCTTCCCTTCCCTTTCTCACTTCCCCTTTTCTCCCCCTCCCTTCCCTTCCCTTCCTCACTTCCCCTTTTCTCCCCCTTCCTCCCTTCCCTTCCCTTCCTCATTTCCCTTTTCTACCCCTCCCTTCCCTTCCCTTTCTCACTTCCCCTTTTCTCCCCCTCCCTTCCCTTCCCTTCCTCACTTCCCCTTTTCTCCCCCTTCCTCCCTTCCCTTTCCTTCCTCACTTCCCCTTTTCTACCCTTCCCTTCCCTTCCCTTCCCTTCCCTTCCCTTCCTCACTTCCCCTTCTCTACCCTTCCCTTCCCTTCCTCACTTCCCTTCCCTTCCCTTCCCTTCCCTTCCTCACTTCCCCTTCTCTACCCTTCCCTTCCCTTCCTCACTTCCCCTTTTCTCCCCTCCCTTCCCTTTCTCTCCCTTTTCCTTTCGACCGACCCGATGATGACCTTTCAAGTCACCCTCCCCTCTTCCTGCTATAAAGCGAGCTTCCTCTTCCTCCCTCTCCTCCTCCTCCTCCTCCTCCTCCTCAGGAGCTTGATATTCCTCTGTGCCACCACGTAAAGTAACTTCTCTTCTTCTTTCTCTTCTTCCTCTTCCTTCTGCTTTTCCTCCTCCTCTTCTTCTTCTTCCCCCTCCTCCTTCTCCTCTTCCTTTTCCTCCTCCGTTTCTCTCTCTCCTCCCCCTTCTCCCCCCTTTCCTCCTCCTCCTCCCTCTCCTCCTCCTCCTCCTCCTTCCTCCCCCTAGCCTTCATTAGCCAGCCATTTCCTTGCCTGTGACCAGGTCCTGCTTGCCAATCTTTTCCCAGGCGGCGGACCCTCTTCCTCCTCTACCTCCTCCTCCTCCTCCTCCTCCATCACCTTCTCCTCCATCACCTCCTCCTCCTCCTCCTCTATCTCCCTTTATGATTATTTTCTTCCCTCTTCCGAGGAAGACGAATTTCCTCGACGGATCTCCCTCGTCGTCGTCGTCATCTTCTTCCAACTGTTTCTTGTCATGAGAACTCTGCACCTCTAAAAGGCCATTTTCTCTTCATCGTCGCCTCTTCTTCCCCACCTCCCTACTCTTCCTGATCATCCCACTACTCCTTCTCCTCCTCCTCCTTCCCATCCTTTTCCTCACTCTCCTCATATTCCTTCTCTTCCTCTCTCCTCCTCCTTTCCTCTCCTTTTTTTTTCCTTCTCCTTTTGTTCTCATTCTTTCTCGTTTCTTCATTCTCCTCCCCCCGCTTCCCTCTACCTCTTCGTCTCCTCCCCCTTCTCTTTCTCCTCTCCCCCTCTATCTCCTCCTTTCTTTTCCTCCGCCTCCTCTTTCTCCTCCTCCTCCTCCTCCTCCTCCTCCTCTCTTTCTTTCGCCTCCTCTTTTTCTTCCTCCTCCGCCTCTTCGTGTTTTTTTACTCCCCCGTCTTTCTTCGTTCCATGTCTTTCTACCACCTCCTCCCATCCCCCCTCTCTTTCTCTCTCTCTCTCTCTCTCTCTCTCTCTCTCTCTCTCTCTCTCTCTCTCTCTCTCTCTCTCTCTCTCTCTCTCTCTCTCTCTCTCTCTCTCTCTCTCTCTCTCTCTCTCTCTCTCTCTCTCTCTCTCTCTCTCTCTCTCTCTCTCTCTCTCTCTCTCTCTCTCTCTCTCTCTCTCTCTATTTCCTCCTTCCTCCTCCTCCTCCACCCTCACAGGTCCTCGGGTCCTCTTGTGCCGCAACGACAGGCAGACCCTTGCCGTCCGCCAGGGGCGTCCCTGGACAGGATTCTGAGCCACAAGGAGCAGCTGAGACGAAGGACGGAACCTCCTTGTCCTACAGGGGATCTTCAGCTAAGAAAGTTCTAAGAGTAAGATTATATGTTGTCTCCCCTTGGACTGCTGGCTTTCTTCCTTCCTTCTTTCCTTCCCTCTTTCCTTCCTTCCTTCCTTCTTTCCTTCCTTCTCGACAACTCTTTGGTTCCTAGTTACCCTTTTTTTTTTTTTTTTTTTTTTTTTTTTCTTTTTTATTTCATTTTTTATCTAATTTATTCATTTATTTATTTATTTATTTTTACTTTATCTTATTTTATTTATTTATTATCTTTTTTATATCTTTTTTGCGGGTCACTCACCCGCCCGAACTTCAATCTTGCGGCAGCCCGGAAGACTGTGATACTCCCAGAATCCGCACTCCAAACTCCTAATCCCTCCTTACCCCCAACACTCAAAGTTACATATTTCTCAATAAAGTAATATTCACATAAAGAAGAAAGCTGGTTACCTTCAGCTTTTACATTTCCTCCTTCCTGGCTTTACCACATTGTTGACTCCACCACTTCGGGGGCGATATTGTTCCCAAGGATAGAAGCGCTGGTTATTGCTGGACAAAATCCATTATACATATCCACTCTCATCCACTCGGACCCTCCAAGACCATTTCCGTCTCTATTTCCGCTAACAAATGGCAAGACTACAAGCGTTACCGCATTGGTCTATATTTCCTCCGACTGTCGGAGCAGATTTGCAGCCCTCGGCTCTCGGGAAGAAGTCTGATAATGCTGCAGGAAAAAAAAAAAGTAATGTTCCTCCAGCATATCAAGTAACATTCTATGTTTTTTTTTTTTCTTTTTTCTTTTTTTAACAAAATAGCCAACCATGGCCATTTTCCGGCGGGGAAAAAGTTATGGAGGTGGGCGGTAACGTCGATTAATTGGAGGTTGGAGAAAAAATAGCCTAGTGTGATATCCCGTCTGCTTCCTCCTGCCCCCTTTTCTTTCTCCTTCCTCAGCCTCGTTTCCGCTTCATTAGCGCATTTCTACGTCCCGGCAATAACCTTATTCTCAGTGAAATGAAATAGCGAAGCTAGTGGCACAATCGGAAGCGTACTGATCTCGTATTCATCTAGTCGGAGGTTCGAGTCCTACACTCCTCTTCGAGCCTAGCAGTGACCGTTATCTGCCCCAGCAATCCAAGTGCGTGGAGGAAAGGTGACGGCTTCGGCCGCAACCACGGGACTCCTGGCTCCCTTCTGGATCATAATGAAACCAGATGCAGAAAAAATTAGATTAAATAAAACCATTTAATTGATAAATATGAAACTACTCAAGTTGAGTAGTACATAAGTACACCCTACCACCTGGGTCGGCAATTCTTTTTTTTTTTTTTTTTTTTGTGGCTTACGGGACTCGAACCAGCCTGAACCTCAACCTTCCAGGCGGTCCGGAACAGGTGATACAAGAACGTAGGAAAGACGTCGTCTCCACAGTATGACGTCACTCTTGCAGTAACGATACCCGGAGAAACCTGAGGTCACCTCAGGTCAAAGGTGAGCAGAGATTGGGGGCCATGACTCCGTGCCCAGGATTCGAACACAAATCCGAAATCCCCCACACGGACTACCACAGAGCCATGGAGGTCCCCTACCGGCGAAACTTTTGGAGGAAATGTGTCTCCAAATGGCAATAAATATGAATTCCTGGACAATTTTGGCTTCGGTTCGGACCTCTTGTCACATTTTTGCTCGTTTGAGGCGGCGACGTTGTTTTTTCGGTACTCTGATAAATTTTCCCAAATCACCTGAAGGCGTGCCAGAATCAACCTTGTCGAGTGCCGAATCTGGCATCGGTGCCAGTGTTTGTCGATCCCTAGACTAGTTCTTTATTCCATTACGTCTCGAAAAACTCGACCCGCACTCTCTGTCGCCATCTCTGCAAGAAATGTATTCCAATGATGAACTACGCGTGTCTCTAGATTAAATTTACGTACTGTCGGTCTAACCTTTGTTTTTTAATAGTATCCAGTGTATAAATTCTTATTTCTGATGTTCCCTTAAACCTTGAAGACCTGCATCAAGTTCTCTGAAACCTAAGTCTATTTTTCTAACGTGTCTGACATAAGAATGAAGGAGACTGCAACAGACCATAAGGTCTACAATAGGCAGTTCCATGTCCATTACCACCTGTCATCCCCATCTATAAAACTGTCTAACCTTTTCTTAAAACGACTGATAGTTTCAGCGGTCACTACATGGTTACTAAGTCTATTCCAAGTAATGTAAATGGTTTTTATGTGCTATTTTTATACGCTCTCAATTTAGGAGCCTGCCATTAAGTCTTTTCCAATCTGTCAATGTCTTTAAGCCATTTGCGACCATCTTGTACTTTGGGGGCCAGGTTCTAGCTGATGATTTCCTTCACCTGCTTACGCCGCTGCACCATAAGTATTTTCTTCCAGTGAGCGTCAAAGAGAAAGAGAAAGAAAGAGAGAGTGTGAAGGAGAGAAAGTGGGAGAGAGAGATAGAGTGAGAAAGTGAGAGTATGAAAGAGAGAGGGTGAGAAAGAGAGACAGAGAGAGAGAGAAAGAGAGAGAGAGAGAAAGAAAGAGAGAGAGAGAGAGATAGAGAGGGAGAGAGAGAGAGAGAGAGAGAGAGAGAGAGAGAGAGAGAGAGAGAGAGAGAGAGGGAGAGAGAGAGAGAGAGAGAGAGAAGGAGAGTTAGAGAGGGAGAGAGAGAGAGAGAGATAAAGAGAGAAAGAGAGAGTTAGAGAGAGAGAGAGAGAGAGAGAGAGAGAGAGAGAGAGAGAGAGAGAGAGAGAGAGAGAGAGAGAGAGGGGGGGGAGAAAGAGAGAGGGGAAGTGAGAGGAAGAGAGAGAAACATAAATAGAGAGAGAGAGAAAGAGGAACATACATTATTTGAAACCATTCAGTCATGATTTTTCTCCATTGGATACCATTTCACTTCTTTTTTTCTTTTTTTTTTCTTCTTCCTCCTTCCAGTGTATCCAGTGCCTTTTCTACCATAGTAACTTCAATCTTTTCCCCCTCTTTCTCTTCTTTTTCCCTCAATCCCTTTCAGGACAAGTGTCAATTCCACTGATTTTCCGTTTGATTTCTCCTCTTATATTCCGCGTGCATTTCATATTTCCATATATCGACATCTTTAGTAAAAAGTTTATTTGCATGACTAATCTGTCATGCAATGTCATTCGCACTCACCCATACAGACGTAATGATTTGAAAAATGCAAAAAGGCAATGGAATATCTGGATGATCATCAAAGGTGTCAACAAGACGGACATGGACTGTGACATAAATTAATGATTCAGTCAACTGCAGCAACAGGAGATACGCCCTTGAATATTGCCCCATAACACCAAAGTCTCTTTCAGATTATTTTCACAAAAATATCTATTTCACTTCTTTAGTACAAAGAACGACGTTTGCACATTTATTAAGACTGTCACGAAAGGTTTTCATCCAACGCCTAAAATCACATAATTGAAATATTAGAATAATTTCAGTAATCATTGAATGTGGAGATTGACTTACGTATTCCTTCTTCATAATTACAATCGTTTCCTTACTGGGTTGTCTCAACGAAAGACATCGTTCGATGGAAGAGACGACGGTGATGACATCTACAGAACTCAAGGCTTGAGGTCGAGCCTATCGAGAATTGTTTGGACTGGGATGAAAGGGCACCTGCATGGGAACTTGCTCGGAGAGACCGTAGCGTGTGAGTAAAGCAACGCGCTTCCTGTCGTATGCCCCCAAAGGTCGACAAACCTCAAGCAACGTTCGATTAGAATAGACTTAGTAAACATGTACTAAGCGCTAAAACTATCGGTTGTTTTAAGATAAGGTTAGATAACTTTATGGATGGGGATGATAGGTGGTCGTGGACATGGAACTGCCTAGTGTGGGCCTTATGGTCTCTTGCAGTCTCCTTTATTCTTATGTCCTATGCGCACCCCCCCCCTGTTGTCATGTCAACGAGGCCGAGACCTAAGAACGTTCCCTTCACATTGATGGCTCTCCTTTTTTATCATCTCAATCAAGTAAAACGTTCAACCCCATCTGGCAATGCTTAACGTCACGGGAGGAGAATAGCTTCCAAGGCCAACCTTGCGCAACCCGTCCCCTTCCCTCTCTTCCGTTTTCTACACGTGCGTTTTCTATGAGATCAGATTTTGCTCTCAACAAATACTTAGTTTCCCTATACATTTTTTTTCTTATTCTCTTCTCTTTACTATTTTTATCTTCCTCTTTTCTTAATTTTCTTTTACATTTATTCACTTCCTCCCCCGCTCTCTTTCCCACTTCCCTCAAATTCTTCGTTTATTCCAGAACCAAATGTCACTATCCTCCAAATACTGCGTGACTCAGGTCCGTATGGGTGTCACCAAACTCCCAAAAGCATGTGCACCCTCTATACTGGGGTAGGAGGCACAAAGAGAGAAGAGGAAAGAGAGGAAAAGGAAGAGAGGCATAGCGAGAGAGTGAGAGTTGGGGTGAGAACAAGGGAGAGATAGAGAGTGAGAGGCTGAGCAAAATAGAAAGGAAATTATCAAGAGGGAAAGAAAAGTAAGAATAGGTTAGGCAGGATAGAACGAAAGTAAAGTACCACACGAAGATGGGCTTTGGCACCTTAACATACACTCTCTGGCAAGACCAAGAGTTTGGGCGATTTAATAGAGGTATTCAAATGGGTCAAGGGCTTTAACAAGGGTGATGCAGACAAGATCATTATATTAAGACAACAGGACAGGACTCTTAGTAATGAATTTCAAATTGGACAGGTTTAGGTTTAAGAAGTAAATAGGCAAGAACTCGTTTACCAATAGAGTGGTTCACGAATGGAATAGAATTAGTAACCATGTAGATAGTGAGCTCTGAAACAATTGGTTGTTCAAAGATGAGATAAATTTATGGATAGGGAGGATAGGTCGTAAGGGACATGGAACTCCCTAGTGTAGGTCTTAGGGTCTCTAGCATCCTCCTCCATCCTTGTGTTCTTAGGTGGATATATTGAGGAGAGGCGTGAACATCATTCTCGAGAGTGAAACTAAACAAGACATTCAACGAGAATTAAAAAGAAGAGAGAGAGAGAGAGAGAGAGAGAGAGAGAGAGAGAGAGAGAGAGAGAGAGAGAGAGAGAGAGAAGGAGAGAGAGAGAGAGAGAGAGAGAGAGAGAGAGAGAGAGAGAGAGAGAGAGAGAGAGAAGGAGAGAGAGAGAGAGAGAGAGAGAGAGAGAGAGAGAAGGAGAGAGAGAGAGAGAGAGACCAAGTAAAGAGAAAAGGAAATAATCCGAGGATGTGTTTGTTTTGGGGCTGGGAGCGGATGCAAGGGAAGACGCAAAGAAAAAAGTTGCCACTTAGGTTGACGAGGATCCCCATCTATGACACACATGTAGAACGACTTAGAAA
This sequence comes from Oratosquilla oratoria, assembly GCF_046742065.1. Lineage (NCBI taxonomy): Eukaryota > Metazoa > Arthropoda > Malacostraca > Stomatopoda > Squillidae > Oratosquilla > Oratosquilla oratoria. The sequence continues at coordinate 48,416,262 of NC_134782.1, forward strand.
CACAGGATCAAAAGCCACCTAATCCAACCCAGAAATACATTGAAATCGCCCAGTCCTCGTGGATGTATGATCGTGATTCGGTTTAACGTCGTGGACTTCCCCCACCCCACTCCTAAGAGGACTTTGTAGCGTGGAATTTAATGAACTATGCCCTTGGTCCAACTCGCTGGAGGCAGAGTTCAAACTGCCGTCCCCTCGGTCCCCGCCGCAAGTAACATCGACAAGAAACGGCTGGGCCGCGGATGGCGAAAGTTTCTAGTTTTGAGCTTGTGGAAGGGAGAATAGGAGTAGGGTGAGGTGGCAGTGAGGGAGATTAATGCAAGAATAAGACACGGGGTGATGGACGGAGCAACGGGTAAGACTGAGGAGGAGGGTAGAGTAAATGAAAATGGGAATTCGACCCTGCATGGATGTACGGAAAGGTAGGTGATGGTAAGCAACGCCCTATTTGAAAAGAAGATTATATGCAGATACTCCTAACTAGCGGAATAGATGGGTCTAAGGAGCTCCTAAAACATATATATTTTGGAGGACAGAAAACTTAGGGTGGAAGTACTAGATATAGACGTCTTGTGAATTTTGAAAATAAATATCTCGGATCACAAGGTTGCGATTTAAATTTTGAAAATAATAAGAGAAGCAACAAGGGGGTGGAAGAAAAGAAAAAAGAAATGGTAATTAAGGTGAGGGAATTGGACAAACGACAGACAGTGAAAAGATCCGAGAAGAAAACGGGGGTAGAGCGATTGAGAGAAGTGGGAAAAGGAAAAGGTGCTACATTTGGAAAGAAAAGATACAAAGAAAGGGTCTCTAGAAATAACGAGGAAGATGTGCTACCTCAGGCTGCACGGAACAAAGGACAAAAAAGACAAAGAAAGAAAAAAGGGCGATAGAATGAAGAAGTAGAGAAAGCATTGGAAGAAAATAAAGAAACCATGTAAGAAATATAGGAATAAAGGTGAGGAGGAAAAGAAGGTAAAAGAGTTAAAATAAAAGACTTAAGAAAAGAGTCAACAAAAAGAAGAGAAGAGGAAGACAAGAGGCTGAAAACGAAGTTTTTCTTAAGGTTTGTAAGAAAACATTTCCCCATCTCCTCCTCCTCCTCTTCAACCTCTTCCTCCTCCTCGCCCTCTTGTTCCTCCTCGCCTTCTTTCCCCTCCTTGTCCTCTTCCTCCTCCTGGGTTTCCTCTTCTTTCCAGTCTGTTTCGTTTTTGCCTTCCTCTCCCCCTTCCTCTATCTCCTCTTCTTCCCTCTCTTTCTTCTCTTTGTTTTCTACATCAGCCTCGTCCTCTTACTCTTCTTTTTCCTCTTTCTCCCTTTATCCTTTTTCTTTTGTTCATCCTCGTCTTTCTCTTCTTCCTCTTTCATTTCCTCTTTATCTTTCTTCTCCTCATTTTCTTCCTCCTCTTCGTCCTAGCTCTCCTTCCCTTCCTCTCCCTCTTCCTCTTCCTCTTCCTCTTCCTCTTCCTCTTCCTCTTCCTCTTCCTCTTCCTCTTCCTCTTCCTCTTCCTCTTCCTCTTCCTCTTCCTCTCCCTCTTCCTCTTCCTCTTCCTCTTCCTCTTCCTCTTCCTCTTCTTCTTATTCTTCCGCATAATCTTCCATATCCTTTCTTTCTCCTGCCCGACTTTCTCCCCCTCCCATTTCTCCTCACCTTTTGTGTCCTCACCACTCACTACTGCATAGTAATCAGAGACTCGAACGCACCCAACGGCAGAAATAACACGAGGTTTGCTGTGGCGAATGACCGGAGTGCAACAGTACTTCCCACCCCTTTTTAGACTACATAGGAACATAAGATCGAAAGAGACTGCAAGAGACCATAAGGCCTACTCTAGACAATTTCATGTTCATTACCACCTATCATCACCATCCATAAAGCTGTCTAAACTTTTCTTAAAACAAACATTAATTACAGCGCTCATGGTTACTAAGTCAATTTCATTCGTTGAGCAGTCTATTGGTAAGCCAATTCTTGCCTATTTCCTTCTTAAATCTAAATTTGTCCAATTTAAACCAATTACTGCGGTCCCTCCCTATTGTCTCAATATGATGACCTTGTCTACATCCCCCTACTAATTTATCAAACTAGATACTAAATAGATATTTACCGCACTACGTGTTAGGAGCGTGCATAGTTATTCTCATCTTTTATATTGAAAGTTGTAAAAAAAATATTTATATATAATACGTGATGTAAAGCATATAAAACTTTGAGATGTTTAGCGTTCATGGAATTTTCTTGCGTAAGAAGCAGAGGTCTTTAACATCACTTGTTGCGTTGGCAAAAAACAGTGTCTCCTAACCTGGGGGGAAGGGTACTGAAATAGATTATAGTTTGTGCCGGGAAGGGATGCCTATTTACTTTCTCCTTTATCCCTCTAGTAATAATATCTTAGTTCAGAAGTCCTAACCTGGGGGGGGGGGGGGGGGGTTACTGAAATAGATTATAGTTTGTCCCGGGAAGAGATGTCTAATCTTTCCTTTATCCAT
>NC_134782.1:48423751-48426251 GCF_046742065.1 Oratosquilla oratoria
TCCTCCTCCTCCTCCTCCTCCTCCTCCTCTGTTCACCACTGTATACTGATGATGCCTTTACACACGCACTCTCTCTCTCTCTCTCTCTCTCTCTCTCTCTCTCTCTCTCTCTCTCTCTCTCTCTCTCTCTTTCTCCTTCTTGTTTCTTCTTCTCTTCCCTATTTCTACATGTAACACTCAACCTTAGACCCTTCCACCACTGCCACCGCCGTCTATTCCATTTTCTTGGCGAAGTCTTGCCCGCAAAGGAGATCTTATCTGGAGGTCAAGACCATTTCCTCTTCGCTGTATAGCATTCCAATGCTCGCAGAACCACGCCGTCTGTAACCTCCCAACCCTTTCAGCACAAGATAAACCCCAAAACTTAAAAAAAAAAAAAAAAAAAAAAAAAAAAAGCGCTAGCCAGAATAGGATAAATTTGCTAAGTGCGTCAATATAATTTTTTTAGGGGGGAGGGGGGGAGGGGGAGGGGGAGGGGTTCCTACATGAGGCAGGATGTGTCTTGTCAGCGTGGGATGAATCCTTTCTTTCAAAAGGCGCTGTAACGAAAGACTTTTTTTTCGAACCGATACAGAAACATGATGTTACGATCTTCACTACATTACAAATAGAGGCTTCATCCCTTCTTTTTTCCCGATTTCTTTTTCCTTCCTTCTTCCCTTTATTCTTTCTTTCCCTTCCCTACCAGTGGGTTGCCACGGAAACGAATAAAATATCCAGGATAAAAGGGAAATTGCCACGCAAAGCGCCTGACACAAAGAGGGTCATTTGGCACCAAAGAATGGAAAATCTCTGTTTGCTTTCATAGCCTAAAGAAGATGAATAGCCAGGTCTACTTCCATTCCTCTTGGCGCCTTCCTCCTGGAGGTCACCCTTCGTCTAGTACAAAAGAAAATCTAGATTCGCCCAAAATAAAGCATATGAAGTGACTTTAGGATCATCACATTTCTAATTAGTAGCACTATAGTTGTAGTAGTAACAGTATTAGTAGTAGTAGTAACAGTAGTAGTAGTAGTAGTAGTAGTAGTAGTAGTAGTAGTAGTAGTAGTAGTAGTAGTAGTAGTAGTAGTAGTAGTAGTAGTAGTAGTAGTAGTAGTAGTAGTAGTAGTAGTAGTAGTAGTAGTAGTAGTAGAAGTAACAGTAGTAACAGTAGTAGTAGTAGTAGTAGTAGTAGTAGTAGTAGTAGTAGTAACAGTAGTAATAGTAGTAGTAGTAGTAGTAGTAGTAGTAGTAGTAGTAGTAGTAGTAGTAGTAGTAGTAGTAGACCACAGTCATTGGCGGGAGAGGGGCCAATGAACTGTGTCTGTAGGAGACAGATCCTGCTACTTCCACCACACAGTGCCACGAGGATGGAGGTCGTACTCAATATAAAAAAAAAAGTAGTAGTAGCAGTAGTAGTAGTAGTAGTGGTAGTAGTAGTAGTAGTAGTAGTAGTAGTAGTAGTAGTAGTAGTAGTAGTAGTAGTAGTAGTAGTAGTAGTAGTAGTAGTAGTAGTAGTAGTAGTTGTAGTTGTAATAGTTGTAGTAGTAGTAGTAGTAGTAGAAGTAGTAGTAGTAGTAATAGTAGTAGTAGTAGTTGTAGTAGTTGTAGTAGTAATAGTTGTAATCTAGGAAGAGTGTACAACTGGTTTCGCTCGCAAGTACTTCAGGGGCTCGTGCCTGTTCCCTCGCGCGGAACATCTGCGATGGAAACAGGTCGTAAATGAGACTCGTATTCACGCACGTCGTAAATCTGCGACCTGCACATATAAAAGGTCCTCGACCGACGTCATTCTTGACATGCGTCGTTTCGACTTTACGATGGCATAAAATGTACAGATTCGTTTGTCATTTCGGGAATTGTTATTTTTTTTTTCATTTTTGCCGTATTTCTGTACTATAAACACGTTCTCTCTTTCATTTTTCTTTGACCTAATTCTGTTTATTGATATGTACTTATGACTTTAGGGTGTTTTAAGCTAGGTTAGCGACTTAGGATTTAGTAATTTCGACTTACGTCGAAAACTGCTTCACGTCGGTCAGTTGGACGGATCTGAGACGTAACTCGAGGACCTTATGTGTAGGCCTACTTCAGCTGAGCTCCTTTGGATTACCACAACTTTCAACCCCTTCAATCACGGGGTCCTTCTCTTAGATGAAGGAAACTGTCATTATCAAGAACAGCATTTGAGGGATTTTAGTGGAATATGAACTCTATCCACGTAAGCACAATAATGTATTCGTTTATTGTTCTTAATTACCACACAAACATCCCGCTAAATACACCCTTCGCATTTACAATGGAGGCAATTTTCACCAACAGGACAAGGGTTGGTATACAATAATTCCTCATTTTGACTTTGATATGTTTTTTTCCATAATGAACATTAAAAGCCGTTCGTCATTCATGCGCCCTCGATTTTAGTCCTTGAGTGTACTTGTTTTAAAAGTGAAAGTCGTGTGTACCCGGCGCCTTGCCTCCAACATAAAGAACTTCTGGTCTGAAAGGAAAACCAGCTCGG
>NC_134782.1:48436251-48438751 GCF_046742065.1 Oratosquilla oratoria
GAGAGAGAGAGAGCAAGAAGGGTGAGAGAAGGGGAGAAGAAGAAGAAAAAGAGAGAAAGAAAACGGAGAAGAAAACGGAAGAATGGAAAGAGGGGAGAAAGTGGATGAAGGAATATAAGATTAATGGGGGAAGAGGACACGAGAGAGAGAGAGAGAGAGAGAGAGAGAGAGAGAGAGGGGAATAAGACGAAATGATTATATGCATAGAGAGAAGAGTGACGGAGCATGTCAAGAAAGAGAAAGAGAGGGAGGAGGAAGGGGAAGAGGTGAGGAAGGAGGAAACGATGCTTGAGGCACGAGGGAGGGGGGAAGAGGATTATTTGTTCTTCCGACACCAAAGCCGTGCGGCAGGCATACCCCAAAGTGGTTGACGAGGTTAGATTAGGCTAGGCTAGTTTAGATTAGGTTAGGCTAACTTGAGTTAGGTTAAGTTAGGTTTGGTTAGGTTAGGTTAAGTTAGGTTAAGCTTGGTTAGGTTAGGTTAAGTTAAATTAGGTTAGGTTAGGTTAGGTTAGGCTAGGTTAGGTTAGGCTAGGTTAAGTTAGATTAAGTTAGGTTAGGTTAGGTTAGGTATGGTTAGGTTAGGTTAAGTTAGATTAGGCTTGGTTAGGTTAGGTTAAGTTAAATTAGGTTAGGTTAGGTTAGGCTAGGTTAAGTTAGGTTAGGCTAGGTTAAGTTAGATTAAGTTAGGTTAGGTTAGGTTAGGTATGGTTAGGTTAGGTTAGTTTAGGTTAAGTTGATTTAGGTTAGGTTAGGCTAGTTTAAGTTAGGCATGGTTAGGTTAGGTTAGTTTAGGTTAAGCTGATTTAGGTTAGTTTAGGTTAAGCTGATTTAGGTTAGGTTAGGTTAGGCTAGTTTAAGTTAGGTTAAGCTACGTTAGGTTATGTTAGGTATGGTTAGGTTAGGTTAGGTGTATGGTTAGGCTAGTTTAGCCTAAATTCTGAAGAAAAAAAATAAGGAAACGACAAAAGTCAAAAAATTGTGTCGAAAAAACAAAAATGACCCGAGGAAAGGAGTAAGAGGGTGAGAGTGTTGGTGAGGAAAGAGCTGGCGGGTCACTTAGAGAAAAAGTCAAACTCAGACCTGACGTCATCACCACCGTTGTTCCCAACGCCACCAAAGACGCCACCAGTCCCACCACCACCATCTCTGGTACTATTATCACCAGCACCACCTCCACGACCAATCACACTACTATAAGAACAAAAGAATGAGACTGCAAAAGACCGTAAGACCTATACTAGACAGTTCCATAAGAACAAAAGAATGAGACTGCAAAAGACCGTAAGACCTATACTAGACAGTTCCCTGTCCCTCTCCACTTGCCATCCCTATCAATAGTTATTCAATCTTCTCTTAAAATACCTAATTGCTTCAGTGCTCTCTACATGGTTACTAAATCTATTCCATTCATTAGCCAATTTGTTGGAAAACCAGTTCTTGTCTATTATCTTCTTACTATCGCCACTAGCTTTTCACTTTCCATCAACATCTCAACCACTGTTTTCATGGTACATACAAGCTCTATGGTTGCAAGGTTGGGTTTGTCGTCAGAACAGCGCAAGAACCTACGGACACAACTGGTTGACCAGAGACGCCGAAGGACATACGGACGCTGAGAGAGGATGAAGGAGGAAGGATGCAAGGATTTAAGAAGGGAAGAGGACTGCAAAGGGAGGAAGGAGGAAGGGAAGAAGGGAAGAGGGGAGGGAAGAAGGGAAGAAGGGAGGAAGGATAGGATTTAAGGAGGGAAGAGGACGGGACCGAGATCGGGGCCAACTCGCCATGGAAGAGTTGAGCTACAGTCGCTCGTAGGCTGTGCCCCGTGACCCGTCGGGGGTCGCCGAACTTTTAACCTTATATATCTTTATACCTTATATATCACATCTGCTGAAGAGGATCACAGTTAGTGATCAAAATATACGGATCTTTTTACTTTCGCTTATTCTTTTCCGAAAGTGGAACATTAGTATTATTTTACCAATGTGCTACGACATTACTTTGTTGTTATATATCTAAGACATGGAAGCTCGTTGACCGAATAGGTTAGGGTATCGTCACATGCAACGAAAGTCGAGGGGGGGGGTTCGAACCCTGCCACCGGCGAAGTTGAACCAAGGGCATTATGGTTCATTAAATTCCACGCTACTAAGTAGTCTGTAAGGGGCACCGTTCTAGCCGCCCGATAAGGGAAGTTTGTGACGTAAAAACATATCATCATCATCATCATATCTAAGACATACCTTTCCATACCCTATGCATTCGGTTATACTATTCCCACTATCTTACTATCATCACTAGCTCCATCACTATGCCCCCATCATCTCTACCACTATTTTGAACACTATCTCCATCGCCATCTCTTGCTGCCACTAACATTTCCTCACTAACACATTTCACGATGGACACTAACACAAAAGTCTGCATCAATAACATATTTCTTAATCTCACTGCCACCACAAACGACCACAACAACAACAACAACAAAAGCAGGAGACGT
>NC_134782.1:48443751-48456251 GCF_046742065.1 Oratosquilla oratoria
TATGTATGTATGTATGTATGTATGTATGTATGTATGTATGTATGTATGTATGTATGTATGTATGTATGTATGTATGTATGTATGTATGTATGTACGTATGTATGTATGTATGTATGTATGTATGTATGTATGTATGTGTGTGTGTATGTATGTATGTATGTATGTATGTATGTATGTATGTATGTATGTATGTATGTATGTATGTATGTATGTATGTATGTATGTATGTATGTATGTACCTCTCTCTATGGAAGGCTACCTAAACCCTTTCAACCCGATGACAAACTTTACAGACTTTGCTCTTGCTAAAGCCAAGAGGTTTCCCATCACAGTCCCAATCAGTGAACTGTCACCTCAGCAGTGGTTCCTTCCCACAGATCCTTCAAGGAAGAAGAGCTGGAGTTCTTCGTCATCTCCTACTCGGGTTGTCTGGTGCGCGCGGCGAGTCCAAAAGCCCTCCAGAGGTTCCTGACGTCTTCGTTTCTTTGCTTTGCTCACACCGAATCCAACTTTTTCTTCTCTTTCTGTAAGGAGGAACCTAGTTCTGAGTGAAATGTACACAGAGAGGGGGAGAGATAGATAGATAGAGAGAGAGAGAGAGAGAGAGAGAGGATGAACAAGAGGAAAGGGAGAGAGAGGAAGAGAATGAATGGGTGGGTGAGTGAGGGAGAAGGAGGGAGAGAGAGGGAAAGAAGAAAAGACGGAGAAAAAAAGAAGGAGTGTGTGTGTGTGTGTATGAGAGAGAGAGAGAGAGAGAGAGAGAGAGAGAGAGAGAGAGAGAGAGAGAGAGAGAGAGAGAGAGAGAGAGAGAGAGAGAGAGAGAGTGAGAGAGAGAGCTGTAGTGACTTTAGACTTATGTAACCATCTTTCATACTTCACATCATATTTCTTGCTTCCCCTCTCTTCCCTGTCCCTCAATTCCCTCTCGCCAGCCCTCTTTCTTTCCGTCCCTCTCTCCCACCCCGCCCCCGTCGCCGCCCCCTCTTCCATGTATTGGAAGGTCTATAGTGCCTGTAGAAGGTTATAGATCGAGGGAACCCACCATATTGCTCAATAAGCAAACATCCTGTTGACAAAAGACCTTCCGCTCGTTTCTCTTTGACGGTCTGTCGTTCTCCTCGGTTCCTTGTTCTCATTATCATCATCGCTACTTACTTCTCTAGTCTTCTTTGCCTCTAATCATTAAAACATCTATACTGCAGATATTTTGTTTTGGGGGTTTGAGTTTAGTATTTTGTGTAGAAAGTGTTCTTTCACGAGTTTAGTATTTTATGTTAAGAGCGTTCTTTCTTGCTCAAGGCTCTGCCTTCCTTTGTAGCAATCTTCATCTCCATTTACAGCCATACAGTCACTTTCCAACCTTTCCCCCACTACCGCAATCCTCACCCAAGCCACTCCTTTAATCAATCATCTATTCTAAGTCCACTGCTGAACAAAGACCTCTCTCATACCATCTCACGACTTGCACGACTGCGCCAACATCTGCCAAGTCACTCCTGCAAACTTCTCTATCTCGTCTCTTAAACATCTGTATGGTCTTCGTCTTCCACGCTTCCTACTGTATCTCAGAATTGTTGCAAGGTGATTGAAGAAAATATTCAATCCTTTAGATGTCCAGCGTACACACGCGCGCACGCACGCATTAGTTAGGATGGAACGTCCGACGTCTCCAGAGAATTCCACGGGACCACCTATTGTGTTTGACCTCGCAGCGGCCATTTGGGCCAAGCGTGTCTGACCTCAAGCAGTCAATTGGGTCGAGTGTCTGGGCACCTGCGTCTGACATTGCCAACTGCAAAATCATCATACGACCAATATATTTTTGTATGTGTGTTTCCATTGCTTATATATCAATCACTTGTTCATAGATATAGATTGTCCATACTCAGTTGTACATTATAGAAATAGAGTAGACGTAGATAGTAGTGAATAAATTGTATATAGCTCCCTTGTGTATGTGCCACTGTTAACAATTAATGTGTGCAATGCTTGATAATCTTTCACCAGGGTTGTAAAAAAAAAGTCACCATTTATTTTTACCTGCCAGGTAAAGAACTTATCAACAGTGTGGATAAAAACACAGTCCTGCCACATCAGTTTTTTCAGGAGGCAGCGTACTGAAGTCCTGCAAAGACGCAGGCAAATATTCACACAAACTAGGCTGATCCCGTAATCCTCCTACATTCAGGCTTCAGATTAAAGTCCACACACGCAGCAATAATAGGCGAACGTTCTACACGATGGATATGACCAAAAGTCTAGACGGAGCGCCAAAGCTGAAAACCACGAGGTTTTTAATCACAAAGAAAAATCCCATGGCGCAAATTTGAATTACGCTCTTCATGAGCACCTACTTTTATATCATTCCCAAAGTCACTATATCACAAGAAACCTAGCTAAAAAGGGGAAGGAAAAAGAGAAAGAAAACAAAGGCAAACACACACGCGTAATATGCTGGCCAGCCAAAGTTTGTATCACTCGACAATCGTCTAAACATTCAAAAATGTTCAGAGTAAACAAAAATAACCTTACCGGGTGCCACCAAAATGTAGTAAGGTGGCAATGAAAAGCACATTACTTTGGTAAATTAATGTATTAAGTCACAATTCGATAAATTTACACGAAATACAGAAAGAGTGTTTACACCTCGAAGGCACGACAAAAACTGACGCCAAGCACGGTTTGGCGGGAAAACTCCCATCATGCATTGCACATAAAGTTACATACATTACAATAATCAACAATACAATCAATAATGAAATTAGCGTCCAACAATACACCCAATAATTAATAATACAATGGGGGAAAATATACAACTCCCAATTGAGCAATACGTAAGTATAATACACAACACAATGGTACAATGCTTCAACGGTACCACACCATCACATTGAGTGAGAAATATCTTCCTTGAGGAAGAACATGCAATGATATAAGCAGGATATATTTGGTCAGAGCAGCTGACCATGAAGGTTGAAAGGTGTTAAGATTTATTCAAATATGAATGTAGAGTCTGTGTATAGAGCAGCCAGAAGTCAGCCGTCTTGTATGTGCCACTGTTAATAGTTAATGTGTGCAGTGTTTGGTAATCTTTCACCAGGGTTGTAAAAAAAAAGATCACCATTTATTTCTACCTGCCAGGTGGCAAAATCCTAGCAGTCATTCGTAGAATCAGATTGTTGAAAACGTCTTTGGCTTTCATACATACCAAAGAATTCTTCTTCATATGATGCACCATCAGAACTACACCCTTTACTTAATATAAATTTACATTAAATGGCTTATAACTTCCTTATCCATCCCTCTTAATTTCTAATGGACGTCTTATCCTAAATCCGACCTCTTGTTTATCTAATCAACCTACGACTTCCCAAAGTCAACCTCCCGCCCTTCCAGCTCCGTCTTCAATTTCAAGGTCTCACCCTTTCCTGCCTCTATTTTATCTTTCCTCCCAGTGTTGACTCGAAAACACTGCCCCGCCTTCATTGCCTTCCACGGCCTTCACCAGCCCAGCCACCCACAACACACAGGGACGTCAATCAATGTCACAGCATCCGCGGTTGTTCAAGAGAGGTACATCATCACAGAAGTGGACATCCAGAGGGTAGATTCCACTCTCTTTCCCTCTCTATCCCTCTCCACCCCCACCCCATCCTTTCTCTCTCTCTCTCTCTCTCTCTCTCTCTCTCCCTCTATCTATCTATCTATCTATCTATCTATCTATCTCTTTTAGTTGTAGTAGCTCTCTCGTTCGTTCGTCGTTACCAGAACGAAAGAAAGAGTTCCACTTCACCTGAATAAATCCCTCTGGCTATATTCAGGACAAAATCTATGAAGTGGGCAAGGGTAGACGAAGCAAACCTTGTGGGGGTCACTCATTGGTAGGAAACGTAACCCAGACGTATTTTCTTTTCTTTTGTTTGATCACATTTGAATTGCCAGGAATGAGAACAAATTTCATTCCGTGGGGAATTGATGAAACACGACAATTTTGGTGCAGGACTGTTCTATTCGTTCCTAACAGTCTCCCGCATTACTTATACAAACTTTAATTGCATTTCCTAAATAGTTGGGAACGTAAACAACACACATGTTCATTGATGTATGCACGCAAGCACACATATTAATAAGCGTGCGCACACACACACATACACACACAAAAACGCATACACACATAAACGTATGCGCACACACAAACACACACACGTAAATACACACGCCGGCTCGACGGTGCAGTTGTACCTTTCTCATCTGGTAATTCATCAATCCGAGCTCGAGACCCGGCCAGGACTAGAGAAAAATGTACTGCGAGCCGGCACTTCAACTCTAGTGGGCAAGGAGTTTTGTGTGTGTGTGTGTGTGTGTGTGTGTGTGTGTGTGTGTGTGTGTGTGTGTGTGTGTGTGTGTGTGTGTGTGTGTGTGTGTGTGTGTGTGTGTGTGTGTGTGTGTGTGTGTGTGTGTGTGTGTGTGTGTGGCAACACGCCACTTCTGCAGTGTCCCCTTAACGCACGTAACATCATTGTAATACAAAATTACTAATCGTGGTCAATCTATTATATTTGTCCGTGGTAATGAAATTGTATATTGTAAATATTGTTGTCACATACAAGCATAGCCTTTATATTGTAAACAGTGTCTATATGTAACATAATTGCATAAATTGTACAAAACATTAAAATATTCATTGTGAATTGTTTATGTGGTAACGGACGAGAACTCCGATGTAATAGGTCCAAAAAAAAAATATGTAGATTTATTTATTACTTCTCTTGAGGACGTTACCCTCCCTCCCTCCTTCCCTCTCCCCCTCTCTCCCCACCTCTCACCCCTTCCCCCCCCCTCTCCACGCTCTCCTCCCTCCCCCTCTCCTCCTCTCCCTCACTCCCCCTCCCTCACACTCTCTCACTCCCCCCTCTCTCTCTCTCTCTCTCTCTCTCAGAATCCATTCAAAAAATTAAAATGTGTTTCAATAGCATTTCTATCTGACGCATTTCTATCGCCACGTGTACATGAATAAAAAATCATATTTTTTCCGATCCCGTTTGAAATTGAAGGTCACCTTATTTCCATGACTTTTTAATACCTTTGTTTCGCGCCGTGAGTTCTGCGTCATCATTTAATGTTTTTCTTAACTTCATGCTCGCCCTGAAGTATGTCATGAATTCTTATTGTTCTCATGATTAATTTGAATGATAGCCAGAGGAAAAAAATCATTAGAATTTTCAATAGACAACCTGTCCGTCACACGCACGCCATCAAAATTGATATCTCGTTATAATCGCAGTCATTCAAACGAATTAGTTCAGATTATCTTCTATTCTTTTAGTATACCTACATTTGTTTTCAGTATCAGTAAAAAATCTAAAATAAGAATATATATATATATATATACATATATATTATATAGTATATATATATATATATATATATATATATATATATATATATATATATATAAATATATATATATATATATATATATATATATATATATTGGTGACCGAACGTTTTCGTCTATTCAAGATATCTTCACTTCTGAAGACGTCTTCCACAGATGAAAACTTTCGATCACCATTTGTTTCTTTTTTCTTTTTTCATCAGTGTTTTTTCATATTTTGTGAATCACGTGTTAATTGTGATTTCATTGCATACACACACACATATTGTCTATATATATACATATATATTTGTATATATATGTATATATATATATATATATAGACATATATATATACATATCTATACATATATATATATATATATATATATATATATATATATATATATTTATATATATATATATATATGTATATATATCTATATATGCTGGTACATTGTGACAAGTATGATGAACGTGGAAAAAGAAGCATAGAGCCAAAACGGTCACGAATAAACTCAGAAACTCGGAACTAGAATCCGTGACTTCTTTTTCCACCATCATTATCAATGTATATATGTATATATATATATATATATATATATATATATATATATATATATATATATAATATATATTATATATTTAATATACATATATGTATACATATACATATACATATATATATATATATATATATATATATATGTATATATACATATATATATATATATATATATATATATATATATATTAATAAGTATCTATTGATTCAATATTTCATTTCCCATATATACGGTATATTCACTACTCTGGTGTAAATGTGGTCAATGAAATAGTTACAGAAAATGTAATAAGTTAATAACCGGATAATAATAACAAAATAAATATTTTTTTAAAATCTGATGGGATTTATATTTGAAAACATCCACAGAATAATCTCCCTCGCTTGTGCTACAAAAGCTCGCTCAAGCGTGACATTAATCCTTGAGACGAGACAAGACAAGAGAAGACAAGACAAGACACTGCGCGTGGAAGACCTTTGACCGTGAAGCTGACTGCTTCCTGAAACGCTCACTTACATATGGTGTCGAAGACGCTGGAGAGGAAGTGTAGGTGCATAGAGGAGACGGGTTTAAAAAAAACTGGGGGACATGTATCTCAATGAACACCAGACCCTGATACTTCACCGCCAAATTAGTATAAAAAAAAAAAATCACGCCATCCCCAACCCAGGCAAACGAGGAGGATTTGTTTTTTGTTCCGAGTGTGATTGAACGAAATCAAAGAATCTGCCCAGAAGGACGGGCACTTCCAGTGGATATTTATTCACTTAAACGTACATTATTGTTTGAGGTCAACATATATAAGCGCATATACACGCATACACATGTATGTATGTATTTATACATGATGATTTCATATATCATTTGTCGGAAAATAGCGAGAAAATAGAAACAGAAACTGTTATTGTTTTCGTCCTTAGAACATTGAGAATTTGTAGTTCAGAGTTCTTGGAAAATTAATTTTAATACATGATTAACGTTTTCAAAAGACTGTAGTTCCCAGTAGATCTCCTAATGAATTCAAAGAAGCCAGTGATTTGAATAATAGATAAGATGGAGGAAAAGAACGAGACAACCAAGGTAATTCTGAATGTTTCAGTTTCGCAATTAACGGCAACCCTGGGTAGATATCTTCATAGAACAGGTATAAAGATCGCCAGAAAGCCAGGAAATAAGATAGATGATAGAATGATAGAAGAAATAAAGGAAGAAACGTGTGAAGACAGCTTAATGTATAATAGAGAATGAAAAGGTTGCTGTAAGAGGCTCGTAGATATAGGTAGACAAGTGAGGTAGGAAGAAGGGTAGATAGTGAGAGCTTCATTTTTATTGGATCAGCTGTTTGGTAAACAACAGTTCGAAGGCCAGGGTTGCATTTTATGGGTTAAAAAATTTATAAACACAGCCGAAGGCGAGAAGGCTAGAATTGTATAAATTCCCTCTCAGCGTTGTGCCAGGGGACCCGATTTCATTGCTGTATGAATTACTGATGATGTAACATAAGTGAGTGTGCAGTGAATTCGAGATTGCTGATCGGAGAAAGGATGAAGGAGGAAAAATTCAATTGGTTCACAATTGTAAGATCACGCATTTACGGGAGGTTCTTAAATAGAAAGTTAAAGATAATTGGACTAAAGAAATCATGACGTCACTGCAGAACTGCCCTAGGACTTAAATTGACTGTTCTCGACGGGAGTCCCTTAGTGTACCTAAGAGAACCAAGTTGTAGTAGAATTCGTGAAGAAAATCAAGGAAAAATCCCACCGTTTAATTCCTCCATATAGAAAATATAATGAGAAGTAGAAGCCTGACTGTGCAATATACAAATTCTAAGTCTATGACTTGAATAAGTTCTCTCTTCGGAGGCATGGGGCCTACCGACTAAAACTGTGAGTGACAATCATACGTAATAAAGACAGTGGTGAAAGTAAAGTAGAAAGCAAGAGACGTACTAACCGAAAGTAAAATCACGAAAGAAAGACGGGACTTAGGAGCGGCATTACAGTGTGACAGACAGGTTACACAGTTGCTATAGGATTTATATAAGAGAGACAGGTCGAGGTTTGAGTAAAAGAACATACGAGCATAAATCTGGCATCCGGAAACACGTAATAAGTCCCTGGTCAAACACTTAAGCTACGATTACACTCGTCAACGGAATGATTGGATTCCAACGTCTCAGTTGATTTCGTCCAAGGTTGGAATGTAACCGTAGCTTAAAGCTACGTTGACTAGTGTAACCTTATCTTTAGACAGATATCAACACCTGACAAAAATGGGAGGAAACTGACATGGTAAAGAGAGGCTTAAATCAAAAGAAGAAGAAGGCATTAATATATGATAAGTATGAGTAAAAGTAGCAACGACTGCAACAGCATTGTAGGAGAGAGGGCAAACGCAGAGTATGGGATCCAATGTATCTAACGTTTCACCCAGTAGGGCTTCTTCAGTGGAGAAACATCTGATTCCTTATATAGCCCGAACTTGCGGGGAGAAACAAACATAAAAATGGTGTAAACACAGTTTGCGTAAATTGCTTGTTATTTGGTTATTAAGATTACTAATAGTTTATCTATTGCAAAAAATCCATTGTTCTTGTTTATATTATCAATGAGGGAAATATATTGGATCCCATACTCTGCTTTTGGCCTCTCTCCTACATATGATAAGTATTGTGGTGTCGAAGGACATATAGATTGGTGGTTTGACGGAGGAAGATAAAGAAGACAAGGGGAGGTGGAGACTTTTTGTCTCCTGTCGTGACCCCAAACAGAAGCAACCTAAAGAAGACTAAGAAAATGAAGAAGAAGAAGAAGAAGAAGAAAAAGAAGAAGAAGGAAGAAGAAGAAGAAGAAGAAGAAGAAGAAGAAGAAGAAGAAGAAGAAGAAGAAGAAGAAGAAGAAGAAGAAGAAGAAGAAGAAGAAGAAGAAGAAGAAGAAGAAAAAGAAGAAGAAAGGAAAGAAGTGGAAAAAGAAGAAAAGAAAGAAGAGGAAAAGGAGAAAGAAAAGATAGACAAAGAAGAAGAGAAGGAGAAGAACACCAACAACAAAAAGAGTAAGAAAAAGAGAAGTTTATTACTGTTTTGCAGCCATGCTCCACTTCGTTCTCTTCTATTATATGTTCGCACAGGCGCCAGTCCGTGCAATCAAGTCTTTATCAAAGCTTGATGTCGTTACTTAATGCATTTACCCTTGACCTCGTTTGGGAAACGTCAGCTTTGTTTCCATTTTGCTCCTCGTAGAACTTTCGTGCAAAGACCCACGTGTCGACTCACTCTGACCTGACCTGACCTGACCTGGCCTTAATACCGGAAGAACAAAATCTAGGTGACGCCTTTTAGCTCGAAAAAGAATATTTCCTCGACTAGGTGTGGGGCTCCTTTCCTTTTATAATCACCTGAACTTGCTGTCTTGTAAATGTATTAGCCCTTACCCTGCTATTCGTGACTTATGTGTTTCTTTTGACTGCTTCCTCTGCTCACCCCATAATATTAATGATAATACAGTCATATTACTCTATCTGAAGATTACATTTTTATGTGATAACTGTGGAATTAGTTTTCATGTTTTGAGTATTGACAGCAGTGATCCTAACGGCCGTATTAGGAACCATAGTTCGAGGTTAACCATATGTGATGCATTTTACTGTTTTATGGCATTTCAAACTATAATACATGTACTCTGAATATGTATAAAGTTGTAGAGCTTTTTGAAGATACACATCTACAGATGTGTTTGAAACGAAATGCCGGAGAAGTATGGTTGGGGTTACTAGGCTGGATAGAATGAGAAACGAGGAGACGAGGAGGAGAACGGGGGTGGAAAGGGAGTTGGGAGATAGGGTTGATGAAAGAGTATTGGGATGGTTTGGACACATGGAAAGAATAAGTGGAAAGATATTAGTAAAAGAGGTGTGGAAGACAGAGGTGGAAGGAGTGAACATGAGGGGGCAACCAAGGATGATATGGATGGATTGGGTAAAAGGGGCATTGGGAAAGAGGAGAATGTCTGTTGAGGAAGGAAGGGAGAAGACAAAAGATAGGGGTGAACACATAAGAACACGTGGGTGAAACGAAGTCTTGATTATGGTGTAGACGAGTCTTGATCCTGGTTGCTGAGGTCGCACCAACGGATTCGTGGGGGTAAATTGGTAGTTTGAGGTGAAGATTATGTACGATAACTTCTGGTAGGGGAAGCTTCTGGTAGTCTTCTGGTAGGTGAAGCTTCTGATAATTTTGGACACATGAATCCCTCGTGTCCACGTCCCCTTTTCCTTACTGCATGTTATTTCTATTTGTACTCTCTATGTATTTCTGCATTGAAGATATCGTACACGAAAGCTCCCTGCTCCGGTCGTTTCTTTTCATAATGGATACCTTGTATACATATATATATATATGTGTGTGTGGTTGTATGTTTTAAGACAGAGCTTCTAAAAATGTTCAATAAATATATATATATATATATATATATATAATATAAATTATATATATATATATATATATAAATTATAATATATATATATATATATAATATATATATATATATATATATATATATGGCCTACACTAGTCAGTTCCATGTCCCAAACCGCCTGTCATCCCTATTCATAAAGTTATCTCCTTTTCTCTTAAAACAACTAATTGTTTCAGCGCTCATTACTTGGTCACTAAGTCTATTCTATTCGTTAACTACTTTGTTGGTAAACCATTTCTTCCCTATTTCCTTCTAAAACCTAAATTTGTCCAATTTAAATCTGTTACTACAAATCCTGCTCTGCTGTTTTGATATGATGACCTTGCCAACATTACCCCCGTAGTCTTAGTCTTTCCAGAGACTACAAGTTAAGGTGCTTTAGCTTAAATCTTTCTTCTCCCTAAACCCTTCCAAGATACTTCCTTCCATGGTTCAGAGTAGACACTACGTGAGGATGGAACTACGTTTCGCTATGTGTCTACTCAATTACCTTTTCAAATCATACTTCCTTTCATCTTTCTCCTTCCACCAACCACTCCCTCCAGCTGTCGGCCTTCTTCCCTCCCACTCCTCTCTTCCTTCCCACGCCCTGTTGCTCTTCGGAGAAATATTTGATAACTGGGACCATAACTCACGCGTCGCGCGCCCCCAACCGATACCCAATCGGCATGGCGGCTACACCAACGTCTCCACTTACCGTCTCCCCCAACGAATTACTGCCGAGTTTCCGATTTACTTGCTCAGTTCAGAATTATCGCGCAGGATGGCTGTAGATCTTTTTTATAGCATTTGGTTGTGCACCATGAATTACAGGGGAAATTTTCTTTTTTACTGATTTTATTAGTTTATTGCCCCATGGGCCAGACAACGCGGCTGAGTCAGATTTTCAGAGCCCCTATGGTTAATCTTTCATTTATGAAACCAGGACAATCAACTTCCTCCAAGCATTTACTATATCTATACATTTATCTGTAAGATAAAGTTATGAAAGATGGAAAGATGGCGTTCAAGTAATCCTAGAAGCAAATGGATTAGGAAAAATAGAGGATTTGAGAGAAGAGGGAAGCTTTGAGAGGACAATCTGGAGAAGTGTGCTGGCCCGACTGACAGGCTGTAAGCCTACCTGGGAGCAGAAGTAAAAAGAAAGAAAAAAATAGAAAAAAATAAAGTTATGAAAGATAATTAACCGAACTCATTTGCCTTATAATGTACACAGTAATGCAGAAATGAGATAATTTGTGTTCACTTGCATTCCACGTCTTACCCTTGCAGTATTTCTTCAACGTCTCCTTTGATAATCATATTGTTCGAAAATGTAGAGTCATTGACAATTTGGGAAAGGTATATGGGCGAGCCACAAAGCTGATGTGAGATATTAGAAACAAATCACACAAACCCGACTGAACAATTTCAACCCATAACATTAAAGAAAGGAGAAAAAGAGAGAGAGAGAGAGAAAACAGGAGGGTTTGATACAAGTCTTCAAGTTTTTAAAGAGAATTGATAAAAACAGAATTTACTATATCTTTAAAATAATTACGAACCAGACGAGAAATATTGGTCTTATATCGTCATGATAGTCGATGAATGGAATAAACTTCCCCTAAAGGCAATATTATAAAACACTTTCGAAATTCTAAAGTTCGATTTAATCAACACATAAACAATATTCTGTAACGTCTCTGAGTTGATTATTTTGTTTTGTTATTTTAACTGCTTGTTTTGGAGTTTGTTGACTTTATTGCTAGTTCACTTTCTGTATTCAACCTCGCCATAGTTTGAACAGTTTCCTATCAGTGTACACGTACATTATCATCGTTACTTGTTGTAACTTTGGGCGTTGGTGCCAGCATCTGGTCTAGATACTGATAAATGAAAGGATATAATAGAGAGCACCATATCGTCACCCTCGTAAAGAAATTGCCTAAGCCATTTTTCGTCAATTTCTGGTTTTTTTTTTTTTTTTTTTTTTTTTTGTTTTTGTTTTTTGTCTAAATCAATTTTTCATTGCTCCTTGTGGTACAATTCCCAATGTTTTATTTAGTGTCTGAGTAGGTTAAAACTACGTTAGGAGGAACATTA
>NC_134782.1:48461251-48463751 GCF_046742065.1 Oratosquilla oratoria
AACGAGTGCTTCCGTCCTTGGAGACATTATCGCGCCGAAGAGTCGAAGTCATAAAGACGTTAAAAGAGAGATTAATGAAAGGCAGCAGAGTGTTATTATTATTTTTTAGTAGAGATTAACCTCAAATGATAAGACTACTGCGTGAAGCCACTAAACGAACTCTTTAAAGTTATGCAGTCTTCTACAAGGAGAAAGAGGACGACGAGTCATTGCACCGGAAACCCCGTTGCTCTTTTCTCGTACTACGTAAGGGCTCTAGATTTCCTTTGCCCAGAGCTCTTGTCGACTCCGGAGTAAGACCAACCGGTGCGAGAGGCGCATTTGTATCAATGTCTACAATTGCTCGCTCCCTATCACCAAGCACCCAGTCCACTTAGAATGAGTCTCAAGAAACGCCTTGTGCCGAATGTCAGGAGAGAAATGACAATGAAGTGAATATTAACGAGGAACCGGAGGATGAAAGGTCTGAATGCAAGGAACTCGTGAGAGTTCAGAACAGGTTTGATTCTTAGAAGGAAATTAGATAGCAAAGAGATAGGAAGAATGATGATAAAGAAACCAACAATGACGAAGATGCTGTTAACATCAAAACCGAATATGATACTGAGAACAAGGTTTGTCGATGTGCTTTAATGGTCCAAGGAAGTGTGAAATTTATGAAGACTAAACAAAGAGTCATGGTGAGATAGGAGGCGTGCGGCACAGCCAAAAGGTGTCACTGTGGTCTTATCAAAAGGCAGTAGGATCCAATCCCCATTGGTCATGCATAGGCAAGTTCTCAAGGGAATGTGAATGAGAATATTGAACTAAGTCATATAGTGGAAAGAGAGACCCAGTGTCAGTGTTCTGTAATGCGTAAAAAGCAAGATGAACTTTTCCAAAATCCCAAGCAGATTGATACCCATTTTGGCACTTAGACTGCTTAGTGCAATACCTCTTGCAAGAAAGTCTAGTCTGAACCTATGAAATAGAATAAGAAAACACAGTTTAAGTGTAACTTCCTGACTAATTCCACATAGACTCTTGAAGTTCTGAATTGTCATAACGAAACACAAGTAACGATTGGTGGAAAAGACTGTTAGTCACAGACAGAAGCAACAGTAAATGTCCAAGCTTCACAAACTAAAAAGTAGAACAAAACCAATGCCAAAATATAGGTAGAATTCTCTAAAATTCCTGGTATGCAGAATGAAATCCAGACACAAACAGTAACTTTTGAGATTGACCGTTAGATGCAAACAGACCTAATGACAGTTTTTCGTGGTTCCCAAACGGATATAAAGCGTTAGAACGAAGCAATATCTCAAACAGACATCTCTGTAAAGCAAGAAAGAGAAATTCAGACTACAGAGAGTTTGATGTACCATAAAGAGCTTCAAACCAGTCAAACAAAACGCAACTAGAAGAAAACGCAAACCTACAATCTAACAAAAGTGTATCAAAAGAGAATACAAACCGAAAAAGTCGCTTTAGATCACACAAAAACTCAAACATTTGTAGACAGAGAAAGTTTGGCTCTGCAAACTTCATTGTTTGATCAAATTCACGATTTCTCTCAAACAGATATTGTCTCTAGTGATAGCAGACATGTACAAACGGATCTTAAGAAAACAGAGAAACTAGAGAAGGACTTACAAACGGATGATATCTAGAAACATAGTTCTAGTTAGACAACTGCCATTCAAATTTCCCATGCATAGAGCCAAGCAAAGGCGATCAGTTAGTGTGACAAGAGTGTCTCGTCCGTGTCCGAATCCCCCTCGGACAGTTGTTCCCACGACTCTTATTCATGCGGGTCGTCCTTGATAGGGGTCTGCCAATGCAAAAAGTGTACCCAGCAGTGGGTACATATACAAGAATAGTTAGGCGTAAATTAGACAACTACCATTCAAATTCCCCATGCAGAAAGCCAAGCAAAGGCAATCAGTTAGTGTGACAAGGAGATACAATCTGTATTCCCTCTGCACAAAGGAAATCAAATGTCGACTAGTGCCGAAAGTACAAAAGACGTGATCATTCAGAATGATTTCTATACAGGATATAGCAGAGGTAACTAGACTGAGATATAGACTCAAAGTGAGAATATTTAGACAATAGTCATCTCAGCATTACACGAAAGCACACAGATAGGTTGTACAGGGAAGCGCAGCAAAGAAGTGTAGACATTAGATACCTAGGAGACTCATTCAAGTGGACAAAACAAGGGGAATTTTACATCAGAAATAACAACTCAGACTATAAGCACTTCAAGAAAGTACAGTAGAAGAGTGCAGACTTCCAACATAGGGGCTGACTTCAGTAACTAGACTGAAAGGGAGTCCAAAGACGATGTCTCCACACAAGTTGAGACTGCTTTACAATCAACCCAGGGTATTCAAACGTCTGCTGCACCTAAAGTCGATGTTGCATTGTGTCCTCTGCGAACAGAGAGCATTGACACTCTCACGGAATATTCTTTAAGTCATGTGTCCATAGGCACTACTATAGAATCTTAGACGAG
>NC_134782.1:48468751-48471251 GCF_046742065.1 Oratosquilla oratoria
AAGACTGTTACAAAAGTTTCAGAGTCCATAGGCTATGTCCCAAGGCTGAAGCGTTTAATCAAGACACCAATGGACAGCCTCTCGCCTGAATAAGAAATCCTCTGGCTATAATCTAAATAATAGTATGGAACAGAAACGGTGGGAGAATGGAACTCCTTCGAGCAGAGGTTTTTAACCTTTTTCAGTGCCCGTACCCCTTGATAATCTCAGAAAAAATTCTCGTACCTCCAAACATATGCAAAGGATTATTGATACAAACCTTGCTGAGAAATCATTAGATGTATTCAGTTACTGAACAAAGGTATTCTTTTTACTTCAAATTAGAAATGTCAATCAGTAGGGTACAATGAATGCACATCATCCTTTCTCATGGTAAATAATAAAAAAAATATATATACAGTACCCTTGCACTGGCCATCATGTCTCGTACCCCAAGGAGTAAGGTTTCGTATCCCAGGTTAAGACGCACTGCCTTAGAGGTCAGTTCTTATATTACTTTCCTTACATCATTTCTCCGGCTGGGTCTGTCTATCCCTTCAAGACGGTTACGTCCATTGTGGGTTCTGCTCCTGGTTATCACACTGGGCTATTTTTCCTCCGACATCCTACCTCCAACTTTTATTTGAATAACTAGAATATGACTTCGCTTACGGAAACCTAGACTTCGCTAAGAACATTTCAGTAGTGTGTCTAGTATTCGTCTAGGTTCACTATCTCCTAGTTTACCATTCAGCTTTGCTATATGTGACGGAGAGACAGATTTGATATTTGGAGATTTGAAAAATTAGAATATTGTAACCGAAGTCGTTTTTACTTAAACGAACTCTCAACTGTCGGCGATGGTGAAGCCCAGTGTGATAACGTCGAGGCAGGGTTCGAACAATCAAGACCCCTTAAGCTCGTTTCACACGCATCGACTTTTCGCCGTGCGCCGTCCACGACACGACGTCGTGCTCTCAAACAACCATGGATGTCTACGGACGCTTCCACACGTGCTCATGACGTTTGAAAGCGTCGTGTCGTGGACGGCGCACGGCAAAAAGTCGATACGTGTGAAACGAGCCTGACGGAAACCGTCAGTAGAACCGTTCATCCTCAGCCGGAACAAGGAGCCAAAGACTAGGTCTCCTGGTTGAAGGCGTTAATGACCGGAAGGAAGAGGAACTGATACTTGTTACCCAGAACGAAGTATCGGTGGTGATCATTGGAGAGGAAACGATCCTCGACCTGTAATGGACGGTGAAGTGGTGATCATACCTTTGCTACGAGTCTTGTTTCTCTAGTTATCATTAGACAATTTTAATGAGATATGAAGGTGTTGTCTGTCTGGTAGAAGAGTGTAATGGTGTACTTGTAGCATTGTACATTTGTTGTATATTATACATACATGCTTGTGGCGTTGTATATTCATTACTGTATATTGTACATGTATATCTGTTGGATCGGGAGATATGTGTTTTCCCCTCATATATATATATATATTCTTTTTAGAAGCTCTGCCAAGGGATTCAAACCCTGACCTGTACGTATATAATCACGAAGTCAAGACGCTAGCGACTGAGTTACGTGCGATGGTTCTTGACTTCGTGATTATATACGCACAGGTCAGGGTTCAAATCCCTCGGCAGATCTTCCAAAAATGGTCAATCTATCTTTAACACACACAACATATATATATATATATATATATATATATATATATATATATATATATATATACTGTATATAGATACATGTATATGTATCTATATATATATATATATATACATATAGCCATATATATATGTATATCTATATACATATATATATGTATATATATATCTATGTATATATATATATGTACGAACCAAGATCCGCCAATCCAAAGTGGTGGCAGTTTCGTTTATACCTTGAGAGCGTACGCACGTTTTTTGTTTGTAGTGCTAAGTAATTTACATATTAATTTAGATCTTGTTTAATTGGCCACTCAATACAAGAATCTCCATTGGAAAACACCATCACTGTTGTTCAGACAGATTTCTATCATCATCGCTATCATCATCACCATCACTATCACTATCATCATCATCACTATCGCTATCATCATCATCACTTTCGCTATCATCATCATCATCATCATCATCATCATCATCATCATCATCATCATCATCATCATCATCA
Source organism: Oratosquilla oratoria (assembly GCF_046742065.1). Classification (NCBI taxonomy): domain Eukaryota; kingdom Metazoa; phylum Arthropoda; class Malacostraca; order Stomatopoda; family Squillidae; genus Oratosquilla; species Oratosquilla oratoria. The sequence continues at coordinate 48,470,912 of NC_134782.1, forward strand.
TCATCATCAATATTATTATCATTACACTTGACTTCGTTCTGTATAAGCTTGACCTTAGACTCTAAGGTCAAGCCATTTTATTCGTTTGAGAAAGAGAGTACAACTCAGCCAAGTGAGGTCACTCGGTACTGAAGTTACGAAGCCAAGAGTAAATGTAACCAGTCACATCTACTGTGTGTCCGAAGGGCCACAGAAGCCCCAAAGCACCGACGTTTATTGCGTCGATGAAACGCTTCCACTTGGCGTGGAATAAGTTCACCTTCCTCTTCTTCTTCTTCTTCTTCATCTTCTTCTTCTTCTTCTTCTTCTTCTTCTTCTTCTTCTTCTTCTTCTTCTTCTT
>NC_134782.1:48473751-48603751 GCF_046742065.1 Oratosquilla oratoria
TGTATACTCGTACTATGAAAATACACGATTTTTTAGAGTTTGGGTACAAATTGGTATACATGGGGCTCTCTGGCAAAATGGACAGCTACTACCTGTAAAACCAGAATACGTCACCAAAATGTGATGGCACGATGCCTGACTGAAATATTCGTTTGCTTTTCAAAGCCTGATTCAATTACGGCGCAATAAAACAATAACTGAAATGCATTTCCGCGGTTTTGAGTGCACACAGCCATCATCATTTTTACTTCAATTCTACTGCAATGGCCAATTTTCTCATGCTCAGTCGCGTAGATATTTGTATCGAGTGGTGCAGCGGCCCAGGTAATGATAGACTATTCTATTCAACTGAAAGATAGACTCAAGACAAAATGTTGCCTACATCCATCGAAACCTTTGTTTGTCTCTACCCAGCTCCATGGCTGAATTGACTTGTTTGACATTAGACGGAATAAGCATTGATAAAAGTCTATCATCATGGTTAAGAACCTCTACCCCAAACCAACCCAGATCGTCCTACTGTTAGAAAATATAGAAAGTCTGTTGAGGACGACGTATCTATAATCCTATGGGATGATATACATTCAGGTCTTTGGCCAGTATATGGTTTGCTAATTCATCGAGTGGCTGAAGTTCGGGTGTGTATCTTTGAGATGACGATGTGATTGTTAATACACTGTGTAAAAATTTGAGCCGGTATATGTCGTTTGTATGATGATCATTTCCACTATTGTGCCTGTGAGTGAATGTTTATTTTATTTCGTTATGTTTTGGAATGCTTTAGTGTGTGAATACTAAAAATCCACCCTAATATTGTCCTTTGTCTTCTCTAATAGTAGTGTAGACTGTGGTGAGTTGTATTTCTTGTATTTTTTGGGGAGAGTTTGGATGTGTGCATGCAGCTGTTCCATTTTGAGAGCAAATGATCGTGATGGGCCCGAGGGACTATGACTACTTGCATCCACTGAAACGGTGAGACAGTTACCAGGGATAAGAAGTTATCCAAATCACTCCTATACCTTCCTGTGGCTAAAGAAAATACAGTATGTGGAAGAGATTATTTCATTCTACAGTCCGCATAACATAAGAACACAAAAACTGAAGAGACTGCAAGAGACCATAAGGCCTACACTAGGCAGTTCCATGTCCTTTACCACCTGTCATCCCTATCCATAAAGTTATTTAATTTTCTCTTGAAATAAACGATAGTTTCAGCGCTCACTAGATAGTTACTAAGCCTATTCCATTCGTTAACCACTCTGTTAGTAAACTGTTGTTTGTTTATTTCCTTCCTAAGTCTTAATTTGTTCAGTTTAAATCCATTATTGCGAGTCCTGCCCTATTGGCTTCATATGGTGACCTTGCCTGGATCATCTTTGTTAAAGCCCTTGACCCATTTGATTACATAGATTCATAAAAAATTAGTAGAAACAACAGAAATATATAATGTGCTCTATCCTTTCGATGCACGGGATGGTGGGGTTCCTCGTTTAACACATTAAACTCCGATAACAAGATTCTTGTCATTTGGTCAAATAAAACAAAAAATCATAAAACACCAAAATGTTTGATCAAACACCAGAAAAACATGATGTCAGTCCTCGCTGCGAGCGAAGCGAGGACTGGCGTCATATTTTTCTGGGGTTTGATCAAACATTTTGGTGTTTTATGATTATTTGTTTTATTTGACCAAATGACAATAATCTTGTCATCGGAGTTTAATGGGTTAAGAAAGTGAAATTGAGGTTTCTGGCTCGGGTATGCTCGGCGCATCTCGGCTAAACTCGCCACGGAGAACTCTGGAAGCCAACAAGAAGCCTCCAGGAAGACAATAATGCATCTCTTGTGCGAAACAGTAATGGTTGTACTCTTATGAATCAACCTCTTGGCTATGAATAGACATTCTATGGATTTTCATCTGGTTATTCCAAACGATTTTAATCAGCCCCGGGACTGTTTAAATCCAAAAAGGGTAACAGGAATTTTCGTGGTGACTGTACATTTGCCGTCTAAACATTCTGATAGTCTGCAGATAACAATGAATGAATATGGCTATTCGCAAATGTTCGAATATTTGCAAAACATTACACACAGTCCGACCTTGCAGATCAAATTCATTATATTGGTCATTTTTTGCTCAGTAGTAAACAAAATGGTGTAATGAATTATTTTGCGAACTTTGCCCGTCCGGGTGTATGAAAACATTTGACCAATTAAAAGACATGAATATCAATTTGACGACTAATAGATGTTTGAAAGGTTTCCCCTCGCGTCCTGTGGAATGCAACATGTGGTATTTGGCTTTTGGGTTGGAGTTCTCCAATTTGGAGTGTCACCTTGCAAGCTGAATAAATTCGCCTGGGGTTAGCCAAGGCCAAATATGAAAAATATGTGGCTACGGATCGCGTTTTAAGCAAGGGTATTAAATCTTAAGTTCAGTAAAATCCTTCGTTCAATTTATCTATTTCATTTTTATTCATTTTATTCATTTATTTATTCATTTATTTATTTATCTATTTATTTATTTATTTATTTATTTATTTATTTATTTATTTATTTTTTCTTTCTTTTTTTTTTTTTTTTTTTTTTTTTTTGTAATGTGGCACCGCCCTAGCCCTCTCCGAGAAGAAAGAGTTGGTGACGTTAGTCACGTTACACCGAATCATAATCGTCCGCGTATACACATACACACACACGTATATATATATATATATATATATATATATATATATATATATATATATACACATATATATGTATATATATATATATATATATATATATGTATATATATATATATATATATATATATATATATATATATATACATAAATGCATTATCTTGATTCTATTTTATTTAGGCTTGTCTGTTAAAATGTTGACAAGCAACCTCAACTGAACTGTATTTAGTAATTCTTTAAGGGCTAAATATCCTAATCGGAACCTTTAAATTTTCTGCCCAGGTTGACGCCTCACGGTTTCATTCAGCTTGGAAAAACCCTCGAACGCTTGAAAGGTGAACTTCTCAGTACAGTTAACTTAAATGGGAGATTTTTAACCGTCTGGCTATAGACAGAATAAAATCTTTTAATAACCTCTAAGATAAGAGGGAGGGTGGAGGGGTGTGGAGTGTATTCAGGGATGGAATGGGTGGGATTGATTTTGTGCCTTTTCCTTTTTGGCTACCTCCCTTGTAAGGGGGGAAAGGCCTTGGTATATGTATGTATGTAATGACCATATTTGATTCTTTGCCCTTGTGAAATTCTTTGAATATTTTGTTCTGGTGAAGGATCGGACAATCACATCCAGCTGTTAGCTGGTCCCAGGCCATGACAGAGTCTGGGTCGACCAAAACCCCGCTACGGTAGAGGTCTGCCACTACAGAAGAGGAGCATGCCGCCAGGAGACCTTTTGGTCCACATGTGCATACGTACATCATATACGTATGCACATCTTGTGAATGTATGTGTGTGGTTAAAACCTCACACACTCTTAAGTCGCATCACCCTTCATACGGACTCACACTCAAAAGCCCGTAGGAGCTTCTCTCCTAAATTAAATAGAACAGGATGGAACCTCTCTCTCTCCGACCCTCCATCTTTCCCTATTACACCAGCTTTTAGCAAATCTTGCCCCAACTAAATTTAAACGTAGATATTTAATTTTTAATACACACGTGTCCTAAAGTATTTTTTGGTGATTAGTATCCTTTATCAAATATACTTTATTGAGATATATATACTTTATTGAAATACCGGGAAAACAGGCAACGTCGATGATACTATATACAACAATGATGGCGAGATTCTTGACTCTCCGTGTCTAGTATACAATTATTCATAAAATAATTATAGTACATATATATCCTTGTTACAGGATACATAAAAATATGTTTGTTTGTTTGTTTTTTTACAAAAAATTAGGTTGCTATGGTAAAGATTATTATCTATATTAATATAAATTAATTAAACGCATGTTTTAAGGGGTGACCATACTTTTGTCTTGTGCTTGGCGGTCACGATTCTTAATAAGGTAACTACACGTGTTGGCTACAGAACACTACAGATTGATCAGTGATCACTGTTGTTATGCTCGCCTGAGTGTGTTGGTTTTTGGTCAGCCTGGCTGCAATTCAGGTTTTCTGGTGTACTACCTAGATCACCCTTTTTATTCTCCTTTGTTTGAGATTCCTGGTTATATGTAGGCGTACTGCCCGGTCTCACTAAACGTCGACCAAAGTCGACCAATGCCGATCAAACACAAACAATGACGGCTTTTGCTCAAATGCATAATTATGTATCAAAATTAGCATATGGTTGCATTATTTGACCTATTTTCTTTTAAATGTGTGATTTTCATGTAATTTGATCGAAGAAAAGTTACGTTTTTATCCCCTGCAAAATTACCAACCACACCTACGAATGCCGTTCGACTCACTCATAGCCGACCAAACTCGAACAAGGAAAGTTTTTACTCATATGCATGATTTAATTAAAAAAAAAACTAGCATATGGTTGCATTATTTGACCTATTTTCTTTAAAATATGTGATTTCCATGTAATTTGACAAAAGAGAACTTACGTTTTTATCCTCTGCAAAATTACCAACCACACCTACGAATGCCGTCCGACTCACTCATAGCCGACCAAACTCGAACAAGGACGGTTTTTGCTCAAATGCATAATTTTATATAAAAATTAACTTAGGGTTGCATTATTTGACCTATTTTCTTTAAAATGTGTGATTTCCAAGTAATTTGATCAGAGAGAAGTTACGTTTTTATCCTCTGCAAAATTACCAACTACACCTACGAATGCCGTCCGACTCATAGCCGATCAAACTCGAACAAGGACGGTTTTTGCTCAAATGCATAATTCTATATAAAAAACTATAATATGGTTGCATTATTCGACCTATTTCCTTTAAAATGTGTGCTTTCCATGTAATATGATATAAGAGAAGTTACGTTTTTATCCCCTGCAAAATTATCAACCACACCTACGAATGCCGTCCGACTCACTCATAGCCGACCAAACTCGAACAGGGACGGTTGTTGCTCAAATGCATAATTTTATATAAAACTTAACATATGGTTGCATTATTTAAAGTATTTTATTTAAAATGTGTGATTTCCATGTAATTTGATCAAGGGGATGTTACGTTTTCAACGCTCTCCGTTCCTCCATAACGGGCGACGACATTAATTATTTCATTTAATCACCCAACGGACCGTAATTTAAAGTCTGTATACAGTTCGTTCGATATAAATTGTATAGAACCAGTTGTTGACTGGTAATTTTTCCAACAAATATAAGTTTCTAAAAACCCACGGAATTTTGCGAGTTTAGGATATGTCGATGATACTATATACAGCAATGATGGCGAGATTCTTGACTCTCCGTGTCTAGTATACAATTATTCATAAAATAATTATGAAACATATATATTCTTGTTACAGCATACAGAAAAATATGTTTCATTTTTATTTCTTACAAAAAAATGAGGTTGCTATAGTAAAGATTATTATCTATATTAATATGAATTAATCAAACGCATGTTTTAAGGGGTGACCATATTTTTGTCTTGTGCTTGGCGGCCACGATTCTTAATAAGGTAACTACACGTGTTGGCTACAGAACACTACAGATTGATCAGTGATCACTGTTGTTATGCTCGCCTGAGTGTGTTGGTTTTTGGTCAGCCTGGCTGCAATTCAGGTTTTCTGGTGTACTACCTAGATCACCTTTTTTATTCTCCTTTGTTTGAGACTCTTGGTTATATGTAGGCGTATTGCCCGGTCTCACTAAACGTCGACCAAAGTCGACCAATGCCGATCAAACACAAACAATGACGGCTTTTGCTCAAATGCATAGTTCTATATCAAAATCAGCATATCGTTGCATTAGTTGACCTATTTTCTTTAAAATGTGTGATTTCCATGTAATTTGATCGAAGAAAAGTTACGTTTTTATCCTCTGCAAAATTACCAACCACACCTACGAATGCCGTCCGATTCACTCATAGCCGACCAAACTCGAACAAGGACGGCTTTTGCTCTAATGCACAATTTTATATAAAAAACTAGCATATGGTTGCACTATTTGACCTATTTTCTTTAAAATGCCTCTTTCAGTCTTTTGCCAATTAGACAGTTCTCCTATTTTCACTACTGCTTCTTGCTTCCAATAGAGATTTGCGATTACCTTAAATCCTTCCCACCCACCGTTATTTTCTTCAACATCTTTATCAATTCATTGTGTCTTACTTTATCAAATGCCTTTTCGTAGTCCACAAAACAGGAATCCATAACATAATACCTCCGCCCAAAGTCCCACAGTTCTTCTCCTATTTTCACTACTTCTTCTTGTTTCCAATAGAGATTTGCGATTACCTTAAATCCTTCCCACCCACCGTTATTTTCTTCAACATCTTTATCAATTCATTGTGTCTTACTTTATCAAATGCCTTTTTCGTAGTCCACAAAACAGGAATCCATGACATAATACCTCCGATAGAGACTTGCGATTAACCTTAAATCCTTCCCATCCATCCATATTTTCTTCAACATCTTTATTAATCCATTGTGTCTCACATTATCAAATGCCTTTTCGTAGTCCACAAAACAGGAATCCATGACATAATACCCCCGCCCAAAATGCCCCAGCCAAAATCCTACACACAAAATACTTCCTAAATCACCTATAATACCTCCATGCAAATAATTAAGTGTCACGATAAGGACATTTGGGAATGATATTGTAAATAATATGTACAGTATAGAATCCTATGGATGGTATCAATAGAGGACTTTTTCAATCAGGATTATGGTTGTATGGTAGATCAAAGGAATAATAGATTCTCTATAGATATTTTAATCAAAAGGAATCAGACCACGCTAAAGGAATCTGCAGAAAATGGGATAAACTGCAGTTGCGTCTGAGGAACTTGTGTCTGGATTAAATCAACAGTTGAAAAGACATGCGTGAATTTCTTGAAGGAAATGGATACAACATGTGAGTTTTAAAGTCATTCTAGTGACTGAAATTCTAGAATTGATAGAGTATCAAATTCTGGAATACGACTTACACTGTTTAACTTTATCTAAAAATGTAGAAAATCATACAAAATTTTGGACGTAGGTATTTTGGGCGTTTGCACCTCTAACATATTTTCAGCTAGTATTCTTATAACAAAAATGTCATTCCTTGTTCCCTTATCCGGAACGGTATACGGACACTTTCCCACATGGGCATTTCGCCACATCCATTTTCCAACTGGGTGTTTTCCCACATTCTCAAAAATATATCTGTTTACTTATTAGATATTCTATATTTGTTCTGGATGTGATACTAGGGTAATATAGGGTGATATGATACATAGTCAAGAGTGATCATTTATATTGTTCTGAAGATCAAAGTAAGGGCAACCTTTAGCGAATAGTCAATGGGTAGTAATTTATATGGTCGAGTATTCACGACATTTGGGCACAGGACATTTGGGCACAGGGCATTTAGGCACAAGATATTTGGGCACAAAGTGGTAGATATGACATATGGGCACACTATTAAATCGTCATAGTAACAATCAAGCAAATTAGTCATTTCTCAACAACTGAGCTTTATCAATTCACACTGCTCTTTCGCTTGAGTAACTAAGAGGCTCAAGAGATTACATCACTGTTGTCGTACAGCAAAAAATAGTTGAAATTGTAAATTAATAGCCAAATTTGTCACGATGTCTTTATAGATCTATGTTATGCCTATCAATAAAGTAATGTATCTATCTATCAAGAAGGTACTATGTCGGGCACTAAAATAAGTAGTTTTTTCAAACTAAAGTTTACTCATCACTGTCATGTCTTTATAAATGCATGCGATGCCTATCAATAAAATAATATTTTGTATCAAGGGTCAACATTCTGGCCATTGTCGTGGATCAGAAACCTCTGTGGTGAATTGCTTGCTGTTTCAACCCACTCGCCATCAATGATCAGATCTTCAATACCCGCTGGTTCCATTGGAATTTGCCTTCTTCGCTGCCATTGAATAAAACGCTTGACAGTAGCTTCCTTTCCCATCAGTCCTCTCGCGTCATCAGGTATGTCTGTAAGGGCCTCTGTGAACAGCACGTTTGAAGGGTCTTTTCTCTGGGTAGATTGTTTCTTTTGGCATTTGCTTTGGCTGCTTCCACTTCCATGGGGTTGCTGCCATGGTTGTGTCTCTGCTCTATCCTGACAGCTTCAAATTGAAGGGATGTTGAGATAGCGCCCTTGCAGCTGGTTACCCGCTTCACACACCTCCACCTGATCCGTTCTTTGTGAGTAACGTGCGTAGTATACATATGTCCATCAAGACACGATTTCTTTCCTCCTAGGCCTTATATACAAATATATGTCTACTAGGGAAGCCCTTTATGCCAAACTTCCATGTTGAAGCAGCCTAACCCAAAAAGCGAAGTACCTACAGTCAAGCAGAAATTCGGGTGAAGCCCTTCTGGTAAGATATCTCCTCAAAAGATGAAGTGCCTACACAGCAATAGAAAAGCATGAAGTTCGGGTGAAGCCCTTCTGACAAGATACCTCAACAAAAGATGAAGTGCCTACACACACCTATGAAGAAGCATGAAGTTCGGGTGAAGCCCTTCTGACAAGATACCTCACCAAAAGACGAAGTCCCTACAAACATTTTAAATGAAATATGTCAAATAATGCAATAAAATGCTATTTTTTTTTTTTTTTTTTTTTTTTTTTTTTTTATAAAATCGTGCATTTCAGCAAAAACCGTCCTTGGTCGACTATGAGTGAGTCGGACGGCATTCGTAGCTGTGGTTGATAATTTTGCAGAGCATAAAAATGTAACTTCTCTTTGTTCAAATTACATGGAAATCACACATTTTAAAGTAAATAGGTCAAATAGTGCAACCATATTCTAGTTTTTTATATAAAATCGTGCATTCCAGCAAAAACCGTTCGGAGTTGTCACAAAAACCGTTCGGAGTTGTCACAAAGCTTCCCAGTAAGAAGAAGTTATGTGACCAGGAAAGACAAGGCATCCGCGCACTATCGGAACCTGGATTGGCGGTCTATTATACGGATGGCTTCGTAGACCCCAACAGGCCCCGTAGTGTGGTGGCTGCCCTCGTGACGGATGGTTTGGATCTTCGGCAAGAGAGTATCTGATCATGCGTCCACTCTCCAAGCTGAGGCCATAGCGGTCCAAGGAGCGTTAGAGCATGCTCTAATATCTCGAGCTGGTCCTGTGGTAATCCACACGGGTTCACAGTCTCTCCTAGGCAGCTTAGAATCGACACAGCCCAGCGACAATGTACGCCTACTGACCTCCATCCTAGCACTCCTGCTCAAGCAACATCAGCAAGGCAGTGTTACGCTCAACTGGGTGCCGAGACATATAACAGGTAACGAGCTAGCCGACGCCGCAGCAGAAGCGGCGCGCCAAAGACCCGAAGTCGATCTTGTCGTCCCTCTCAACAGAAATCACTTGCGCATACGCACCAGGGCTCTTACCCAGGTACAACATGGGTAAGAGCACAGACTGGAGGCACAGGTGTCAGAAAGGGCGAGGTGGTACAGGGCAGTCACAGACTACGAACCCTTTGTACTTCCTCGCTCCACACCTAGAAAAGTGGAAACCGCTTTCCCGTCTGAGGTTGGAGGACCGTTGTTTCTGGCAAATAAAGAACAATTCTACGCCAGAAGAAAGAAGATGTCGCCACTGCCGCCACCCAGAGGTCACCTTTGACCACTACCTCGAGCATTGCCCCGCAACTGCTTTTCTGAGGAGAAGGCCTCCGACAACATCTGAGGGTCTTGTGCGCCGCCTATGCAGCCACTTAAGCGAATACGAACTGCGTCGGCTGGTGGAGTGTCAGCCACCCCCCCCCCTCTTTTTTTAAATTTTATATATCTTTTGCACTTGTTCATGTCAGGAAGGGTGAATTCGCCGGGATGTGCATATATATTTCACATAGGTATGCACATCCGGTAAATGTATGAGTGGGCGTGGCCAAAGCCACACACACTCATACATTGAATCACCCCCTCCTATAAATATACTATACATTTTGCTACACTACACAATCCACTGAATAGTGAATGCACAGTTATGTTAGGAAGGGTACATGCAGCGAGATGTGCATACGTATATCATATACGTATGCACATCTTGTGAATGTATGTGTGTGGTTAAAACCACACACACTCATAAGTCACATCACCCTCCAAACGGGCTCGCACTCAAAAGCCCGTGGGAGCTTCTCTCCTAAATTAAACAGAACAGAATAGAAACCTCTCTCTCTCCGACCGTCCATCTCACCCGATTACACCAACTTTTTCGATTCTACCCCCCAATGGAAATATTCACTAGTATTATATTGTTTAATATACATGTGGTCTTCAGGACCAGCTTATGACTGGTATCCTTTCAAAAATACACTTACAATTTTCGAGGTCCTTAGTTATTTGCCCATGTCGATGATACTATATAATATACAACAATGATGGCGAGATTCATGACTCTCCGTGTCTAGCATACAATTATTAAAAAAAACTAGCATATGGTTGCATTACTTGACCTATTTACTTTAAAAATGTGTGATTTCCATGTAATTTGATCAAAGAAAAGTTACGGCATTTGTAGGTGTGGTTGATAATTTTGCAGTGGATAAAAACGTAACTTTTGATCAAAGAAAAGTTACGGCATTTGTAGGTGTGGTTGATAATTTTGCAGAGGATAAAAACGTAACTTTTGATCAAAGAAAAGTTACGGCATTTGTAGGTGTGGTTGATAGTTTTGCAGAGGATAAAAACGTAACTTTTCTTTGATCAAATTACATGGAAATCACACATTTTAAAGTAAATAGGTCAAGTAATGCAACCATATGCTAGTTTTTATATAAAATTATGCATTTAAGCAAAAACCATCCTTGTTTGAGTTTGGTCGGCTATGACTGAGTCAGACGGCATTCGTAATTTTGCAGAGGATAAAAACGTAACTTGTCTTTGAACAAATTCCATGGAAATCACACATTTTAAATGAAATAGGTCAAATAATGCAACCATGTGCTAGTTTTTTATATAGAATTATGCATTTGAGCAAAAACCGTCCTTGTTCGAGTTTGGTAGGCTATGAGTGAGTCGGACGGCATTTGTAGCTGTGGTTGGTAATTTTGCAGAGGATAAAAACGTAACTTCTTTTAGATCAAATTACATGGAAATAATATATTTTAAAGAAAATATGTCAAATAATGCAACCCTATGCTAGTTTTTTATATAAAATTATGCATTTGAGCAAAAACCGTCCTTGTTCGAGTTTGGTCGGCTATGAGTGAGTCGGACGGCATTCGTAGGTGTGGTTGTTAATTTTGCAGAGGATAAAAACGTAACTTCTCTTTGATCAAATTACATGGAAGTCACACATTTTAAAGTAAATAGGTCAAATAATGCAACCATGTACTAGTTTTATATATAAAATCATGCATTTGAGCAAAAACCGTTCTTGTTCGGCGTTGGTCGGCTATTATTGAGTCGGACGGCATTCGTAGGTGTGGTTGGTGATTTTGTACATTTTGTAGAGGGTAAAAACGTAACTTCTCTTTGATCAAATTACATGGAAATCACACATTTTTAAGAAAATAGGTCAAGTAATACAGCCATATGCTAATTTAAATAAGATTATGCATTTGAGCAAAATCTGTCATTGTTTGGGTTTGGTCGTCGTTGGTCGACTTTGATCGACGCTTGATGAGACCCGTACAGCCTAGATCTTCGCTCCTATTTCCCTTTGATTGAGATTTTTTGGTATTATACTGTTATCAGGTATGCTGTGTGTATTTGCACTACTTGGACCTTCACTATTATTCTCCCTTGTTTGAGAATTATTCTTTGTTTATGTTTGCACGAAATCCAAAGGTAAATTATATATCGTTTTTTTCTGTCTGATGCAATATCAACTTAATCAAGGTGGGTGTAAAATGCTGATGAATTTGCTGATCTCAAACACAGAATCATCAGCATTTTACACACACACACTTAATCATCACCAAGCTGTATGACAATGGGTAGCTTTTTAGAGTTTAGGGTGTGGGAGTGCCGTAATATCTGTTATTAATCAAGTGGTCAATTGCTACTCTAATCGATATATGAGACTGGCCATGGCTTAAAAAAATCAGTTAATGGAAGTGCTGTATTGACTATTGTGTTTTAATGTGTACAGTGTGAAAATTTAATGTGCAAAAATTTCAATGAAACGTCATGATACTATCATACTTGTAGTAAATCTCACTAGACTGCTATGAAAGGAGGTAGAGAAGAGGCAAAGTCCCATCCCACCGATCTAGCTTTATAAGTTCCTCATCCAGTGGAGCTGCAAAAAATAGAAATAAACATGTATAGCTTTCTTGTAGAAAACAGTTAGTCTTCCTATTAGTCACTGAAGAAATGGTACCTTTTCTGAGAAATATATTTCCTACAGATCCTGTTCTAATGAATGTGTCATTAGCATTAGGGAAGCAGAAAACAATAAGGCAAGCAGGTACTTGGATTTCACTTTGAAAGAAAATGTTGAGTTACTGCAAAAACAAAAGTTAACTCCTCATAGATGAGGCTACTAAGCTATCAACTACATCACTGTTAGCTTTATTTGGAATGTTTTTCGATGAGAATAAGTTTGAGGTGGTTTATGTTTTCATTAGTATTATTGAACTGTGTAACGAGGAAAGCAGGTACCATCTACCACAGTATCAAGACAAGAAATGCCTTAATGAAATATTTATACCAATGGAGAACATTATTTTATTTTATGAAGATACTTGTAAAGCAGTTTCACAGCTATTAAATTTAATTGAAGATCATCCTTGGATTCATCCAGTTGAGTGTTCCAGCCATTTAATTCACTTAGGGTGCATGTGATTCTCATGCATCACTACTAAAACTACCAAAATCACTTGTAGATTTGTACAGAAATGTATATTTTCATTTTAGTCTTTCATCTCTCAGAACTAAAGCATTTCATGAGTTCTAAGATTTTTTCAATGTTCAGCAACACAATATTCTGAAGCCAGAGCACACATTGGCCTTCAGTGAAAATGTTTGTTGACAGGCTGTTGGAGCAGTATGACCCTCTGAAATTTTATTTCACTCAGGTTGGTTGTGATGATCCTACAAATGTGCATAACAGCATTATGAGGAATTTAGATAACCAGGTCATTAAGCACATTTGGAGTTTTTGGCTTTCAACCTGAGCAGGCTTGCAGCTCTCAATGCACATTTTTAACAATCCTACTAAATAACACCCGAGACTGCCCAATAGTGCCCAGTACCAACCAGAGGGTAGGTGTAATGTATAGAAGATTCTAAATTGCCTAAACGTTTCAGACCTGGGCACTATTGGGCAGTATTTAGTAGGACCCTTTTTTCAGAAATCTCGGACACTTTTGCATGTACTGAGGAAAGAAATAACTTCTTGTATGTGGTATGTGTTCTGATTTTATGAAGACTGAATATATCAGAAGCAGAACTATAGAAAGTGTTGATATAGATAAAAAAAGAGTATTACTTGCCCCTTAACATGGTATATATTGGATTAGCAGCAACCAGTACTGTACATAGCCTAACCTCCCTCTTACAAGGGAGGTAGCCAAATCATAGGCACATACCTATTCCCACCCATTTCACTCCTTTCCACCGCCCCTCCACACCTCCCATCTCAGCTCTTCATGAATGACAGATCATAAGATTATTCTTGAAGGATATTAAGAAAAAACAAGAATACATATCACTGTTGGTGTGAGGAGAAAGATGGGTATGGAAGAGACAAGTTGTACAGGAGCCCTTATCACTCGCTGTGACCAACTTGGACTTGGCCTTGACCCCACTACTGTCATCACTGACTTTGAATATGCAGCCATCCAGGCAATCCACAGTGCTTTTATCATCTCTCCCAAAGCACGTGGAGCAAGATCCAGGACCTTGGTTTTGTTACACAGTACAAGTCTGACAGGAAGGTGAAGCACTTTAGTGGGAAACTTGGTGTGCTCACTCTCCTCCCCTTGGAAGACATCACCTCAGGGATGGACATCCTCAAAGAAGACACAACCCAGAATGCCTAGAGGAACTTGTGGGATACTTTGATGCAATGTACATTTCCAGGACATTACATCAGATTCAACCACCACCAGCATATCCAGATGATCCCCAGCCAACCATTTGTCATCATCATTGTTCACCAGTATTTCCCCCAGCTGTCAAATGTTACTGGAGGAGATTACACCAACAACATAATTATGTGAGGGTTGGAACAATACATTTCACCAGTTCATCAGCCACAAACATTCCTCCATATATACATTGATTGAGGGATTCCAGCAGGATCATGCATGTATCAACCGCACTACTACATGACTCCTTGTGAGTATGCCCACATTTCCAACAAAGCAAAAAACCAAGATCCTCAACAAACAAATCAAGAACTTACGTTGTGATTTCCAACAAAACCTAAAGACTATGAATGACTTTCTTTGATATTGTGGGCTCATTTGTACACTTCAAATAAATATTGAATGTAATTTTTTTTAGTATATAAATCCAGTTATAATGTTGGTGTGTTGTCTAATTTATACACTTCAAATAAATATCGAGTAACTATAAATTGTCTTTTAAATTATTCAAGATGTGATATGTTTTCACAAATTGGAGTATTGTCCTCCCTTGCAAAATTATTGGGGTATTGTCCTCCCCTGCAAAATTCCAATTTTGTCCAGTTAAGTGATTTTTGGCATATCAGAGTTTTGTTCATTTACCATGTTTTGTTATTTGCACCAAAGAACAAGGTGCAAGCTGGATGAAATCACCGAAGAAGCAGATCACCTCAGAGGATCATGGTGTGAGCCTAGTTTGCTGCCTCCACCCCCTCCCTTGCCTTGGGATACGATTTGAAATGCACAATCATGAACTCCCTCACTGTCTCCCCTCCCCTTTCTCACAACCAGTCAGCCATATTATCCTCTTGATGCCCAACTTTCAACTTAAACTCTGATTTTTCCCAGTAATGTTTGCCTTCCAGCCAAAATCCTGACAATATTGTATATTATGATTATCAATATGGAGAATGGTTGTATATGGATGAGGTGGAGGGATGGGGGGTGAGGTAGTATGTGTGAGCAAATTTTGACGCAGCCTGAAGGGATTTCTCCCCGTCTTCTCCTTTATGCATGGGGGGACGTAGAGGGGGGGTCGCCGATTTAATGAAGCGGCCTTGCTGTGGATGTGCTGTCTTGCAACACTGGCTCTGACCCAGAATAGTGGACAAGGTGCAGGGATGACCCATCATCCAGGAGGTGCTAAGATGAGAGGGAGGGGGGAGGGGTGTGGAGTGTATTCAGGCATGGCATGGGTGGGAATGAATTTATGCCTTTTCCTTTTTGGCTACCTCCCTTGTAAGGGGGAAAAAGCCGTGGTATATGTATGTATCAATATGCAATGTCCTTTTTAGAAATTTTGAAATGCACTTGTATCAACTGCACTGTGTTATAACATATATGAAAGATCTATTTGAAATTTATAGATACCGTTGAAGATATCTGAATATCCATGTCATTAGTTTGATATTGATTTTAGGTCCATTTCATTCTGTTTCGGACTTTATAATAACCACCATTCATACTCTTTTATGGGCATCACTATGTTGGCACTGGCTCTTTTGGGAATTGCTATTGTGCAACTTTCTACTAAGGGGGGAGAGTGGGGGAATATTAGATCATTTTCTGGTGGAAGGTAAATTAAGAGTGGATAATAGGTGGAGAAAGAGGAAAAGGGCAGAAGGTAGGGAGGTACTTAGAGTGAAGTGCTTAAATGAGGAGAAAAAGGAGAGTGAGTATAAGAAGAAGCTGAAAGAGGAGTGGGAGGGAGTAAAGGATAGAGTAGAACTAGGAGTGGAGGAGGAATGGGGATGGTTCAAGGAGGGAGTCATAAGGTGTGCAAAGATGGTGTGTGGAACAAGGAGGGTGGGAGGAAATAGAAGGAAAGGTAGTGAGTGATGGGATGAGGAAGCAAAGAAATGTGTAGAAAAGAAGAAGCAGGCATTCATAGATTGGCCGCAAATTAGGACGAGGGAATCGTATGAGAGGTACAAAGTAAAGAGAAGGGAAGTTAAGCATAAGATAGAGGAAGCAAAGAGGAGAGCAGATGTGAAATGGGGTAAGAGTATGACAGAAAATTTTGAAAGCAATAAAATGATGTTTTGGAAGGAAATTAAAAGAGAAAGAGGAGGCGAATCAAGTAGAGAAGAAAAGGTAAAAGGTGAAGATGGAGAGAGGATAATGGAAGAGATGCAGTAAGAAAAAGATGGGCAGAGTATTTTAGGGAGTTGCTAAATGTGAAGGAGGATAGGGAGGGAAAGGTAGTTGCAGTGGGAAGCGCTAAGAAAATGAGAGTGATGAGTGAGGAAAATGGAGGAGAAATAGGGAAGGATGAAGTGAAAGCAGCTGTTAAGATGATGAGAGCAGGTAAGGCACCTGGTCTGGATGGATGCCATGATGAATGTCTGAAGGAAGGAGGTACAGTGATGGTGGACTGTCTGGTGAGGTTAATTAATGTTTAAGAGAGGGTAGAATGGCGGAGGACTGGAGGAGTGCCTGTATAGTTCCGCTTTACAAGGGAAAGGGGGACAAGTGTGAGTGTAGTAGTTTCAGAGGTATCAGCTTGTTGAGTGTAGTTGGGAAGGCTTATGGGAGGGTCTTGATTGAGAGGATTAGGAGAGGAACAGAGGGAGTAATTGGTAAGGAACAGTGTGGGTTTAGGACAGGTAGGGGTTGTGTAGATCAGATTTTTGTGGTAAGACAGATATGTGAGAAAACATAAGGAAAAAGTAAGGATGTTTTTTGGGCTTTTATGGATCTGGAAAAGGCTTACGACAGGGTAGACAGGAAGGCACTGTGGGAGGTACTGCAGATATATGGGATAGGAGGAAAGCTGTTAAGAGCAGTCAAGAGTTTTTACGAGAGTAGTAGAGCTTGTGTTAGAATTAGAAATGGAGAGAGTGAATGGTTTGAGGTAAAGGTGGGACTTTGTAAGGGATGTAGTAGAGCTATTCCTACTACATGATGTGTGAAGTCTTCCATGATATTTGGATCAGAGAAATACAAATTCTCTTAAGACTTGTATTTAGTTAGAGGGCAGGATAGTTAAGATGGGGGAGAGGGAGGGAGGGGGGATTGGGGGATAAGTGCAAGGAAAGAATGAAATGGAAGGAAGAACAAGTTATGATAGATGTGGGGCAGACCCACTCGCTCAGTTTATAGTTTTTTTTTTTTTTTTTTTCCATCTGCCATGACATACATAATACACGATGAATACATTAATGTTCTGTACAAAGTATGCAAATAATGTTATGTACAAATAGATTCCACCATACATTGGCCATCCTTCAATGTGCTACAATATTTACAATATACTGTATTGATTATAATGGATGTATACAATGATTTGATGAAGATTAACAATTTCATATACAGTTAAGATATGTGCAATTAGGGGACACTATAGCAGTGGCAGCGTGTTGCCACATTACTCCCCCCCCGAATGACTGGTGAAATAAGCCAGTCTTGGATGTCCTGGGATGGAAGCACAGTTGACAGGAATGTCCATGGGTGGTGTTTGCCTGGTGTCCGCCTGAGGGAGGGACAGGCTGGTCCATGATGACTGAGGTGTCGGCAGTGGCTGAGGGGTGGTCCACTTCGACTGCGGCAAGCCAGGTTTTCGGCAACTGTGCAGCAGGAGTGGTCCACGTCAGCGGCAGGCGATGGTTGATGCTTCGGCACTGGGGGGGGTGCGACGGCACCAGCAGTGGGGGGTGCGGTGGCAGGCTGGTGCTGCAGCGCCGGCAGTGGGTGCAGCAGTAGGCTGGTACTGCGGCACTGGCAGTGGGGGGTGCGGTGGCAGGCCGGTGGTGGGTGCGGCAGCAGGCTGGACCACTTCGACTACGGCAAGGCAGGTTTTCGGCGACTGTGCAGCAGGAGTGGTCCACATCGGCGGTAGGCGGAGGTTGATGCTGCGGCACCGGGGGGTGGGTGCGACAGCGCTGGGCTCTGGGGTTTCTGATATAGGCCGAGATGCAGCTGCCTCCAACTCTGCATTCTGTATTGTCTCCATCTCTAACAGTTCTTCGTTAGTCAGCTCCACTGTGTGCGATTCTAGCAGTTCATCGATGTCCTTCTGCTCAAGTTGGTCAAACCTGGCTTCCCTGGCCTTGTCAAGACTTGTTAGCTTTAGAGACATTTTCTTGGATGTCAAACCCGACAAAATCGTACACCAACTGAGGACACAGATGTTTCCAAACCCCGTTTAGGCATTTCCTTGGCACTTTCTCCCAAGTTTCTTTAATGAAGCGGAGAGCATCTTTGATGGTAAACTATTTCCAATATTCCTTCACGGTCATCTTGTCTTTTTGTGTCCTCTCAACCATGTCAGTCAGGATTGAACGTAGAAAATACGACTTGAAGGTTTTAATAATTCCTTGGTTACATGGCTGCAGAATGGAAGTGGTGTTTGGCGGCAAGAAAGCGAGCTGGATGTTGTTGGAGAGATTTTCTATTGATGAGGGATGGCTAGGAGCATTATCCAAGATCAGGAGAATCTAGAATGGAATCTCTTCCTTCTCACAGTAAAGTTCTAACTCTTTCTTCAATTTCCCAAAGTACATACATACATACATATACCAAGGCTTTTTCCCCCTTACAAGGGAGGTAGCCAAAAAGGGAAAGGCATAAAAACACTCCCACCCATTTCATCCCTACATACACTCCACACCCCTCCCACCCTCCCTCTCATCTGAGCACCTCCTGGATGACAGGTCATCCCTGCACCCTGCCCACCGCCCTGGGTCAGAAGCAGTGTCCTTGAATATGCTCCCCGTCATCCATCCTTTTTTGTTGGAATACCAGTAGCAGGGTAGGAAGGTCTTGACGATGCCCTGTAAAGACACAAGAACAAACAAAATTAGTTTAAGTGTGCTGTAAATTGTGAGTTGGTGACATGATTTTCTTTTTTGTTTTGGTGCATGAAAAAAATTAGCATTTACAATCTCGGTAAAAAAAATTCAAAGCTTTCATGACTAATAATCAACATCCATACATACACACCTTCAGTGCTCGTGGATTTTCCGAGTGGTAGACAAGGGTAGGTTTCAGCTTGTAGTCTCCCTCTGCATTGGCACCAAACAAGAGCATAAGATGATCCTTGGAGGCCTTAAATCCAGGTGCAATCATCTCCTCAACCGAGATGTAGGTCCGGTTAGGCAGTTTTTTCCAATATAGACCTGTCTCATCTATATTAAAAATCTGCTTGGGAGTGTAGCCACCTTCCTCGATGATGGTCTTGAGGGTAGCCGGATACATTTTGGCTGTTTCCACATTGGCAGATGCAGCTTCCCCAGTCATTTTGAGATTGTGGAAGCCATATCGTTTCTTGAACCTGGAGAACCACCCAGAACTGGCATTGAAAGTCTTGGCTTTGTCTTTGTCTTCCTCATTCTCGTCTTGCACATCCTGTAGAGACTTAAAGCTTTAGCTTGTATGATGGCCATGCTGATAGGGACATTATGCCTGTTATGGATCCATTGTGCCAATAACTTCTCCGTCCTCTCCATCTCCATGGATCTTGCTCAGGAACATTGTGAAGAGGAGGCTGATGTACCAGCAACAGAACTGGCTCTGATTTTGTCAGCATTTGCCATGATGGTCCGCAAAGTGCTCTCATTCAGTCCGGTAGCATGAACAATAACAGAAGTTCTTTCACCCCGATCATGACGATCCAACACTTCTAACTTCTTTTCTATGGTCACAAGTTTTCTTGACCTCTTTGCTGCACTCTCCTTTGGGGTACCAGGACGCTTGGGTGCCATAGTACACGAATTTATGTAACACAAAACTTTGATAAAATTGTTTATGAGTTACACACACTGTGAGGGCTGGCTTCACACTGAGGACAAGAGGCAGAGTGCAGGAGTCAGAGCGTCTCTCCCGCATTCTAGTGACGAGATATTCAACTACAGTAGGCAGGAAATTCAACTTGGGTAACATCGGACATTTTATGTTATCAGTTATCAGAATATATATTAATAAATTTTAAGTCGTGTAAGCCCAATTCATTTGGTTAAATCTTGTCTGCCAAGTATCAACCAAGTAATGTTTCAATTCCCTTGAAATAGTGAAAACCTGTGGACCAATAAATTAAACATGAACTCCAGTATTACAGTTGTAGTCTTTTTTTGGAGGGTCACCCCAGTTATCATGTGCCACATAACTATATTTTTTCTTTCTCTGACAGGGAATGAACAGCTGTCAAGCTTTGATTGGATGTGGTATTTTCTCACATAAGTGTTCACAAAGAGTATAAAATGTCACACATGGAAACCTTTCCAGTGGGACCTGTACAGTGCAATTTTCTCATGCAAGACCATTTTCAAAAGGCATTTCATGACCCACAAGGGGGGGAAATTATCCCAGTGTAACCTATGTGATGCAGCTTTCTTAGAAAAATGTCAGTAGGCATTCAATGACCACCCAAGAGAGAAAATTTTCCTGTGTGACCTATGCAGTGCAATTTTCTCATGCAAGAGTATTTTCAAGAGGCATGTGATGACACATATAGTGGGGAAATCTTCCCAGTGTGACCTGTGCAATTCAGCTTTCTTAGAAAAATGTCATCTCAAAAAGCTTAAAATGAATCACCTAGGAGAGGAGTCTTTCCAGTGTGGCCTTTGTGATGTGATTTCCTCAAACAAATATGATCAAAAATGGCATGTGATGACCCACGCAGGAGAGAAGCCTTTTCGGTGTGACCTATGCAATGCAGCTTTCTCATGTAAAAGTAATCTCAAAAGTCATGTGATGACATACAGGAGAGAAATGTTTCCAGTGTGACCTATGGGATGCATCTTTCTCACAAAGTCCTCTCAAAAGTCATTTGATGGCCCACACAGGAGAGAAACCTTTCCAGTGTGACCTGTGTGGTGCATCTTTCTCATGCAAAAGTCATCTCCAAAGTCATATCATAACCCACACAGGAGAGAAGTTATTCCAGTGTAACATATGTGATGCAACTTTCTTGTACAGCCATCATCTAAAAAAGCATGGAATGACCCACACAGGAGAGAAGCCTTTCCAGTGTGACCTGTGTGATGCAACTTTCTCTCAGAAAAGTCATCTCAACAAGCATGTGGTGACCCACTCAAGAGAGAAACTTTTTCAGTGTGACCAAAGTGATGTAGCTTTCTCATGCAAAAGTCATCTCAACAGTCATGTGATGACCCATACAAGAGAAAAACCTATACAGTGTGACCTATGTGATGCAATTTTTTCTTGCAGAAGTCAGCTCAAAAGTCATGTGATGACCCACACAGGAGAGAAACCTTTCCAGTGTGACCTATGTGATGCAGCTTTCTCATACCAAAGTTACCTCAAGAGGCATATGATGACCCATACAGGAGAGAAACCTATCAAGTGTGACCTATGTGATGCAGCTTTCTCATACAAAAGTTATCTCAAGAGCCATATGATGACCCACACAGGAGAGAAACCTTTCAAGTGTGACCTGTGTTGTGCAGCTTTCTCATACAAAAGTTATCTCAAGAGGCATATGATGACCCATACAGGAGAGAAACCTTTCAAGTGTGACCTATGTGATGCATCTTTCTCACGCAAAAGTCGCCACCAAGAGCATGTGATGACCCACACAGGAGAGAAACCTTTCCAGTGTGACCCATGTGGTGCAACTTTCTCACGCAAAAGTGATCTCAAAAATCATGTGATGACCCACACAGGAGAGAAACCTTTCCAGTGTGACCTATGCAGTGGAACTTTCAGACACAAAAGTCATCTCAAAAGTCATGTGATGACCCACACAGGAGAGAAACCTTTCCAGTGTGACCTATGCAATGCATCCTTCTCACAAAAAAGTCATCTCAAAAGTCATGTGATGACCCACACAGGAGAAAAACCTTTTCAGTGTGACCTATGCGATGCAGCTTTCTCACGCAAAAGTCATCTCAAAAGTCATGTGATGACCCACACAGGAGAAAAACCTTTCCAGTGTGACCTGTGCAATGCATCTTTCTCACGCAAAAGTTATCTCAAGAGCCATATGAGGACCCACACAGGAGTGAAACCTTTCAAGTGTGGCCTATGTGATGCATCTTTCTCACGCCAAAATGGTCTCAAAAGTCATGTGATGACCCACACAGGAGAGAAACCTTTTCAGTGTGACCCATGTGGTGCAACTTTTTCCCGCAAGAGTCATCTCAAGAGGCATGCGATGGCCCACACAGGAGAAAAACCTTTCCAGTGTGACCCATGCATTGCAACTTTCAGACTCAAAAGTCATCTCAAACAGCATGTGATGACCCATACAGGAGAGAAACCTTTTCAGTGTGACCTATGTGATGCATCTTTCTCACGCAAAAGTTGCCTCCAAAACCATGTGATGACCCACACAGGAGAGAAACCTTTCCAGTGTGACCTATGCAATGGAACTTTCAGACTCAAAAGTTATCTCAAAAGTCATGTGATGACCCACACAGGAGAGAAACCTTTCCAGTGTGACCTATGTGATGCAGCTTTCTCACACAAAAGTAATCTGAAGAGGCATGTGATGACACACAGAGGAGAGAAGCCTTTCCAATGTAACCTATGATGCAACTTTCTTTTGAAAGGCACACCTCAATAGGCTAATAATCACCCACACTGGAGAGAAGCCTTTACAGTTTGACCTGTGTATTTACCTAGTTGTAATATACAGGAGGGGAGCTATGCTCGTGGTGACCCATCTTTGTATCTCTCCACATCAAGTTTTATCTTAAAATTTTGTATAGTGTTTGCACATACTGTTTTGTTGTGTAATTTGTTCCATGTATTTATCACTCTGTGTGGGAAACTGTTCCTTTTCAAGTTTTTTCTATAACTATCTTTTTTCGTTTTTTTTTTCCGTGTCCTCTCGTTTTACCGTTGTCCCACACTAACAGGTCATTCCTGTCTAAAACTTCCATTCCCTTCATTATTCTGTAGATAGTCAGCAAATTTCCTCTTTCTTTTCTTTGTTCCAGAGTTGGTAAGATCAATTTGGATAGTCTTTGCTCATATCTTGGTTCAGCGAGAGTCGGTGCTAGTTTGGTTGTCGCTCTTTGTAATCTTTCTAGTTTCTTAATATTCTTTTTAGTACTGGGTGTCCAAAGTGATGCTGCGTACTCAAGTTTTGGTCTTATTAGTGTAGTTAGTATTTTCTTTATCATTTCTTCATCCATATAAGCAAATGCCACTTTGACCTCAATAAGTTGTAGGTTTCTCCGAATATTTTATTTATATGCTTATCTGGTTTCATGTCCTTTCCAATCATCACTCCAAGATCTTTTTCAGAGTTTGCTTTTTTTTTTTTTCTTCCCCAATTCTGTAATCTTTTGGTATTCTGTTTTTACTCTTTCCAAATTCCATTATACTGCATTTCTTTATATTAAATTTTACTTCCCACTTTTGAGTCCAATTCCATATCGTGTCCAGATCTTTTTGCAATGAGTTGCAGTCCTCTTCTGTTTTTACCTTCTTAAGTAATTTTGCATCATCTACAAAAAAAATTCATATAGCACTCCACGCCTTCATTCATGTCATTAATGTATACGGCGAACATGATCGGGGCCAATACTGATCCTTGCGGGACACCGCTTTTTACTTCTTCCCAGTCAGAGAATTTTTCTCTAGTTACAACTCTCATTTTCCTTCCAATCAGGAAGTCTTTCATCCATTCCAATAATTTTCCTCTGATGCCCCCCTTTGACTCTATCTTATTTATTAGTTTCCTATGAGGTACCTTGTCGAATGCCTTTTGCAGGTCCAGAAAAGCACAGTCCGCCCATCCATCTCTTTCTTGTATTATGTCTACTAATCTTGAGTAAAAGCAGATCAGATTTGTTGTACATGGTCTCCCTTGTCTGAATCCAAATTGATTTGGGTTCAGTATAGATTTTTCTTCCAGGTATTTAACCCATCTGTTTTTGACAACTCTTTCACAAATTTTTGCTATTGTGCTTGTTAGTGAGACCGGTCTGTAGTTAGATGGATCTTCCTTATCACCTCCCTTATAAATTGGTACAAAGTTTGCCTTTTTCCAGTCCAATGGTACTTTTCCTTCTTTAAGTGAGAATTTTATTATATTATATATTTTGTCAGTTAATTCTTCCATACATTCTTTCAGCATCCAATTTGCAATTCTGTCTGGGCCATGTGATTTTCTGACATCAAGGGTTTTAATTTGATCACTAATTTCTTTTCGTGTTACGTTTATTTCTTTCATTGCTGGGGATAATTCTCTCTCTATCTACACTGTTAGGCGAGTTTTCTATTGTGAATACTGATATGAAGTAGTTGTTCATAATTTCAGCCATTTCCAGTTCTTCTGTATATTCCTTTTTATCTTGGCGCAGTTTTTCTATTTCTTGTTTGTTTTTCAGTTTTCCATTTACATATTTGTAAAATAGTTTGGGTTCTTCCTTACATTTGTCTATCATCTTTTTTTTTTCATAATTTCTCTTTTCATCTCTGCGTATTTTTATATATTCATTTCTTAGTTTGATGTATGTTTGCCATTTGCTTTGTTTCTTATCTCTTTTCCATTTTTTCCAAGCTTTGTCTATTTTTTCCTTAGCTTCACTACATCTTTTGTTGTACCAGCTCTTTATGTATGCCTTTTCCATTTTTTGTTGTGGTACATATTTGTTCACTCCTTCATTATAAATTTCTTTTAGTATGTTCCATTTTCCTTCTATCCCTGTATCTTCGTTTTGGAATTTTTCCCAGTTTGCATTGCGAAAGAATGTTTCAAGTTTCTCAAAGTTTGTTTTGTTATACATAGGTCTTCCTATTTTATGTTTATCATATTTGCTTTGGTCCTTTTGTTCTTTCAGTTCCATTTCTATTAGTACGTGGTCACTTTTTCCTATCGGAGTTTTATAATCAATTTTTTCAATAATCTCAGGTTCTGTCGTAAGTATTAAGTCCAATTTTGAGGGTTCTTCATTTCCTCTGTATCTAGTATTTTCTCTAATCCACTGGGTCATTGTGATGCAGCTTTCTTACATAAGACTATATGATTACCCAGATGGGAGAAGCTTTTTTACAGAAGGGAAAGAGAGACAAAAGTAAGATGACCTACACAGGAGAGTTGTTCCTATGTGGCTAATGCAATGTAATTTTCTTGAACAAGGATAGAATAAGAAAAAATGCACTACTGACTCAAGAGAGTGTGACTATTTGATTGTAAAATAGTCTTCACAGTTTGACTAGGCATTTGTATTTTCTCACCTAACAGTAGTCTTATGATGTATATTATGAATCAGCCTAGATGAGAAATATTTTTGTGTTTCAGAAAGTATATAGAGACTTAGTGGCAAGTTACCTTCCCCATGTTATCCACATGATGCAGTTTTCTCATGGAAGTGTATTTTCATTGATGATGTGGTCCCCATACTTCCTTGATTGGTGTTACATTCTCACTATTGACTGAGTAATAGATAAATCTGTTTAAATGTTTGGCTATTTCCATATCTAATTTTTACATTCTAGACCATTGTTTTAGCTTAATATGAAGGGAGCAGAGTCTAGTGTTATCTGTATAGAATAATTTACTAACTATCCATGGTTCTTAGATATGGAAATATTCCTGGTATTGTCTCACCTTTGATGTCTATTCACTGTGCAGAGACTACATCTGTACTGAATGTTCTAATTGAAATAAAACAAAGTTAATCTGGTAATTACCTCATTAGTCTTTCTTTTACCCTCCAAATTTGGTCCCCTACCATTTGTTTTCGAACTGCTACACAATGTAGATAATTTTCTTTAAATTTTCTTTTTGTTAAAGGTTCCAATACCATCAATTTACCAGTTCAAAAAATATCTATTTTGTGGGAGTTTCTCTAACTAATGTTTCACAAAGAAAAGCCTGTTGTCCGAGTCAAGTGATATTGATGCTATTTTCTTCACGTCTCTAAAGTCTGACAAAAGCAGCAGCGTTAAGGTGGCACACATTAGGCATTTCTTGCCTAGTGTGATACCATCCCAGTAACCTGGTACAGCAGGTCCTGAGAAGACTTCTCCAGAGATCTTGGTTTTGTTAGTGGATTTGACTCCAAAATACACTTTACAATGTTCAAAATCCTTGGAAAAGTCATCTTAGAACACCCTGTCCTAGGTTTCTGGGATGGTATCTCCAGCCCTCCTCCCTCCAAAAATCACACCATGTATCTCCAGACTTTGGACTTCGCCACCCTCAAGATTTCACTGGTTCCTTTAGTTCCATGGCCTGCCTTCATTAGTCCAATGACTTGGGGCAATTATACCTTTAGCTAATTCCTTTGTAGGGACCATGGTAATGATACAAACACCAAGGAAATGAAGAAAACCAGTCAAAAAGGCAAAGTCCCAAAGAGAGGGGTTACCTGTAAATGGTCTTCCCATGGTAGTGTGGGGAGCAACTAGCTGGGTTCTCCCTTATGTTCCACTGTGTTGGCCCAGCATGACAGCAGGGGGTTGCTAGATACATTCTACCTACATAAATTCACCTCAGACTATGCCTTCATATTTTTATCATGATCACAGAAATAACATTAATTCTATTGACAAATTAAAAAAGTGCCGAAAAAACTGTTTTACTGGTAAAAAAAAAAATCGAGACCTTGGCGGTACATACTTGCTTAATGGTAAAAGTTTAACCGGTAAATTTAGCGGGACACTGGAACCGTCAGTACCGCCAAGCCGATACGGACTTACCGAGACCTTAGCGGTACACCCCTTAACGGTATTTCTTCGGTAAAGCTAGTGGCACACTGGGCCCGTCAATACCGCCAAGCCGAGACGCGCTTACCGAGACCTTAGCGGTACACCCCTTAACGGTATTTCTTCGGTAAAGCTAGTGGCACACTGGGCCCGTCAATACCGCCAAGCCGAGACGCGCTTACCGAGACTTTAGCGGTACATCCCTTAACGGTATTTTACCGGTAAAGTTGGCGGCACACTGGGCCCGTCATACCGCCAAGCCGAGACGCGCTTACCGAGACCTTAGCGGTTCATCCCTTACCGGTATTTTACCGGTAAAGTTAGCGGCACACTGGGCCCGTGCCGTGAGTCCGTCACTCAGTACCACCAAAGCGAGACGTGCTTACCGCTCTGTGAGTGTTATGGTATAGCTTATCAAGTTATCGGTTAACGGAACCTTAACGATACCAGAATATTTACCGGTAAAGTACCGTTAAGGTTACCGGTATCTGCCGACCACTAGTGGTGGGCAGCTACCGGTGAAATTACCGGTTTTATCGGCAACAAACTTAATGATAGCTTACCGACAAAAATTCTGCTACCGGTAAAGCTTCGTTAACCGATAATTCGATAAGCTATACCATAACACTCTGAGAGCGGTAAGCACGTCTCGGCTTGGTGGTACTGAGCGACGGTGGTGACAGGCCCAGTGCCCCGCTAATTTTACCGGTTAAACTTTTATCATTAAGCAAGTATGTACCGCTAAGGTCTCGGTAAGTTTTTATCATTAAAACCGATTTTTTCGGCACTCTTTTTAATTTCTCAATAGAATTAATGTTATTTCTGTGATCAGCATACGAAACTGTATTAATTGTGAAAGTTTCATGGAAGAAAATTCCGCGTGTCGCCAAACGAAGACCCATATAGATATATATATACATACATATATATATATATATATATATATACACTCACTATCCGAGTTACGACCTAGATTGGTTCCGACCAACCGGTCGTAAGTCGAAACGGTCGTAACTCGGACCGTATACATTCGAGGTGTATACTCAAGGACATATGATGCAGAGCGTAAATCCAGCTCAAATGTTTCGTTTGTGGCCTCATTGTAGAACATTCTCAGTGTATGCAAAACATCCAATACTCTTTGATTGTTATACTAAATAATAAATTAATAATAATAAATTAATAGGATAGGGTAAAGAAAGAAAATATATTACACAGGATTCTTATTAGAGACCGCAAATACAAATTAACACAAAAATACAAAATATAAAAAATAGAAAATATGCACGTCATCTACGAGGGAAAGATCAGGCAGTAGGTCTGGCGAGGCACCATGGGGGATCCGTTGGTATCTGCTGGTCGAGGCATAATTAATAAAAAGAAGTTGAAGTAATAAAGGCTTAATAACATTTAAAATAATTCCCTCAAATGTACATGAAAACAAGTACAAGATTCGCTTCTATGCACTGGGCTCAATCGTCGCCTCCCATGCGAAAACGTTCGGTCTCTCTTCGTAAGAAAAGAACGATAATTTATCATACCATAACGTTATTTCATCAAATAAATATTTCATGCATGGAATAGTACAGTGAGATATATTGTCTTATTGAATATAAGATATTATACTTCAGAACTCCAGGAATATCATAGACTTGGGTTAAAGCTATTTGTATCCATGTTCGTATACTACAGCTTTCGACTTTCAACCAATAGAATACTCGAACCAGAATGAAAAGTACGAATGCAGGACTACTGTAAACCGACTCTCTGTCTTGGCTTTCGGGAAAGCGTGTATCACCGATCTGGCAAAACTGCCCTTTCTGACCATTCCCACCTGCCCTTATTATAATTATCGGTGGGAACTGGGAATCGAAATACGGTATAATGTCAATTCCAGTGAAATTATGGTATATGGTAGACATCGTATGGTCGATGGTAGACACACACTAAATTATGGTAGAAATACCATAATTATGGCAGACAGCGCAACCTTGGTGAGATGCTGTGCTGTGCTGCCGTAACTGTCGTACGGGATGCTGGACGCCACGTGCAAACGTACAGTACTGTCAACCAGTAAACTCATAATATGTGCATGTAGGCATCTGCTGAATGTGGTCGTAAGTACGGGTGGAACGTAAGTCGCACAGGTCGTAACTCGGATAGTGAGTGTGTGTGTGTGTATATATATATATATATATATATACACGTGATCGACAGCTATTTTCCTCTCGGAACAGCTCAGAGCTCGTATGACCGATCTATGGGTAATGCTGTGACCTTACACGCACCTCCCCCCCAACTCCCCGTCCACGAGAGTTGGAGTAACGACTCGGAGAGCAGCGATACTGAAATTATTTCAGCCCTGGACAGGTGTGTGTGTGTGTGTGATTCACTTTGGTCACCTTGGTCTTTGGATCACGTGTTGGACTCGTGATCAACACCTATTTCACTCCCGGAAGAGAGCTGTGTATTTACCTAGTTGTATTTTACGGGAAGGGGAGCTATGCTCGTGGTGTCCCGTCTTCATATCTCATTTTATCTAAACTATTTTTAAATTCATGTATTGTTTTTGCACACACCACTTTCTCATCTAACTTGTTCCAACTGTCTATTACTCTGTGAGGAAAGCTGTTCTTTTTCAAATCTCTTCTATAGCTGTCTTTTTTATTTTCTTTCCGTGTCCTCTAGTATTTCTGTCATCCCATTTTATCAGATTCTCTCTGTCAGTAATTTCTATGCCTTTCATGATTCTGTAAATAGCTATCAAATCTCCTCTCTCTCTTCTTTGCTCTAGTGTCTGTAGTTCAAGTTTTTCTAGTCTCTCTTCATATGATAGTTTTGAGAGTGTTGGTGCCAATTTTGTAATTGCTCTTTGTATTCTTTCAAGTTTTTTTATACATTTTTTTGTACTTGGTGACCATATCGTTGCTGCATATTCCAATCTTGGTCTTATCAGGGTGATTAGGATTTTCTTCACCATTTCTTCATCCAGGTATGTAAATGCAACTTTGATTGTTCTTATTAGATTATAAGTTTCTCCAAAAATATTATTTATATGTTTCTCAGGTGACATATTATTCATAACAATGACTCCCAGGTCCTTCTCATTTTCTACTTTTTTTTATTCCTTCTTCTCCCAATTTATATGCTCCTGTTATTCTGTTTTTGCTTTTTCCAAATTCCATTATACTACACTTTTTTGTATTGAACTCCATCTCCCACTTCCTACTCCATTCCTGTACTTTATTTAGATCTCTCTGTAGTGATTCACAATCTTCTTCCGTGTTCACTTTTTTCAGTAGTTTTGCATCATCTGCAAAGAAGCTCATATAGCTTTCAATTCCTTTATCCATATCATTAATATATATAGCAAACATTATTGGGGCCAGAACTGTTCCCTGCGGAACACCGCTTATTACTTCATCCCATTTTGAGTGCTGGTCTCTTATTACTACTCTCATTTTTCTTTCTTGCAAAAAGTCTTCCATCCAATTTAGTAGTTTGCCCTGTATTCCTCCTTCAGTTTCTAATTTCTTAAGCAACTTCTTATGTGGTACTTTGTCAAAAGCTTTCTTTAGGTCTAGAAATGCACAGTCCGCCCATCCATCTCTTTCTTGTATTATATCTATTAGCCTTGAATAGAAACATATTAAATTGGTGACGCATGATCGTCCTTGTCTGAATCCAAATTGCCTTGGATTAACACTTTTTTTTTCTAAACATTTTACCCATCTACTTTTGATCATTCTTTCACAAATTTTTGCTATTGTACTTGTTAGAGAGACTGGTCTATAGTTGGTAGGTTCTTCTTTATTTCCTCCTTTATATATAGGTACTATATTTGCTTTTTTCCAATCTTCTGGAACTTTTCCTTCTTTCAAGGAACTGTTTAGTATGCTATGTATTTTGTCTGCCAGTTCATTCCTGCATTCTTTCAGTATCCAGTTTGCTATTTCATATGGTCCATGCGATTTTCTGACATCAAGATTACTCAAGTGTGTTAATATTTCATTCTTTGTTACTTCTATTTCTTCGATAGGTGGGACTTTCTCTTTCCATTCGATCTCTTCAGGTTGTATGTTCTCCCTTGTAAACACTGATTTAAAATGTTTGTTCATAATTTCCGCCATTTCCATTTCCTCTGTGTATTCAACTCCCTCTTGTCTTAATTTCTCCAAGTCTTGTTTGTTTTTCAGTTTATTGTTTACAAATCTGTAGAATAGTTTTGGTTGATCTTTACACTTTTCTATGACATCTTTTTCATATTTTCTCTTTTCCTCTCTGCACGTTTGTACATATTCATTTCTATAACAGGTATGTATTTTCAATTTTTCATGTCTTCTGTCTTTTTTCCATCTGGTCCAGGCTTTGTCTCTTTTGTCTTTTAATTCCCTACAACTTTTGTTGTACCAGCATTTTACATATTCTTTTCCTTGTTTTTGTCTTGGGACATACTTTTCCACTCCTTTTTTGTAAATTTTTGTCAAAATATTCCATTTCTCTTCTACTGTTGTTTCTTCTTTGTATATTTCTTCCCAGTTTTCCTTTTGAAAGAATTCTCTTATTTTATCAAAGTTTGTTTTTTCATACATCATTCTTCCTTTTGAGAGAGGAAGAAAAACAGAAAAGACTTGAAGCTAAGGAAAAAAAACGAGAAAAGAACGGAGTCAGAAAAAGAGAGATTCTATTGGAGAGTAGTGAATATGAAACTAAAGAAAGTCGACATACAAGAGAAAAACAAAAGGGAAACAGAGAACACAATGGAAGTGGCAGAATACTAAGAGTGTCTTACACAAATATAGATGGATTAATAACAGGATTGAATGAGCTGAATGGTTATTTGAAGGAAAAAGAACCGGACATAATGGGAATTGTAGAAACAAAATTAAAAGGTCCACTACCACCCAACAGTGTAGGACATGATGCATATAATTATTGGATTAGAAACAGAGTGAAAAAGGAAGGGAGTGGAGTTATGTTCCTGACTAAGAAGGATATAAACGTGAAGTGTGTCACATATGGAAAGAATACAGTAGAGATGATAATGATGGAAGTAGAAGACAGAGATAAGAAGAACAGAAAGTTTGTGATAAATTATGTGCCCCCAAAAACAGCCTCATGGGAAGAGAGTGAACATAAAAGTATGTTAGAGGACACAAAGATAACATTAAACAAGATAATGGAAGAGGGAGGAAGAATAGTTATGATGGGCGACTTTAATTGCAAAGAAATCTGCTGGGAAGAAATGACAGTAAAGGGTGGAGACGGCTCATGGGGAAACGCTCTACTCGAGATGGTTACTGACCATACAATGACACAATGGATACAGGAGAACACTAGGTATAGAAATGAAGAAGAGCCATCGAAACTAGACCTAGTAATTACATCCGAACCTAGAATAGTGGACAAAATTGAATATAAACACCAATAAGTAAAAGTGACCACATATTGATTGAACTGGAACTTAATGAAGAAAAATATATGAAAAGAAATGAACAATACAGAAAAGGAAGAATGATGTATGAAAAAAACAAACTTTGATAAAATAAGAGAATTCTTTCAAAAGGAAAACTGGGAAGAAATATACAAAGAAGAAACAACAGTAGAAGAGAAATGGAATATTTTGACAAAAATTTACAAAAAAGGAGTGGAAAAGTATGTCCCAAGACAAAAACGAGAAAAAGAATATGTAAAATGCTGGTACAACAAAAGCTGTAGGGAGTTAAAAGACAAAAGAGACAAAGCCTGGACCAGATGGAAAAAAGACAGAAGACCTGAAAAATGGAAAATATATACCTGTTATAGAAATGAATATGTACAAATGTGCAGAGAGGAAAAGAGAAAATATGAAAAAGATATCATAGAAAAGTGTAAAGATCAACCAAAACTATTCTACAGATTTGTAAACAATAAACTGAAAAACAAACAAGACTTGGAGAAATTAAGACAGGAGGGAGTTGAATACACTGAGGAAATGGAAATGGCGGAAATTATGAACAAACATTTTAAATCAGTGTTTACAAGGGAGAACATACAACCTGAAGAGATCGAATGGAAAGAGAAAGTCCCACCTATGGAAGAAATAGAAGTAACAAAGAATGAAATATTAACACACTTGAGTAATCTTGATGTCAGAAAATCGCATGGACCAGATGAAATAGCAAACTGGATACTGAAAGAATGCAGGAATGAACTGGCAGACAAAATACATAGCATACTAAATAGTTCCTTGAAAGAAGGAAAAGTTCCAGAAGATTGGAAAAAAGCAAATATAGTACCTATATATAAAGGAGGAAATAAAGAAGAACCTACCAACTATAGACCAGTCTCTCTAACAAGTACAATAGCAAAAATTTGTGAAAGAATGATCAAAAGTAGATGGGTAAAATGTTTAGAAAAAAACAAAGTGTTAAATCCAAGGCAATTTGGATTCAGACAAGGACGATCATGCGTCACCAATTTAATATGTTTCTATTCAAGGCTAATAGATATAATACAAGAAAGAGATGGATGGGCGGACTGTGCATTTCTAGATCTAAAGAAAGCTTTTGACAAAGTACCACATAAGAAGTTGCTTAAGAAATTAGAAACTGAAGGAGGAATACAGGGCAAACTACTAAATTGGATGGAAGACTTTTTGCAAGAAAGAAAAATGAGAGTAGTAATAAGAGACCAGCACTCAAAATGGGATGAAGTAATAAGCGGTGTTCCGCAGGGAACAGTTCTGGCCCCAATAATGTTTGCTATATATATTAATGATATGGATGAAGGAATAGAAAGCTATATGAGCTTCTTTGCAGATGATGCAAAACTACTGAAAAGAGTGAAAACTGAAGAAGATTGTGAATCACTACAGAGAGGTCTAAATAAGGTACAAGAATGGAGTAGGAAGTGGGAGATGGAGTTCAATACAAAAAAGTGTAGTATAATGGAATTTGGAAAAAGCAAAAACAGAATAACAGGAGCATATAAATTGGGAGAAGAAGGAATAAAAAAAAAGTAGAAAATGAGAAGGACCTGGGAGTCATTGTTATGAATAATATGTCACCTGAGAAACATATAAATAATATTTTTGGAGAAACTTATAATCTAATAAGAACAATCAAAGTTGCATTTACATACCTGGATGAAGAAATGGTGAAGAAAATCCTAATCACCCTGATAAGACCAAGATTGGAATATGCAGCAACGATATGGTCACCAAGTACAAAAAAAATGTATAAAAAAAAACTTGAAAGAATACAAAGAGCAATTACAAAATTGGCACCAACACTCTCAAAACTATCATGTGAAGAGAGACTAGAAAAACTTGAACTACAGACACTAGAGCAAAGAAGAGAGAGAGGAGATTTGATAGCTATTTACAGAATCATGAAAGGCATAGAAATTACTGGCAGAGAGAATCTGATAAAATGGGATGACAGAAATACTAGAGGACACGGGAAGAAAATAAAAAAAGACAGCTATAGAAGAGATTTGAAAAAGAACAGCTTTCCTCACAGAGTAATAGACAGTTGGAACAAGTTAGATGAGAAAGTGGTGTGTGCAAAAACAATACATGAATTTAAAAATAGTTTAGATAAAATGAGATATGAAGACGGGACCCCACGAGCATAGCTCCCCTTCCCGTAAAATACAACTAGGTAAATACAACTAGGTATACACACACACACACACACACTATCATATGAAGAGAGACTAGAAAAACTTGAACTACAGACACTAGAGCAAAGAAGAGAGGAGATTTGATAGCTATTTACAGAATCATGAAAGGCATAGAAATTACTGACAGAGAGAATCTGATAAAATGGGATGACAGAAATACTAGAGGACACGGAAAGAAAATAAAAAAAGACAGCTATAGAAGAGATTTGAAAAAGAACAGCTTTCCTCACAGAGTAATAGACAGTTGGAACAAGTTAGATGAGAAAGTGGTGTGTGCAAAAACAATACATGAATTTAAAAATTGTTTAGATAAAATGAGAAATGAAGACGGGACCCCACGAGCATAGCTCCCCTTCCCGTAAAATACAACTAGGTAAATACAACTAGGTAAATACACACACACACACACATATATATATATATATATATATATATATATATATATATATATATGTATGTATGGGTCTTCGTTTGGCGACACGCGGAATTTTTTATGAAACTTTCACAATTAATACAGTTTCGTATGCTGATCACAGAAATAACAGTTCTATTGAGAAATTTAAAAAGTGCAAAAAAAAACCGGTTTTAATGGTAAAAAAAAAATTACCGAGACCTTAGCGGTACATACTTGCTTAATGGTAAAAGTTTAACCGGTAAAATTAGCGGGGCACTGGGCCCGTCACTACCGTCACTCAGTACCACCAAGCCGAGACGTGCTTACCGCTCTCTGAATGTTATGGTATAGCTTATCGAGTTATCGGTTAACGAAGCTTTAACGGTAGCAGAATGTTTGCCGGTAAGCTATCGTTAAGGTTGTTGGATAAAACCTGTAACTTTACCGGTAGCTGCCTACCACTACCACCTCCAAACATGAACCCATGCATGCAGACAGACGCGAACGAAAATGTATACACCACACCCACCCTCAGACACCCTCCATTCACTCACTCGCGCGGTAGATAGCATACTATAGTAGCACCAATTAAAGTATGACCTTTTCCCTTTACAATGACATAACAATAAAAACAATATGTAAAATAGAACCAGAGATATAGCTTATTAAAGGACAAAAACATTGATTTTTCGAACTCGACTCGAACTTGTGACGTCACTACTACCTCACGAGTCTTTTACCGGTAAACTGTCGGTAATTTCGGTAACTGTATTGTTGTTCACCAATAATTTCGGTATTGAAATTAGCGGTATTTGCCCAGCACTACCCACGACTACCAGTCTGTTCCGCGGCATTGGTGGAGCTCATCCCGAGCATTACGCTGAGGCACAGAAACAAATCTTTTATGCTAGAATAGTGGTTTCGTTGGTAATGTTGGTGACTAAGATTTCCAATCTAATTTGACCGATCACCTCCCGGCAATGCTACTTTCCACACTAATATATTATTTCCATTACACTGTTTTTACTACTTTTTAATCCACTCGGGTTAGATTAACTCGATTAAAGTAGATTACCATTTCAACTAAAGGAACGATAAACGCCGATGACATCAGTGCTTCCACTTTTAGGGTAATTACCCTATTTTAGGGTAATCAAGCCTATGCTGGGGTTAGAGTTTAGGGTAATGTTTCTTTCAGGGTAATTCGGCAAATTATGAGGTACAAATAGAGAATCTAGGGCAATCAGACACATTCACATTCCTTTAGAACAAAACCAATTTAGAATATTTTTTTCGACATTGATATTCAGATGACTGAAATACTAACCATCACATAAGAAAATTATGACATTGCAGAAATAATGATTGAAAATGAAAATATTATAGAAGCACATTGTGTTGAGTATCTGGGAAGCGTATTTACAAAAGATGGATGCAACAATAGGGAAGAGATAACTGAAAGAATATCAAAGGACAGTAGAGGTGTCTGTGCCTTATATCCTAAAATATATAAATGTACCTACGGAGGCAAAGAAAAATATTTTTGAATCAGTTTTGGTACCAATTTTAATGTATGCTGCTGAAAGCTGGACATTAACATCAAGAGACTGGAGCAGAATTCAGTCGGCAGAAATGAAAACGTTGAGAGCAATAGTAAATAAAACCAAAAGAGATCGAATTAGAAATTATGAAATTAGAGAAATGATTGGAGTAAAATCAACTAGAAGCAAAATAGAAAAGGCACAACTAAGGTGGCTTGGGCACGTGGAGAGAATGGATGAAGAGAGAATTGCAAAGAAAAGATGGAACTGGAGACCAGAAGGTAGCAGATCTAGAGGTAGACCGAAGAAAAGATGGAAAGATGGCGTTCAAGAAATCCTAGAGGCAAATGGATTAGGAAAAATAGAGGATTTGAGAGAAGAGGGAAGCTTTGAGAGGACAATCTGGAGAAGTGTGCTGGCCCAACTGACAGGCTGTAAGCCTACCTGGGAGCAGAAGTAAGAAGTAAGTAAGATAAATAACGAATATGTATGATGGACAGGTATGATAATGCTCTGTCCAGTAACTCCTTGGCCTTTTAGAATTGTGGAGCTCATTCCTAAATCTCTTGTGGATGTAAATGCTTTACCACAATTATCAAAATTTGTAGACAAGTAAAAGCTAGATGATGAATGGAGATCTCACTATTTAGTAAATGGGTTATCCAAATGTTACGTACTCGCATGTACATTAACTCACCTTTTTCTATTTCACATGGGCCGTGATCATGGAATCACGAGTTAAAGACAAGTTCACGCCTACAATTGTCCGGATCAGGGAAAGGCAGGTTTTCATTATTCTCTTGTTTATTCTGCTTAGCGAACATGAGGATTTTACACGTGTGTTCAACACCAATACTAGGCTTACTCTCTCTATGCGAGGTATGGCGAGCGACGCCGGGACCCCCCCCCCCCCGGCGTCCATCATCGCACACCCCCGCTACATACCCCCTTGCTTAGCTTCGACTCTCCGACATCACGCATCACTTACACGCATACCAACCATCCAGGCACACTATGCAACATTCATACATGTAATTTCGCCACACAAACATATGTTTTGTGATGAGTACAGGAACATGATTTTCAACAAAAGAAATGCAGCTGGAATTATATGCTTTCCCAACCTAAAAACTGTGATCAGTAGCTTACGGTCGCTGCCCTTTTCAAATGCATCTGTTGAAAGTTCTTTTTTAGCAAACTAAATTTAACCAAAACATCCCAGAGGATCAGTCTGAAAAATTAAACCTGTGGGTTCATGCACGCAATTTACCACATGAAGAACAATACAAAAGCAAATACCTTAATTATTGACGAAAGTTTACTTAAAGCTGTTAGAAATGTGAAAAGCAATGCTACTTGCAAAGAATCTGCTGCTCTAAGGGGGGAACCTAGCTCCAGTACTTCATAAAATAGCTTGTTGCACCTATTTGGAAGCAGTTGTCTTTATTTTCTGGATAACGCTCAGTGTTGTACTTGTTATTTTTATAGAAATACCTAGATCTTTACATAAAGGTGACTTTGACTTACATAATACTATTTTTATGCAGTTCTATTATTTGCCAGTGTATATATATATATATATATATATATATATATATATATATATATATATATATATATATATATGTAAATTGTTGCCCGAGGTAACAAATATTTTGCTGTAAAAGCACTGGATGACATGTGACGATTCATTATAACGCCCTAACAACGTATCATTTAGTGTTGATCCTCCTAAATTTAGTATAAAGATTTTCTACAGCTGGTTACTCAGGATATCTCACGCGAATCCAAAAATACACATATGATTTACACAGAGGGAGTAGAGACTGAAGTGTGTTGTCCAAGACAACCAATCAAATTCGACCGATCACCTCCCGGCAATGGTACTTTCCACACTAAAAGGGCATATCCTGAGAAATATTATTTTCATTACATTGTTTGTACTGGGTCAAATCAACTCGTTCAAAGTAAATCATCATGTCAAAAAAAGAAATAACACATGCCGGTGATCGATACAGATCAAATAATAGTATCATTAAACTGATGTACATACACCAAACTGGAAACTCTCGGCTACAAATCCATCCACAGCTAATGTTTCCAAAGAAACTTTCCATATCTACGATATTATACTGTAAAAGGCTTTCATCTGTCCAAAACTGACTTTAGTTCTGTGACAAAATAAGTTATTTTGCTGCACAAATATTCTTCAAAGCCGGGTTGGAGTGGCACAGAGAAAGGAGGGGTGATTTTTTTTTTCTGTGCGAGTGAGTGCTCTGACTATGTAGAAGGCCAAAGGTACGTCCGTAGAAAAGTTAATATTCAAACACCAGTATCAGTAATGCATATCTTGTGGGAAAATTCCTACATACAACATACCACACGTGTTCAATATATGCTCCTTTCTACAACAACGGTGAAATTGACAAAGTCATAGGAAACATTCACACTTCAAAGTGCATCTTGCTAATCCTAAGTCAAAGTAAACTCAAAAGAGTAATACTACAAGTTGTTAATTATGTGATGTAAGTTTTCTCAACTCTATCGTCTAAAGAAAATATTGCATACTTAAATTTTGAACACTGTCTTACCGCTATAACCGCATGAAAGATTTATATAGTTCTACTTTGTCGTCTCATCGTGGTACAATCAACCTTCAGTATTTCTTTATATCGATTAATATAAAGGCAAATAATAAATGGTGTAGGAGACCAAACAGAAACTAATAATCTGATAATAATAATAGCTGTTGTTAAATTAATAATGCAGTGTGAGTGTACTTTGCAGGTCATATAAAGAAAACACATTATATACGGGTAACTATTTTATTTTGATACGGTGTCGTTAGTTATGATTGAAAAATATTTCAACAAATATGATTTTGTTACTCACAATTATTAAAAATTCATTTAAAAATTTACATATAAATATAGCCTGATTGCCCAGTTGATATCAAAAGCCCTGAGTAAGAAAGCTATAATGAGCAAAATGGAAATTTCAAATGAAAACTCAATTGCACTTTACAATGTCACTTGCCAATGAGCTTTGACAAAAAAAACTAGGAGAAATATTATGTTGAAAAATATAAACTACAAAGAAATGATAGTCCAAGGAAAACAGAGAATTGTGCACAAGACTGAAAAATGGAAGGTTTAAGAGATCCACAACCCTAAAGTACCTGAGGGTTGTTTAGCTTATACAAGCTAATATTTGGGGTGGCTGATCTTAGGAAACTCATTCTAAGGATGGCCAATCTTTACAACCTAATCTAACCAAACCTACCCCAGCACATCCTGACCTGAACATAACCATCGTCCCCTCATGCTGAAAATAGAGAAGACTGGGAGCAATCCCTTGCTGTGTCAAAATATCATCCATACACAGCCTTCTCCACTTAATCCTACCCATTGCCTTCTCCCTTTCCTGCCCAATAAACATTCCTCTCTTGCTCTGAGCCCCTTTCACTCCATCCAAAATTACTACACTCATATTTATCCCCTTGTCCTTTGTAAAGTAGAACTATACAAACACTCCTCTAGCACTCTCCCCTCCTT
Organism: Oratosquilla oratoria; assembly: GCF_046742065.1. NCBI lineage: Eukaryota > Metazoa > Arthropoda > Malacostraca > Stomatopoda > Squillidae > Oratosquilla > Oratosquilla oratoria. The sequence goes on from NC_134782.1 coordinate 48,513,738, forward strand.
TAAACATGCATTAATCAACCTCACTAGCCAGTCCCCTATAACTGTACCCTGCTTTTTCCAGGCACTCCACATGAAACCCATCCAACCCAGGTGCCTTACAAGCTCTCATGATTTTCAAAACTCCTTGTACCTCATATTTCTTATATTTCTTCCATTTTCCTCTCCTATCACCATACTTTTCTTAGTACCTTACACAGCCACAATCAGTCCCTATCTTCCTCCACATTCAACAGCTCTCTTAAATACTCATCTCATCTTCCCCTTACTGCCATCACTTCCATTAACATCTGTCCATCTGCACATTTTACCTTTCCCTCTCTGCTGGACTCATCCTCCTACCTTTCTTAACTTCTTTCCTAATTTTTTTTTTATTCTTTTAAAAAAATTCTTTGCAAACTCCTATCCCACTGTGCATCCACTCTTCTCTTTGCCTCCGTTATCACATATTTTCCTTTTTTTTTTCTTGTATTTCTCATATGCTTCCCAAGTCCTACTTTGCAATTAATCCCTGAATGTTCACTTCTTCTCTTCTACCACCATCTTCACTTCCTCATCTTACGACTCACTGTAAGGTGGCTGGTAGATAAGTTGGTTGAAACAGGGGTAGAAGGTGAGGGTTGCATTTTTATGGGTTATTTATTGATAAACACAGCCAAAGGCGAGCAAGCTGCATAAGTTTGCTCTCCACATTATGTAGGTAAACAATGGCCAGAGGCCTGTATCCATTGCAAAGAACTTGTAAACTGAGATATGCATTCAAGATTGCTTAGGTAAACAATATTGCATAAAGACTTGTAACAATGAATCTGATTGGGGAAAAATGAGAAAATTTAATTGATTCACAATTGTAGGGTCACGCCCTCTGGGGAAGATCATAAATATAAAGTTAAAGATCATTGGACTAAAGAAATTGCTACATCCCTGCAAAGCTCACCTAGGACCTTGCTTGTATTTTCTTTGGGAATTCCTTGAGTGTAACTCAGAAAAACAAGTTGTACGTACTATATTTTGAAGAAAATTAAGAAAAATCGCCACAATTTTAATTTCCCTTTGATTGATGACTATATCAAAAGGAAAAGAATTTTAACAGTGGATGATTGGAGGCAACAAGGCCTACTGACTAAAATTGTGATGGACTAACAAAAACAGTGGAAACAAAGACAGTGGAAGAAAGGATGTTGAAACTCTCCACTCTTCCTTCTATTCCCTCCCACCCATCCTCTGTTCCACATACCATCTTTGCACATCTTGTCACTTTCTCCTTGAAACAAAGCCCTTCTTCTTCCAATGCCACCTTTACTCTATCTCTGATCAACTCCCACACTTCTCAGTTCCTCCTGGCATTCCTTCTCCAATACAACTAGGAGTAATGGATGCAAAATTGAAGGAAAATTATTTCAAACAAATGTGACAAAATACCCTTTTTTCAATCATGTTTTTAATATATGGAATGGTCTACCATCCGACATCAACTGTTCGACTGTAGAGATATTAAAAAAAATGTCTCAATATTTACTTAGCTACAAATCCCCAATCAGAATTATTTGTCCATGTAACTCCTTTTCCTTCTCATTTAAATTATTTATTCTAAGCACCTATCTTCCTTCTACCCTTTTCCGCTTTCTCTACTTATCCTCCACTCTCAACTTCTTTTCCACCCAAAAATGATGTGAAATTCCCTCTCTTCCTTATGAATATGGGCATCCAGAACCTTTCTTATCCTTTCTTTGGATACTACTATATAGCCCATTAATGCTTTTTGAACCACCTTTCTATCCACCACATTTTTCCCATGTGGTGGATAACTTTCTTTTTAAACACTGTATTAGCTATCATCAAATTGCTTAACATATCTCCACTATGATTTTTACCTGGAACTCCAAAATTCTCAACTACTCCATCTATTGGTTCATCCCCTACTCTAGCACCGAGATCTCCCAACACTACTACATTGACATTCCTCCCAAAACTCTCTAAGCACTCATCTAAATCTATTGGAAAAGCCTCCCTTTCCTCTACACTCTTCTCACTACCAGGCCCATACGTACTTACAAAAACCCACAGGTCTTCCATATATGCTAGGTATACATTCTGTAGTGGGAATTTACCTAAAATGAATACTTTACTTACATACATATACCAAGGCTTTTTCCCCCTTACAAGGGAGGTAGCCAAAAACAAAAAGGTATAAAACCATTCCCACCCATTCCATCCCTAAATACACTCCACCCTCCCTCTTATCTTAGCACCTCCTGGATGATGGGCCATCCCTGCACCTTGTCCACTGCCCTGGGTCAGAAGCAGTGTCACAAGACACAGCACCTCCACAGCAAGGCCGCTTCATTAAATCGGTGACCCTCCCTCTCTGTCCCCCCATGCAGAAAAGGAGAAGACGGGGAGAAATCCTTTCAGGCTGCGTCAAATTTTTCTCACACATACTATCTCACCCCCCCATCCCCCCACCCACTCCACCTCATGCATCACAGCATCATCCATATACAACCATTCTCCATTCACCCCTGTCTTCTGTCCTCTCCCATCCTTCCTCAACAGACATTTCCCTCTTCCCCAAAGCCCCCTTCACCCCATCCATCCATCTCATACCCTAGGACGCCCCCTCATGTTCACTCCTCCACATCTGCCTTCCATACCTCTTTTACTAGTCTTTCTTCACTCAGTACTTAATTCATATTTTCATTCAACAAAGAACCAGAATTCATGGCAATGCATGAAGTAATAACCACACATAACTTACAAAACTAAAATTATTATGCATAAAATCTTGGTGGAACAGATGAATCCAATTGGGAGTCACGCATAACATGGGATTAGTATAATCATAAATATCACTCCTGAATGTGGACTCAATGTCACTCAACCTACAAATCAACAAGAAAACAAACCTATTAGAAATCATTCACACTGACAATGGACAACAAAAAGAAACTCTAATAACCATCTATCAACAGTTCATGAGAGTCACCCTGAAATACTCCAACAAACCTAGATATTAGTCCAACAGAGAAAACCCTCCAAAGCCTGACAAAAACCACACTAGTACACCTACGCTCAGAACACCATCCAGTATAGGCATTACCAACACTGAATATGCCTAGCCACATATTCAAACTTCCCCACCACAGAGAAGATACAGAACACCTCATACTACTGTGCTCCACACTAACAATCCCCTGACAACCATACAATATCTCTTCACTAATTGACTTAGGGTATCACTTGGAGGTTGTAGGTGGTCTCCTGAAGGGTGTGGGTCTTCTGCATGAAAGACAAAGGGCAATGGATTGTCACTCCAGACTAATTTTATGAAAATCAAATTTCTTACATGCTACTTATGAGCTCATGAACAAAAATCATTCCCAAATGAAACCTCTATTCATCAGGATATATGAATTAAACATTCTTGATTCAGGCCAATCTTTCTTTTCTAGTCATCATAACAAGCAGATAAAAATTTTATACAATATATATCAGGTTGGGGCTGGGTTAATTAAGTGAGTCTCTTTTCCATCCCCAACAATTATTCACTTATATAAATCTATCTATATCCCAAAGGCTTCTTCCCCCTTTCAAAGGAGGTAGCCAAGTCAAAAGTCAAGCACCCACATCGATCCATTTCTTTCCCACCCATTCCACTCCCATCCACCACCCTTTCCTCCGTCTCATCTCAGCTTCTCATGGATGACAGGCCAACCCTGTCTCCCACCCATTACCCTGGGTCAGAAGCAATTCAGCAAGACATAGCACATCTACAGCAAGGCCACTTCATATAATTCATTTATAATCACATCATATAAATCAGTTTAAAGTACTATAAAAATCAATTAAATTGTGGGTATTCATATTTACAATCCTGCCATACCAAGTTTCCAATGACTAAAGATGTGGCACAGACAAGGCAAAAAGTAAACTAAGAATTGAAGATAATACATCCAGTATGATGGACAACTTCTAATTAATCTAAATACAGAACCAGGCAAATTAAATGCTGCAACACATTTACAGTTCACAGTTCTATATGGAGAAGATCAGGCTTCTACCTGCTGAAGCTGTTGGGAAAGTGCATAAACACGCTGATTGAGGACAGCATTTCTATACTTCAAACCCTGAATCAAATCAGCTTGTCTTTCCAATACTTTTAACACTTCATCATCATCCCTGCAAAGAAAGAAATCCTATGTAAAGTTTCTCATACACTACTAAGCATACATATACATACATATACCAAGGCTTTTTCCCCCTTACAAGGGAGGTAGCCAAAAAGGAAAAGGCATAAAATCATTCCCAACCATTCCATCCCTGAATACACTCCACACCCCTCCACCCTCCCTCTTATCTTAGCACCTCCTGGATGACGGGTCATCCCTGCACCTTGTCCACTGCCCTGGGTCAGAAGCAGTGTCACCAGACACACCATATCCACAGCAAGGCCATCTTCATTAAATCGGCGACCCCCCCTCTCCATCCCCCAATGCATAAAAGGAGAAGACGGGGAGAAATCCCTTCGGGCTGCATCAAATTTTGTAAATTTTACTAAGCCTGTATGAATAATCATATCAACTGCATGGTGGTTAGTACACAAAAAGTACAATTAGTGAATCAATCTACAGCCTTTTGTAGAAGACCTGAGAAATCTAGCCAAGCCGAACATGTTGGTCATGACACATCACTGGGAGGCCAAGGAATACCTCCCAAAACACCTCCACACCTTGACGCACGTTTTCCTGAGGACAGACGCTCACACACCACCACTCACCTGTCCCTACACTGGCCCCCATCTTGTCCTTGAATGTAAGGACAAGACCTTCCACGTCTCCATCTCCAGCAGGCCAGAATGGGTCTCCATCAACCACCTAAAACCGGCACACCTCAACACTCTACCCACCAAATTCTCATGTGCAGGACACCCTCTCAAACCAAGGCAATTTTGAGAGAGGAATATTGTGGACACCACAATAACCACATGGCATGGAACACGCGTCATGTCGCCCATGACCTGACACTACTTTGACAGTGCAACCCTGCTTGACCCAACCTAACCTAATCCAGTCCAATTATGTAATTACACACCATGAGCGACTACCCACATGGTATATATATTGGCTCCTGCCACATGTAAAACCATTTCACTCATACCTTACAATAAAGGAGACAAACTCACCAAAACCTCTTTCTCTTCTCACAGTAGCATCGCTACAATCTAAAGCAATCCACTTCCTCCAGTCTCTCTCCCTTAATATTCACTACCAATTTGCTGCCATCCTTTCCCCTTGTATATCTCATCACCTTACTTTTACCCACATTTATCTTCAACTTCGTTCTTTCACACACCATCCCCAACTCCATCACTAACTTCCTTAATCCCTCCTCTGATCGTGCTACAAGCACAGCACTGTCAGCAAACATCCTTACCTTTTCCTAAAGCTTTCTTACATATGTCTTACCACAAAAATGATCCACACAACCCCTACCTGTCCTAAACCCACACTGTTCCTCACCAATTACTCCCTCTGTTCCTCTCCTAATCATCTCAATCAAAACCCTCCCATAAGCCTTCCCAACTGCACTCATCAAAGTGATCCCTCTGAAACTACTTCATTCACACTTGTCCCCTTTTCCCTTGTAAAAAGGAATTATACAGGCACTCCACTCCTCCAGCACTCTACCCTCTTTTAGACAAACATTAAATAATTTCACCAGCCAATCCACCATCACTGTACCTCCCTTTTTTAGACACTCTGCATGACACCCAGGTTGCCTTACCTGCTCTCATTATTTTTATAACTGCTTTCATGTTATCTTTCCTTATTTCTCCTCCATTTTCCTCATTCATGACTGTCATTTTCTTAGCACTCCCCACTGCAACTATCCTTCTCTCCCTATCCTCCTTCACATTTAGCAACTCCCTAAAATACTCTGGCCATCTTCTTCTTACTGCCACCTCTTCCATTATCCTCTCTCCATTTGCACCTTTTACCTTTTCTTCTCTACTTGATTTACCTTCTCTTCCTCTCTTAATTTCCTTCCAAGATATATTTCTTTATTACTTTCAAAAATTTCTGTCATACTCTTACTTCATTTCATATCTGCTCTCTTTTGCCTCCTTTATCTTATGCTTTACAACTCTTCTCTTTTCTTTGTACCTCTCATATGATTCTCTCATCCTATTTTGTAACCAATCTGTGAATGCTCGTTTCTTCTCTTCTACAACCTTCTTTGCTTCATCATGCCACCACTCACTATCCTTCCTTCTATTTCCTCCCATCCTCCCTGTTCCCACACACCATCTTTGCACACCTTATGACTCCCTCCCTGAACCATCCCCATTCTTCTTCCACTCCTAGTTCTACTCCATACTTCACTCCCTCCCACTCTTCTCTCAGCTTCTTCTTATACTCATTCTCATTTTCTTTCTCATTTATGCAGTTTACTCTAAGCACCTACCTACCTTCTGTCCTTTTCCTCTTTCTCTATCTATCCTCCACTCTCAACTTACCTTCCACCAAAAAAATACCTGATATTCCCCCACTCTCTCTCTCCCGTAAGAACAGGTACATCCAAAACTCTTCATACTCTTCTCCTGGTTACCACTTTATAGCCCATTAAAGCCCCCATGTGTACTTATACTTGACTTCCTAAACACTGTATTTGCTATCATCAACTCCCTAGACACATCTCCACCATCATCTCTCCACTACATTTTTTTCCCTGGAACTCCACACTTCCCAACCACTCATCCATTAGTTCATCTACCCTAGCATTAAGATCTCCCAATACCATTACATTGATATTTCTCCATAAACCCTCTATGCAATCATCTAAATCTAAAAAAATGACAAAATGACTCCCTTTCTTTTACACTTTTCTCACTACCAGGCCCATATGCACTTACAAAAACTATCATCTCCCTTCCCAGTTTCACCATTATCCACATTAACCTTTAAGAAACCTCCTTCCACTCCATCAAACAGTTACCTATATCTTCACTTACTAGTACAGCCACCTCTCCTCTCCCTCATCCTCTCTTCACTCCTGACACCCTCACAATTACACTCCCGAACTCAAACTCACCCCTCCCTTTCAACTTAGTTTTGCTCAATGCCAACACATCCATCTTTCTTCTCACATACACACTGCCTATCTTTTCCCTTTTACTCTTATCTGTACCACATCAACACACATTAAAAGACCCAAACCTTAGGGTTCTGGCTGGAATGCATCACAGTATCATCCATACACAACCATTCTCCACTCACCCCTATCCTGTCTTCTCCCTTCCTTACTCAACAGACATCCCCCTCTTTCCAAATGCCCCTTTTACCCCTTCCACTCATCTTATCTTGGCCACCCCCTCATGTTCACTCCATCCACCTCTGCCTTCCACACTTCTTTTACTAATCTTTCTTCACTCATTCTTTCCATGTGTCCAAACCAACCCAATACTCTTTCATCAACCCTGTCTCCCAATTCCTTTTACACCACCACCCTCTTCCTCATCTCCTTGTTTCTCACTCCATCCAACCTAGTAACCCCTACCGTACTTCTCAGGCATTTCATCTCAAAACACATTTAAACTCTTCCTTTCTTGTTCCATGTTTCTGCTCCATACAATCCTGTTGACACAATCATCCCTTCATACAATCTCCCCTTAACATCCATTCCCAAATGTCTATTTCTCATTACACTTTTTAATCCCCCAAGGCATTTACTTGCTCCTCTCTTATAGTCTTTAAAGATAGGTAGGAGATATATGTTTCTCTCCATCTTGCAGAACTAACACATGCAGATGCATGCTGCTCCACTGTACACTGTGCATAGTATCAAAATATCTAAAAAATATCTACTATAAAATGTCTGCTACTATTTAAAGAAATCACAAACTATGGTGTCTAACCTGAGACGAAGGACATACTGTGGTCCATGTAGTTGGTATGACACATCACCAGCCAGCACATCAGGAGGATCCTCACGCTGATTAAATCTTCCAACCTCAACTGACAATGTAAAATAACCTTTGCATTAAAAATAAATTTATAAAAGAGTGCTGCCAAGGATTAATTGATATGATATCTGAGATGATAAACTCAGTCACTATTAATAAAAATTACACAATTCAAAAAACGAAATCTGCAGTACTTAAGCAACAGTGCATCATTTGTAGAACAGTTACTTATAATGAATGATGAAGAATAAGAAAAAACTACACAAACAATAACAATTATTAATTCATACCTATGTGTTTAATAACAAATGGCACAGCACAAGCAACTTCGATAACAATGATGATTTGTTGGTAGTTGACAGGTGCAAGGGAAACTCCTGTGCTACACGCTGAGAGGGCATCTTGCAGGCAATAGTCAGCAGTAACAGAAGCAATGATTATCAATACCACATGACCTGTAATAATAACCATCTTTAGCTCCATTTAATTATTGCAGAAACTTACATAACTGGTATTACATAACTTACTAAATATTACATAACTGGTATTACATAACTTACTAAATATTACATAACTGGTATTACATAACTTACTAAATATTACATAACTGGTATTACATAACTTACTAAATATTACATAACATGAAAAGGTGGAGTGAAGGTGGAGGTAGAATGTAGATTGAGAGAAGCGAGTAAATGCCTTGGTGGATTAAAGAGTGTAATGAGGAATAGACATTTGGGAATGGATGCGAAGAGGAGACTGTATGAAGGAGTGATTGTGCCAACAGCACTGTATGGGGCAGAAACATGGAACATAAGAGAAGAAGAGAGAAGGAGTTTGAATGTGTTTGAGATGAGGTGTCTGAAAAGTATGGTGGGGGTTACTAGGCTAGATAGAGTGAGAAATGAGGAGGTGAGGAGGTGAACAGGGGTGGAAAAGGAGCTGGGAGATAGGGTTGATGAAAGAATATTAGGATGGTTTGGACACATGGAAAGAATGAGTGATGAAAGACTAGTAAAAGAGGTATGGAAGGCAGATGTGGAGGGAGTGAACATGAGGGGACGTCCTAGGAAGAGGTGGATGGATGGGGTGAATGGGGCTTTGGGGAAGAGGGGAATGTCTGTTGAGGAAGGACGGGAGAGGACAGAAGACAGGGGTGAATGGAGAATGGTTGTATATGGATGATGTGATTGCATGAGGAGGAATGGGTGGGGGGATGAGGTAGTATGTGTGAGCAAAAGTTGACGCAGCCCGAAGGGATTTCTCCCCGTCCTCTCCTTTTATGCAAGGGGGGACCGATTTAATGAAGCGGCCTTGCTGTGGATGTGCTGTGTCTTGCGACACTGCTTCTGACCCAGGGCAGTGGGCAAGGTGCAGGGATGACCCGTCATCAAGGAGGTGCTCAGATAAGAGGGAGGGTGGGAGGGGTGTGGAGTGTATTCAGGGATGAAATGGGTGGGAATGATTTTATGCCTTTCCCTTTTTGGCTACCTCCCTTGTAAGGGGGAAAAAGCCTTGGTATATGTATGTATTTACTTAATGATTCAGTTTAATGTCACAAAATTCCCCCTATCTGGAGGTTAGAAATGTGACCCTTACAGAGGACTTTGTAGTATGAAATTTGATGAGCTATGCCCTTGGTTCAATCCACCAGTGGCAGGGTGCAAGTGGTAATGCCCTAACCCACTTGGGTAGTGAGCATTCGGTATTACTTAAACATACTATACTATTCATATTAGTCAATATGACCAATTTCCTCTCTCAAAACCTGGAGAGAGGAAGAGAGAGGGAGGGGGAGAGGAGGAGGGAGGGAGACAGAAGGTGAGGGAGGGAGGAAGGTAGAGAGAGGGGGGAGCAAGGGCAAGGACAAGGGGAAGGAAAATCAAGGAAAAGGGAAGGGGAAAAGGAAGGGAAAGGGAACTAGGGAGAAAGAGAAAAAGGTCAATAAAGAATCCATCTTCCTGCAACTTGCCAAGTTACAAGAGAAATTACAATAGCTTCAACCCTGCTTAACCACTCAAAATTCCCCCATGACACAAAGAACTTTAGAAAACACAGTGCTTCCAGTCTTACCACTACTCAGGATGTAGAAAGTGAGTCTGTGGTAATGACGAGTGTATTTGTAGAAGTCAGCATAACCCAGGAGGCGTGAATGCTTGTGCTCTGCTTTGATGTACCAAGTCAGTATCTGTGAAGGAGAACTTCATATAATTTTCTATACACAGAAGATGGAGGGAACAAGTAAAAATAATAAGTGTGCTTGCTATTAGCACAGAGATATGTTGACTGCACCAATTGGATCAGATGAAAAGTACACATTCCATTTTCAAAGACCTGGGTGTCTCAGTGTTTCATTCTCACCTCATATGCTGGTGACAATGAGTTCAAGTTCTAGGACAGACACAAAAATGAATGCTAGCAGCAAGGCTTTACACATAACCACTACATATATTTGTACCACTTACCAGATCTCCTGCACAGTCCTAAGACTTTCATCAGGGAAAGGATACTTGCTGTGGAGATCCAGCTTTCTTTTCTAACCATATTTTGGAGGACCTCAATGCTAAAGTAGTTGAGCCAATTGATAGAGCAGTGGGGAGAATTGGAGTGCCAGGTAAGAATTATAGTGGACAGATGATGGAGATGTGCTTAAAAATGGAGTTGATGATGGTAAATGCAGCCATTAAAAAGAAAGCCAAGCATAAGTATACAAGGAAAAGGGTGGTAGAAGGAAGAGTGGTTATCAGGCCATTAATGGACTATATAGTAATGCCCACAGGGAGGATTGGAAGATTTCTGAATGTTCATATTTTCAGGGGAGAGGGTGAGGGATTGTCTGAGTATTTTTCTTTAGTAGAAGGGAAATTCACAATGGAGAAAAAGTGAAGTATAAGTGAGGAAGGTTAGAAATATATCTATACACAAATATGATTCTTTACCACCTTACAAGGGATGTATCCAGCCAAGGCATGCACCCACCCCTACCCATCCCACTCCCACTAATCATTTCCCTTTTATCTTGCCTCCTTGTGGATGAAAGGTCATCCCTGTCTCTTATAAGGAAGATGATGATAATGGCATTCCCTAGACTGGCCAAGCAGTCCTATCTCAAAATGTTATGAACTGACCGGGCAACCAGGCATCAAAACATTAATTTCCATAGGGCAACCCGATAAATTCAATTTTCCTCCAAATTTACATACACATGTGCACATACACACACACACATAAAAGAATAGAGAATAGGAGTCAGGATCCAATGAGCATTGCTCCTTTCCTGTATACTACATGCAGCAACCAAACTGGACCCCAGCCTGGCTTATAAAGCATATGAGAAAAGACTAAAAATACTGAGTCAGCCAACTTTGAAAAATTGAAGAGAAAGAGGTGATATGATTATAGTATTCAGGTCACTACAGGGGATAGATTGCATTGACAGAAGAGATTTCCTGATTAAAGATGAGGGAGTCTGAGAGGTCGTGGGAGCAAATTAAGAAAGACATGTCTAAAGATTGTGAAGAAATGCATTTTCCATACAGATGCATAAATACATGGAGTAACTTTGAAGGTGATATAGCCCAAGTTCAAACAATACACGAGTTCAAATCTAAATATGATAACTGGAAATCAAGGGTATTAATTAAGTTGGAACTGTACATGAATTTGGGATTAGGTAGGATAAAAAATTAGAGAATTGGAGACAGGACCCAATAATCAATTTTCCTTTCCTGTATACTACAGTTAGGTACATACAATTAGGTAAACACACACACACGAAGCTGGCAAATAGTGAAAATTACAAAAGTGTACAGATAAAAAAAGAAAGAGTGGTGAGGAAACAGAGAAAGAAAAGATACTTAGAAGTGAAGCAAATGAAAAAAATGAGAGAAGAACGGAGACTGAGAAGAATGAGTTTGTTGAGAGTGCTGGACTTGAGGCTACAAAAATGGTTTATAAAAAAAAAAAAAAAAAAAAAAAATAACATACCAACATAGATGGCATGATTTCAGGACTACACGAATTAAACAATTATCTGAAAGCAGAGAAACCAGACATAATGGGAATTGTGGAGACGAAATTAAAAAGTCCTCTACCACCAAACACTGTGGGACAAGATCTATACAACCATTAGATGAAAAATAGAAAGGAGAAACAGGGTGGAGGAGTCATGTTTTTGACTAAGAAAGGCTTAAATATGACTAAGACAACAAAAGGAAAAAATGTGGAATTGATTATGACAAAAGTTGAAAACAGTGACACGAAATGTAGAAAATTTGTAGTAATATACGTACCTCCAAAAATACAGTCTTAGACAGAGAGTGATCATTCCAAAATGTTGGAAGACACAAAAAAATGCACTGATTTACTGAAACAAGGAAATATAGTAATTATGGGTGGCTTTAACTCAAAAGAAATATGTTGGGAAGAAATGTCAGTGAAAGGTGGAGAAGACCTTTGGGGAAACATACTACTGGATATGACCATTGAATACACAATGACTCAATGGGTAAAGGAAAATACCAAATGGAGAAACAATGAAGAACCATCAAGACTAGATTTAATATTTACATCAGAGCCTGAAATTCTGGACAAAATGGAATACAAAACACCAATTGGGAAAAGTGACCACATACTAAAAGAGTTCAAACTAAAAGAACAAATTGATTTGAGAAGAAATGAGAAACATAAAAAAGGAAGACTATTGTACAACATAATGGATTTTGAGAAACTCAGAAAATTCTTTGAGGATGCAAATTGGGAAAACTTCTTAACTGAAGAAACGAAGATGGAAGAGAAATGGAACATATTAAAAGAAATTTATAATGAGGAATTAAACAAATATGTACCAAAGCAGAAGCCAGAAAGGGTGTACATTAAGTGCTGGTACAACAAAAAATGTAGTGGGGCTAAAGATAGAAGAGACAAAGCTTGGAAAAGATGGAAAAAAGATAAAAAAAAAATGAGTAAGTGGCAAATATATATCTAAGAAATGAATATGTAAAAATAAACTGGGAAGAAAAGAGAAACTATGAAGAAGACATAATAAAAAAGTGCAAAGACCAACCGAAACTATTTCATAGGTATGTGAATGGTAAACTAAAAGACAAACAATAGTAAAACTGTGCCAATGGAATAAGGAATATATAGATGTAGAAATGGCTGAAATTTTGAACAGACATTTTAAATCTGTATTCACAATTGAAAGTACACAAAATTGGGAAGAAATACAGAAAGATCACCCCCAATGAAAGAAATAACTGTGACACAGAAGGAAATTAGAGAACAAATAAAAAAACATTGATGTCAGAAAATCACAGTCCAAATGGGATTCCAAATTGGATACTAAAAGAATGCATAAAGAACTAATGGACAAAATATATAAGATAACTGATTACTCGCTCAAAGAAGGAAAAGTACTACAAAATTGGAAAAATAAATATTGTACCAATATGCAAAGGAGGGGACAAGACAAATCCAGCTAAATATAGACTGGTCTCCCTTATAAGCACAATAGCAAAAATATTTGAAAAAGTTATCAAAGGTAGATGGATTAAACATCGGGAAAAAATAATATATTGAATCCAACACAATTTGGATTTACACGGAAAATCATGTGCCTCTAACTTGGTTTGCTTTTCCTCGAGACTAATAGAAAAAATGCATGAAAGGGATGGATGGGCAGATTGTGCTTTCCTAGATCTACAAAAAGCATTTGATAAAGTACATACATACCAAAGGCTTTTTCCCCCTTACACAGGGGGTAGCCAATAAGAAAAAGGTATAGAAACCACTCCCAAACCATTCCATTCCCTACATATTCCACCCTCCTCCCTCCCTCTTATCTTGGCACCTCCTGGATGACGGGTCATCCCTGCATCTTGTCCACTGCCCTGGGTCACAAACAGTGTTGCAAGACACAGCACATCCACAGCGAGGCCGCTTCATAAATTCGGCGACCCCCCCTCTCCGTCCCCTCATGCAGAAAAGGAGAAGACGGGGAGAAATCCCTTCAGGCTGCGTCAATTTTTTTTTCATGCATACTTCACCCCCCATCCCCCACCGACTCCCCCTCATGCATCACAGCATCATCTATACACAACCCTTCTCCATTCACCCCTATCTTCTGTCCTCTCCCATCCTTCCTCAACAGATATTCCACTCTTTTGTAATGCCCCTTTCACCCCCATCCATCCATCTCATCCTAGGATGCCCCCTCATATTCACTCCTTCCACCTCTACTAATCTTTCTTCACTCATTCTTTCTATGCATCCAAACCATCCTAATACTCTTTCATCAACCCTCTCTCCCAGCTTCCTTTGCACCCCTGTTCTCCTCCTCACCTCCTCATTTCTCACTCTATCTAGCCTAGTAACCCCTATAATACTTCTCAGACATTTCATCTCAAACACATTCAAACTCCTTCTCTCTTCCTCTCTTATGTTCCATGTTTCTGCCCTGTACAGTGCTGTTGGCACAATCACTCCTTCATATAACCTCCTCTTAGCATCCATTCCCAGATGTTTATTTCTCATCACACTTTTCAATCCACCAAGGCATTTACTCACTTCTCTCAATCTACATTCTACCTCCACCCCCACTCCTCCTTTTCCTGCCACATTCGCACCCAAATATCTAAAACTATCCACTTCCATTAATTTGATAAAGTACCACACATAAAGCTATTAAGATAAATTTAATCAATAGGTGGTATTCAAGGAAAGTTATTGAAATAGATGGAAGATTTCTTGAACAGGAGAAAAATTAGGGTAGTACTTAGAGACAAATACTCGACCTAGGAAGTAATGATATGTGGAGTCCCACAAGGTTCTGTGTTGGTTCCAATTATGTTTGCCATATATATAAATGACATGGATGAAGGTGTGGAATGTTATATAAACTTCTTTGCAGATGATGCAAAAACACTAAAGAAAGTAAGTACAGAGGAAGACTGTGAGTCACTACAGAAACACCTGGATAAAGTCTGGGAATGGAGTCAAAAGTGGGAAGTTCAACATCAAGAAATGTAGTATTATGGAGTTTGGAAAAAGTAAAAATAGAATATCAGGGCAATATAAAATTGGTACAATGGAAGTTAAAAAAGTTAGCTCCGAAAGGTACCTAGGGGTAATTATCAGCAAAGACATGTCACCAGACAAGCATATCAACAAAATAGTCAGAGAAACCTTCAATTTACTAAGATCAATGAAAGTGGCCTTTGACTACATGGATGAAGAAATGGTAAAGAAAATATTAGTTACATTGATAAGACCAAAATTGGAGTATGCTGTGACACTACAGACACCTAGTACTAAAAAGAACATAAAGAAATTAGAAATAATTCAAAGAGCAACGACAAAGATGGCACCAACATTCTCCAAATTTATATACTAAAAAAAGATTGGACAAACTCGAAATACCATCCCTGGAGCAAAGAAGAGAAAGAGGAGACATGCTAACCATCAACAGAATTATGAAATGGATAGAAGTCCTTGATAGAGACAACTTACTAAAGTGGGATGGGAGAAAAACAAGAGGACAAGAAAAGAAACTTAAAAAGGATAATTAGAAAAGAGATCTGAAAAAGAATAGCTTCCCACACAGAGTGATAGATATCTGGAAAATACTGAAAGATACAAAAGCGGGTCACTATGAGCATAGCTCTCTTCCTGTAAAATACAACTAGGTAAAAATATACACACACACACACACACTCTCTAAATAATATAGATTAAATTAGAACTGTACATGTACTGATGAGTAGGAGACAGGACCTAAGGAGCATTGCTCCTTTCCTAAATACTACAATTAGGTAAACAATTAGGGAATATATCTAAACTTCTCCTTTTTGCCTCCCTTAAATTTTAAGTCTAGCCCATAAAATCATAGGATCCTACATGTGATTATTTCTATGCTAAAACTTCAAATTTGTTACTCACCAGATCAATTGCCCAGACAATGACATGGAGGTACTGTATAGCTGAGAAGGCTGAAGAAACATGTGCAACAACATGGTGGAAGGCAGGAATCAAGAAACAACCACACAGAAGACCAACCTAAAAAATATATACTTTCAAAATTACATATTAAAATTGGCTTCTGAGAATAGACTACATTGGTATTACAAAAAAGGGTTAAATTAGTGTGCTGTACTTCTTTCATGGTAGAGAGACTGGAGGAAGTGGATAGCTTTAGATAATTAGGTGCAAATATAGTGGGAAAAGGAGAGGAGGTGGAGGTAGAATGTAGACTGAGAGAAGCAAATAAATGCCTTGGGGGATTAAAAAGTGTAATGAGAAATAGACATTTGGGAATGGATGCTAAGAGGAGATTGTATTGACAGCACTGTATGGGGCAGAAATATGGAAGAGAGGAAGTGTAAGAGGCTCGTAGATGAGGTTCATAGATATAGGTAGACAAATGAGGTAGAGGGGTAGATGGCAAGAATTTTATTTTTATGAGTTGGGTGTTTGGTAAACAACAGTTTGTAGGCTAGGAAGTTGCACAAGCTCACTCTTTGCCTAATGTTTACAAACAGTCACCAGGGACCCAATTTCATTGCTGCATAATGTTCATGTTTATGCTGATGTAACAATATGTAAACTATGTCAATGCGCAGTGAATTCAAGATTACTTGTGTAAGTAGTATTGTATGTGGGGTTGTAACGGCTGTTCTGATTGGAGAGAGGGTGGAGAAAATTAAATTGATTCATGATTGTAAGATCACGCCCTTAGGGGAGTCCCTTGCTGTAACTTAAGGAACCAAGTGTAGTAATTTTTGGGAAGTAAAGAAAGATAAATTAAGCTCCATTTAATTCCCTTCTATACAAAATAATACCAAGTGGAACTTGACTGAGTTGGATGATTGGAAGCACAGTGCCTTCCTACAGATGAAAATAGTGACTAATCATATGTTACAAAGACAGTAGTGAAAGGAAAATACAGTGAGACCTCTCATTAACAGACGTTAATCAGCTGCGTTTGCGGTGTTTTCTGTGTTTTGGAGTGGTTTTTGGGTGGCATAGTGATTGCACGCACTAAACAACAGCACCAAAAACACCGAAAACACGGCAAAAACACCGCAAACACAGCTAATTAACGTCCGTTAATGAGAGGTCTCACGATAGTGAAAGCATGAAAAAAAGACAGAATATAGAGACAACAACAGAGTGGTAAAAGGGGACCAGAGATGGTGACAGGAAGAGTTTAACCACTTTGGTATGATGACTCCTACCTAGGCATCATGAGGCACAAGTGGGTACACAAGGATGTCGGTGTCAGTGTCTTGATAACATATATTTTTTGTAGTTGTACATAAGTTACCACCAGATTCTGTGAACTGATTTGGTCACGTTTTCTGTGTTTATTATTACTCAGAGTAAAAGAGAATGAGTAACACAGCAGTGACTTTATATTTCATAATGCAAGTAGTGTGATGAATTGTACATATGGCAGCCAATGCTGTGCGCAAGAATTTGACTCGTACCAAAGTGGTTAAATGTGTTCGAGATGAAATGCCTGAGAAGTATGGTAGGGGTAGAGTTAGAAATGAGGAGGTAAGGAGGAGAGTGGGGGGTGGAAAGGGAGTTGGAAGATAGGGTTAACCCCTTCGATTAGATGACGCCTACGTAGGCATCATGAGGAGCAAGTGGGTATCTTGATTATATATATTGTAGTTATAACTGCGTGACCCCCATACTCTGTAAACTGGCTTCATCATATTTTCTATGGTTATCAAAATTCACAGGTGAAAGAGAAAGAGCATTACAGCGGTAACTTTATTTTCTATAATGCGAGTATTATGACGCAACATCGCATGTCCGGCAGCTAATGCTGCCCGCGAGATTTTGGCCCGTATTGAAGGGGTTAATGATAGAGCATTGGGATAGTTTGGACACATAGAAAGAACAAATGAAGAAAGATTAGTAAAAGAGGTGTGGAAGGCAGAGCTTGGGGGAGTGAACATGAGGGGGTGACCAAGGATGAGATGGCTGGATGGTATAAAAGGGGCATTGGGAAAGTGGGGGATGTCTGCTGAGGAAGAAAGGGAGTAGAGAGAAGAGAGGGATGAGTGGAGAATGGTTGTGTATGGATGATGCTGTGATGCATGAATGGGAGTGGGTGGAGGATGGGGGTGAGGGAGTATGTGTGAAAAATAGATGCAGCCCGAAGGGATTTCTCCCCGTCTTCTCTTTTTCTGCATGAAGTGATGGAGAGGGTGGTCGCCAATTTAATGAAGTGGTCCTGATGTGGATGTGCTGTGTCTTGTGACAGTGCTTCTGACCCAGGGCAGTGGGCAAGATGCTGGTGTGTCCCGTCATCCAGGAGGACTCAAGATAAGAGAGAGGGAAGGGGGTGGATGGGAGTGGAGTATGTTAGGGATGGAATGGGTGGGAGTGGTTTTTATGCCTTTGTTTTTTGGCTACCTCCCTTGTAATGGGGTAAGAGCCTTTGGTATATGTATGTACCATATATGTATATAGACAGGTCCCCATTTTGCATAATTTGTATGGTCATGGATTGTCATCCATGGCAGCACTACAGCAAATCCAAATTCCAATTACAATCCCTATAGCCCTGAAGAAATCCAGTAAAATTTGTACCATGTCCATATATGCTGACCACAATCTGAAGTTCAGGTTGTACAAGTGTATTATTCATTACAGATATGTAAATTTTCAGTTTAATTGTGGACTTAACACTTGAAATACTAAATTTTCACTTACAATAGATAAAACAATGTCATTTTATTGGCTTCTTTAATCACAAAGTGCCCTATCACAAAAAATCAAGCAAAACCCAAATTTTGAACCACAGTAACCTTGATGCCCTTCAAAATTACCTTTAAATTAAAAAATTGAGATGGCATCCACCCATATTTTTTCTACCTCCCTACAGTAGAAAGATTCCACATAGATGCCTGCTATTAATATACGATGCCCTGAAAAAATAAATCTAGAAGCCTTTTCCAGGTTTGGCTGGTCCACTAGAATACAGAGCAGCAATTCCCTTAACCTCATCAATACGACTCAAATTCTCACACACAGCATCGGATTCCTGAGGTACGATCATTGATACATCACAATACTTGCATCATAAAATATAAAGTCACTGCTGTATTATTGATTCTTTCACTGGGTAATAATAAACACAGAAAACATTATCAAGCCAGTTCACAGAATTCAGGGGTCACTCGGCTACAACTACAAAATAAATATAATTAAGACGTTGACACCAGCATCCACTCATGCAACATGACACCTATGTAGGTGTCAGTATATGGAAGAGATTAATATCTTTCATACAAAATAGTATGAATAACATTTATCTTCCTGTGACTAGGCTATTCTGTGTACCACTGTGGATCCAGAAGAGGTTAAGGCAAATCCAATACAGAACAACCCACACTTAAAACATAGTAAAAATCCATAATCCATAAAATGAATGTTTGTAAGCATATTAAGAAGTAAAAACAACTACAAGAAAATAAATAACACTAAAAATTTGTCTTGCAAAATGGCTCCGCAACTATGACTATGAGCTAACCTCCTACTTACCATGACAAGTAGTTTAACATACAGAGCTGGAATGATGGGAAGTGTTTGATAAATTTCATCACGCTGAAATACAAAGTTCTCCTCTTGAACTAAGGGTCTGTCATCTGCACTGTGAGCGGGATCCTCTGTATTTTGGCCAATAATATAATTTCCCTAGAAACCAAAAGTAGTCACAGTAAAATGTGAATCTACATACAAACACACACACACATTACCACAGGGCTCATTTTTGGCTTCTGTAATGTTCCTCAAATACATTAATGACATGACGGAAGAAATAAATAGCTATGCAAATACAAAGATTATAAAGAGGGTGAGAAGTGAGGAGGATTGTATAATGTTGCAAAGGGGCCTCAATAAAGTATATGCATAGAATCAGGATTGGAAAATTAAATAAACACAAAGAAATGCAAACTATTGGGGGCCAGAGCAAGAAAAGATCAATGAAGATTACAAAATGGGAAATCAAATAATAACAAAAACAAAGGAGAAAAAGAACCTGGGAGTCATAGTCACAGATGAACTATCACCTGAAGCTCACATAAAGAAAATAACAGGAGAGGTCTACAATCTGTTGAGAAATATATGAGTGGCATTTCAACCCATAAATAAGGACATGAAGAACATAACTGAAAATTTTATACAACCCAGACCAGAATAAAGTGGTGTTGTGGTCACCATAATTAAACAAAGATACAAGGAAAATTGGGAGAATACAAAACATGGCAACAAAGATGACCCCTGGTAGGAGACAGAACCCAACATTGTTCCTATCTTGTATACCTGTACTATAATTACATAAATAAAATTAGGTAAATATTCACAATCTTCCACACCCAAGCTATCAGTGTTGTCTGGTCAGAATAATGGATCTCAAGTGAAACCATCTATCACAATAATTGCAATGTATACTTTGATACAACTTTCTTTTCATATATGGGGCAGTATATGCTGTTGTTGTTTATTTTTTTGCTTGACACAACATGAGCATGTGCCTCATACACTTAGTTGAATGTGTGGCATCAAGAGAGCTAGGAGGAAAATAGTGACTAAATCAACATCAAAATCAGGAGCTCCCAGAGAACTTCAATATATCATTATACATCAGATTACATCAGTATTTTCCAAACAATATTATATGATGCCCCTTTTTGTTCCCAGCAGACCTGTAGGCCCCACCCACCTTTTTGGTATATGAAATTATATATGTATTCTATTTATATCTTAATAGAAAATGGGTTGAGGTGATTTATAGAATTACCCTTTGCATATATGTAAAGACAGATACTTGTTCTTAGAATGATTTCATTATTCTTATTTAATGACTTTTGAACAGATGACTACATGGCCCCTTGCATCTATTTATATTTTAACAGAAAATGGGTTGGGGTGATTTGCAGAATTATACTTTGCACACATGTAATGGCAAATATTTGTTCTTGGAATGATTTCATTATTCTTATTGAACAATGATTTTTGAGTAGATGACTTCATACCCACCTTGTATCCTCCTCACACCCCAATAGGGGAGGCATGGCCCCTAGTTTGGGAACCACTTGATTACATGGCTTTCTTAAGAATATTACTTACAATTATCACTGACCATAAACTATGTCACAAGGTGGAATTCATCTACTTATGGACATGTATGATGTAGACCAGCCAATAATTCTGATGGTAGGTAGACCAGCATTTTGTTGAATATGTGGTTTGTTACTGAGACTTTTTAACTTTCATCAACTTGTTTGGTTATGTATTTAGGTGAAATTGGATTAGGTTAATTTCTCGAGTTAGGTTATGTTCCGGTATCGGTTATGTATATCTAAGCTAATGTTAATATCTATATAATATGGCATGTACAGGAGTGGAAGAACATAGATGATATTACAGGATACTCTGCTAGAACCCACTATATATTGTTTACGTTGTGGTATCCATAGTCGTAAATCACATCAATCTGATGTGCATTCATTATGGAAATAATCACTTATTATCGAAAAATATATATAAAGTGACTAAAATCAGTCACATACGTAATATTTCAACAGCAAAAGGCTAATCTAATCCCCACAGAACGTCAACATATAATTACAATCTCTATGTTCCTGCTTACCTCTTCACTATTTCTTTGGTGATCAACAGAAGCCATAATACACAAATAGGATAATACTTTTAATACTTTATTGTATGAAACATTTGTTTTTTGTTTTTGTTTTGTTTTTCTAATTGTAAACAAACTGCGCTCCGATACTGCTTCGCTTCCCAAGACCTTTGAGTACTGCCTAATCGGACTGAAGTTGTCATGTTTATAGCCTCCCTCAGCCCAATACTTACTCAATAAATCAGCGCTTCTATCCTCGGGGACAATATTGCAAAGAAGAGATGGAGTCATAGAAACGATTAATAAGATATTTAAGGCGGGCAGTAAATAGGAGGGAATAGAAATTATGCGATTTATTTGAGTGGGAATAACTCGCCAATATAAGGAATAAAGTGCGTGAGTATGAATCATAGGGATACCACTTAAAAGTCATTTAAGTATTGACCACATTAAACTTACTGTATGCAGTCAAAATCCCACAGGGGATACCAAACCATCATCATTCTCTGTCTTCGTTACTTCAAGAAGCCAAAAGAATGGGGCACATTGTACCTGGTGTGAGTGGAGGTCTAATAATGGGCGTGATTCTTCTAAGATTCAAAGATTCTCGACGGAGTGATGTAATTTCATAGCATTTTTCGCAATATATGCAATAACAAGAGATAGATTGTAACTTTGCAAGATGAAATGAAGTATTACTTTTCGGAAGCTATTCAACCCTTACCAGACCAAAGGTTTTCTCCGGTGTACAATATACTAGAACTAACCATGACGTATTCCTTTAGTATGCAAAACATATATAAAAGATCCTTACCCAATTAGGCTGCTCCTAGGGTAGAGGATTTAAGCTAAATGTAGAGGGTATGGGATACCTGCGAGGAAACTATCTTTAGGGAAATTAGAAGTACATACATACATATACCAAAGGCTTTTCCCCCCTAACGTGGGAGGTAGCAAAAAAACAAAGACATAAAAACCACTCCCACCCATTCCATCCCCCATGTAATCCACTCCCTTCTACCCTATTCCCTCCCTCTTTTCTTGGCACCTCCTAGATGACGGGTCATCCCTGCATCTTGTCCACTGCCCTGGGTCAGAAGCAGTGTCGCAAGACACAGCACATCCACAGCAAGGCTGCTTCATTAAATCAGCAACCTCCCTTCTCCACCCACTCATGTAGAAAAAAAGACGGGGAGAAATCCTTTCGGGCTGCGTCAATTTATTTCTCATACATACTCCCGCACCCACCACCCGCTCCCTCTCATGCATCACAGCATCATCCATACACAACCATTCTCCATTCACCCCTGTCTTCTGTCCTCTTCCCTCCTTCCTCAACAGACATTCTCCTCTCTCCCAATGCCCCCCTCACCCCATCCATCCATCTCATCCTAGGTCGACCCCTCATGTTCACTTCTTCCACCTTTGCCTTCCACACCTCTTTTACTAATCCTTTTTCACTCATTCCTTCTATATGTCCAAGGAGCGACAAGCAAAAAGCCAGGATCCCCAGGAACACAAGTCTTCTCTCTTGGGTGGTACATAGTCCACAACATGTGTCATCACAATGGGACACAGTGCCACTGCCATACTGACCAGATATACCATCGCAATAAGTGGTACACATCCTAGGAGGCTATAATCCACCTTTTTTCTCGGAGTTTTCCTGAAGCGCCTGAGTCTCCGCAGCAACACTTGTAGAGAACCATAATGCTAATGCTTTGAGCGACAGTGCACCCCCTAGCAGGCCAAATGGGGGGCATATAAAATCCAATGGAGATATATCTGTTAGTTGAAGGGAGGAGGCAGAAGAAAAAAGACTGATGTAAGCGTTCCAGAAGACTGTTGAGAGATCGGCTGATGCCCTCTAGGACCCGTCCCAGCTGGTGCAATGAGGCTGATCTTCGAACACGACCTTCCTCTTGAAACCCTTCCAAAGCCACAGCTTTAAAACCAAATCTGTGGAAGAGGCCATGGTTATCATCCGCGACTCCAGAAGCTTGAGTAGCAACCATGCATAGTAGCGTGCGGACTTGGTAAAACCAACCGTGGTAACTGTCTGGCCGTGGGTGGTCATCCCTATTCTTGAATGTGTACTCAACTTCTTCTTACACTCCTTCTTTTCTTTCTCATTTAAGCAGTTTACACTAAGTACCTCCCTACCTTCTGCCCTTTTCCTCTTTCCCCACCTATATTCCACTCTCTATATACCTTCCACCAGAAAATTATCTGATATTCCCCGACTCTCTCCCCTTAGAACATGTACATCCTTCACTCTTCCGATTATACTCCTGGTTACCACTATATAGGCCACGCTCTATCTACCACCCTTCTATCCACCACCCTCTCCCATGTGTACTTATGCTTGACTTTCTTCCTAAACACTGTATTTGCTATCATCAACTCTCTTTCAAGACACATCTCTACCATCAACTCTCTACTACGATTTTTTCCTGGAAATCCATTCTTCCCAATCACTCCGTCTATTGGTTCATTTCCTACCCTAGCATTAAGGTCTCCCGATACAACTACATTGACATTTCTCCCTAATCCCTCTATGCACTCATTTAAATCCATCTACACTCTTCTCACTACCAGGCACATACACACTTACAAAAACCCACATCTCCCTTCCCAGTTTCACCTTCATCCACATTAACCTTGAAGAAACCTCCTTCCACTCCACTGCACACTTACCTATCTCTTCACTTACTAGTATTGCCACCCCTTCTCTCCTTCGTCCTCTCTTCACTCCTGAGAACCTCGCAACTACACTCCTAAACGCATACTCGCCCCTCCCTTTCAACTTAGATTCACTTACTGCTAACACATCCATCTTTTATTCTCACAAACATACTGCTTATCTCTTCTCTTTTACTCTCATCTGTACCACATCCACTCACATTAAAAGACAAAATGTGGAGGAAAGACGCATTGTGGTGAGGCAAGACCACACTTTCCATATTGCTGCAGAGCACGCCAAAATGATCAGCTTATACACGATATCTACTATTACTTCAAGATGTCTCCGTATAGGTAGAAAAGTTATGCTAAGTTCCAGAAGTTTATAAATGTGGATGCTCACTGAATCCCGAGCCATACCAGACACGATGGCTATATATGAGCCAGTGTGTTAGTTGAATTTTGGAACAATGACATATTTTTGTTACTTCACAACAGAAGTAAGTGACAATAGTTCCCTGCAGGCTGGAAGAATACTACATGAACTGAAATCTACGTATGATGAGTAGAAGACGAGGTCCAAAGAGATTTGCTCCTTTACTGTATACCACAATTAGGTAAATACAAATTGGTATATTAATGCGTCATGGCAATTTTGGTGTTCTGTGATTATGTCCTTGAAGATCTGGCAAGTTTGAAAGTCATATTCCAGTCAAATGGGTTTCAGCTTCATCGTTTTGTGACAAAGGAGCGTGTTTTAAAAATACTGTGACAAAACTTCAGGAAGCCAGTGCTAAACCTGACCAGCACTAGTGTTGACGACGAATCACAGTGGCTTCCACTTAGCAAAGTTCACTAAGAAGGTGCAGTGAAGCTGTACGCCAAATTCTTACAGAGGGTTGATCTGTGCGACCTAGTTCTGAATGCTCCAGTAGATGTGAACCATGTGAAAATACTGGATGTAGTGTTGATGGGAGATTAGGAGCAGTTTTTGCCATGAGTTCTCCCAGTTCGTAAAAAAAAAAAAAATGCAGGGTTGTGATCGACAATGGCGTTCTGTATTAATTGATGACAATATGAAGAAAGGAGGGTGGGAGAGCAAACACGTTGTAGAGTTTTGGCAGAGTCTGCGCCGCCTTCCTGATTATGAAGACGTCGCGATCTTTATACTGCAAATAACCTCCTTGCCATAAAACACTGCAGAGTAAGGACCCTCTCCAAATTTAATGCCAACGAAACAAAGCTAAGGAATGCCTTAGGTGTACGCGTCTTGAGACCATCATCAACAGTGTAGAAACATCTCCATCCCATGTTGATGTCAGTGCTAGGCTTAATCACTTGTACACCAACCCAAGGGAGAGTGAAGTCAAGACCTCCATAGTGCCCTAGACGTCGAGGGCGACCCTACTTGTCACTCTTGGAATACCCATTCGATGGGAGCGATCCACATCTTCGAACTTCGGGAACTGGTTCGCCGACGTGTTCTGGAGAAACCTCATCCAGATTACACCCCCACCCTTTCCCCGTAGCAATTTCCCTGCGCCAGCAGGAGGAAGGCTGACTGTGACCCATGGTCCTTGAGGCCACAATGTCCATCACCCCCTACTCGCCAGCGAGCTCGTCCTACTACACGGACACGGATCTGCGGACCCCCTCACGGTAAGATGTAGCGCGGTTTTTGCAACTGCCGATAGGGTGGAAAAAGACGGAAGCTGAAATCAATTATAGGGGGGTGCTGGCATGTGATGCACACAAAAGTCACATTGATATATGTATCATTTATTACCTAGTTGTGCATATTTGATTTTTCCATGCTATTCTATTTTTCTATGGTGTTTTTATTTCCTCTACAAACAATATTGTCAGTTTGTTTCAGTTCTAAGGAACCAAGAAAATAAATCATCATGCAGTACACTTCACTTTCTTTTATCCTTCTAATAACAAGATAGGGAGGCTGGACTGCTTAGACATGGCAACAGGGGTTGCTATGGTCGAAAAAGGTTGGGAAACGCTGATCTAGGTATTATGCACTGCATATCCTGAATGCCCTAAGGAAGAAACCCATCACCACTCCTATCTTTACCCTGATGGGATGATGGCAATAGAAATTGTTATTATTTTTATCATTTTTGTGGGGGTCTCCGTAGGCTTCATCTGGTTGCCATGTTTTGTGACGTGTGTGTATATCCAGGAAGGAAATCAATATCTTCCTCTTCTAAGGAAAACTGAATAGTGGGTCCTACCTCGTTCAGTGCAGTTTGAAAATTGAATATTGAATGGTCTGGGTGTGATGAATAGGGTCCATGTAATGTAGCCAAGCTGCATGTTCGAGAGCAATGTTAGCAAACGGTCCTGCTTCCAAAAACACCATAAACACGTTTGCAAAGATTGCACTCAGCGGAGAACCCGTGGGCATGCCGTTTTTTATTTATTCATTTATTTATCTATTTATTTTTAAACAGCAGTCCTGGAACTTGAAATGGTTGAATTGGACAGAAAGCTCCACAAAGTCGACCAAGTCGTTAGGGGGCGTGGTGACGCGGCGCTGGTCAAAACCAGACTGGCCGTCACACAACTCGAGCTAGGCCTATATACTCGCCGTAGTTAGCAAGACGTCTCGGCCAGCTCCAGCCAGCAGCCAATCAGAAATTCGGGAAAGCTCTCCGAGGACCTTCGCTGAGCCGCCAGCTTCCTTTGAAAGGACGGCATCTTGCCGAGACATCCAGTTCTCTCCCGGGCACGACATCTCCAAGCAGCAGTCCTCTCCAGCAAGTTGCCTCGGACGCAATTCTCTCCAGCAAGTCGCCTCGGGACTATTTCTCTCCAGTAAGTCGCCTCGGGCACAACATCTCCAAGCTTCCAGTGGCCCTTCGCTCTCAGTCCACAACACTTGAAGGCCCTCACCCTGGACCTTCCCTCCTGTGGCCCTTCGCTCTCAGCCCACGACACTTGAAGAGGCCCTCACTACAGACCTTCCCTCTACGAACCTAACCACAACAGAGGCAGGGAGAAGTCGATATTTACCTTCTCAGTTTAATTTCCAAGGAACTCAATCACTTTATCAGATGGAACACAGATAAAAAGAGATTTTACGTCTAGACTGGCAAACTTCTTGTTGTGTGCAAAGATATCTCTGATTCTGTCCAGTAGGTCTCGTGATTGTTTGAGATGTGCTCCAGTGATGGTTCCCAGGAGAGGAGACAAGATACCTGGCCAGCGCATTTGTTATTCTGTGAGAAGTACTCCTCAACTCTGCTGTTATAGATCTCATAGGTATATTATTTTTGTGGGTTTTGGGTAGTCCATGCATAGGTATACTTGGGAGGTTTTGCACGAGACGAAGGAATGTCTTGCCTACATCGAATCTTTTGAGAAAATTTCTTGCCTTTTTCGCGAAGTTTTTCGTCTCGTCTAATCCTGTCTGGGAGCCTTTACAATACGCATTTCCATCATTGAGCAGGTCTTCCATCTTCCGTGCGTAGCCATTGCTATCCATCACCACTACTCCACTTTCTTTTTCAGCGGTGGTGATCCTGATGGAAGGATCCTTGGACATCACCTCCAGAACTTGCACGTGTCGTCTGGATATTGTTGGGTTGGGATGCTCGTTGGGTGTCAAGGTGTCAAGGTGTCAAGGTGTCCCTGTGTATAACCTTGCATGAATCTACTGCCGTGGTATCTGAAATTGTTCGTGATCAAATCAATGTTCTGTCTTCTTCTTCTTCTTCTTCTTCTTCTTCTTTCTTCTTCTTCTTCTTCTTCTTCTTCTTCTTCTTCTTCTTCTTCTTCTTCTTCTTCTTCTTCTTCTTCTTCTTCTTCTTCTTCTTCTTCTTCTTCTTCTTCTTCTGGCTGCCGGTTACGAACATTAGCCCTAAGCTGAGCAATTGGGTCTCGATGTCGGATAATACTTTGCTGGGGAGATTCACTATAATTGCAGGCCTTCACATTATAGTGAATCTAGGCGTGTGTGTGTGTGTGTGTGTGCTTACCTAATATAGGATAGGAGAAACACTAGTTGCAGGATCCCGTCTCCCACTCCTCAGTTTCACATACCAAGCCTCAAATTCATGTATATGCTTGATTTTCAATTATTATATTTAGATTTCAATTCATACATTCTTCCACCTAGTAAACTATATCAAGTGTGCATCTACAATGAAAACTATTTCTTCACGTGCTTTAGACTTGTGGTTTTTCTTAATTTGTTCTCGTGGCCTCTTAAAGCTCTCCCATCCTTAATTAAGAGATCTCCTCTGTCAATGCAATTTATCCCTTCTAGTAACCTAAATGCTGTAACCATATCGCCTCTTTCTCTTCAATCTTTGAAAGTAGGCAGGCCCAGTTCTTTTAGTCTTCCCTCATATGATTCTGCCAGGATGGTTGCTGCCTTTTGTATTTTCTTGATCCTGCGTATACCTTCACTCTGTGTGGGTACTATACTAATAACGCATGTTCTAGTCTTGGCCGGATCAGGATTTCGATGTATGTGTGTGTGTGTGTGTGTGTGTGTCGCTCCTTGTTAAACAAGTAGTAGGTTACGACACCCGGTCTATCCAAATACAAAAATTGATAAGAGGTTATTTTCACTATCGTGCTTTGAAGCGTAATCGCGCTCAATGTCATGAAATAAGAATTATGTTATAGTATTGAAATTTACCTTTATTCACATGGCCATTCAACATAAATCATTGTGATGATAATGAGCCTTGAAGTACGATTGATTGAGAACTGTCGGATTCTCTCATTTCTAAGGGAGATTTCATATAGTTCTAAAGGATTCCCTTTTTTTTATTTGATTTTTATTGTGATAAAAAATATTATGTAGCGTAATTATAAAAGGTTAGATAATTCTACTGCCAATAAATGTGATGCTTACAACTTAAAACATCACACCAGAATATAAAACTTGGATCCATCTCAAATAACATTGGAACATCAAAAGAAAACATTGGTTTGGCAGCCATATTATCGAAGTGGAAACTGGGGATTGGTGCACGCCCATTTATTTTTGACACTTCCAATCCCCAGGAATGGAAGAAACTAAAATAATATATCACATTGATGATGAAGAAACTCCCTACCTCGTGAAAATTCCGAAAGCCCCAGACAAAGTAACTCTTGCAGACTTCAAAAATGTCCTCAACAGACCAAGTTATAAGTTCTTTTTCAAGTCTATGGACGATGATTTTGGGTAAGTTAAAATGTGAAAGGTATATACGTATGTTACAGATTTATGCGCATAGGGCTTTTTTCTTCCACCTTTAACGTAGCCCGTTGGAAGTTACGAATATAAGGAAATCAAAACGTGTAACTGAAACAAATTTATTCCGATTTCTCTATGTATATGAAAGAAACTTAAAACGGTGAAGCATGAAACTTAGAGATACACTAAGATTGTTCATATACACATTTAATATATAGGAAAAGATATAATAGGAATTGTAGATGACTGGTGAGTCATCAGTGAATTTCATTTGCATAAAGGGGACCTCGATCTACATGGAAATTTTTTGTTTACAAATGGTGTGAATTTATACATTTTGGTTTCTGATTGGCATATAGGCTACTCATCTGGTTGGAGCATACCAACCTATGTCCAGAAAATACTAAGGAAGGGGAGAAGCCCAAAAGTCACTTCAGTCAACCAAATGGGCAGTACTACAAATTATACAATTTACAAGCAGAGTAGCTGAATGTACTAGAAAAGAAATTTACCATAGATGATAGATTATTAATTGTTTAGTAACATAAATTGGAGATTAAGAAGTGATGAATATATATTATATGTATGAGAATGATTATTAAAGTAATTCATTGAACAAGAATAACTGCTGCTTGGGACTTGGTGTATTGGAGACTTCAGCTACATCATTGGGCAAAAGAAGTTCCATTCCATGTCTGAATCGCTTGACAAGAAAAAGGCATGCCGATCCTTGATCATAAATCTTTAACCCCTGGTAAAATTCCAAAACATGTAAACTCAAGAGACTTAACATGAAACTTGCATTGTCCAATAGCTTGATATGATCATTTTACTCATTTTTACTGCAAACTAATGTTTTAATCCACTTCCCCCTAACCCTCCTATAATGCTTATGGTAGTTTCTGACTGGTGATTATTATTATTGTTATTTTTTTAATTAGCTAGAAATATGGCTTCAAAAGTCTAAGAAATGATAATTTTTCTAAAATGGAAAACTTAATTGATGTATTTTTTCTCCATATACAGCCTCTTAATATCACATGAAATAGTTTGCAGAATAAATAATAATTGTAACCATGTTCTTGATATTTTTGAAGCCTGTAACTATACATACATACATACATATACCAAGGCTTTTTCCCCCTTACAAGGGAGGTAGCCAAAAAGGAAAAGGCATAAAATCATTCCCACCCATTCCATCCCTGAATACACTCCACACCCTTCCACCCTCCCTCTTATCTATAATAAATATTATTACTTTGTAACACGTATTTGCCAATATTGGTTTAAGAATTTTTTTTTTTGTCAAACACACACTTATGAAAGTTTCAAATATGGTATCAAAAACATGTACATCTGTATTTTTTGAGTTAGCAAGTGCTATGAGCCTTCCCCACAGAAAGGTTTCCTTAAACTTCACCTGCAACTTCAGGAGGCATTATAGGTGGGACAAAATTATTGATTTCCAATGGAAAGTAGTTTCTGAATCATTGTAATCCCACCAAAAGCTGTGAGAAAACAAGTTTCATTTTGATTTGCCTGTGAGATGGGGATTTCCTTCTAATAACAGCTTCACATAGCTTCACAACATGAAGACTAACTGATTTTGAATTCAAGCTGAGAAGCCTACATTTTAACTGATGTATATTGGGACCAATATATGGGAAATTATTTAGGCTGATTTCGATCATGTCATAAAAATGTTCTGAACCACCACCCCTTGTAGGTATTTAAAAAAAAAAATGGAAAATGACTAGGTATTGACAGTAATAGACATTTTATCATCCTCATGTTATCTTGCAATAAGAATGTTAAGTTATCTAATCTCTTCATACATTATATTACATCAAGTCACATTATCTAATTGTACTATTAATTATTAATTTTGTAAATTTTTCATAACATAGAGTTGTTGCCACAAGCGATTGATACATCAGATAATGCCAGTTAGATTACAATGTGTTTTGCTTGAACGAACTCACCAAACCAAAATTAATCTAATCTAATCAGACCAAACGTAACCAAATGAACCTAACCAAATCTAACCAAAGCAAACCTAACCAAACCAAGCCTAACCAAACTAAATCTAACCAGACCTAACCAGACTAAACCTAAGTGAACCTATCTATTGATCTATATACCAATGGTTTTTTCCTCCTTACAAGGAGGGTAGCCAGTAGAGCCATGCACCCAGTCCCAACCATTCCACGCCCATTTACTTTAATTCCCTCTCATATTAGGTCCTCTTGGAACTTAGGTTTACTTAGAATTCAAGTCTAAGCAAGCCTAACTCATCTTAACAAAACCTAACCTATTCAAATTTAACCAAACCTGACCTAACCAAAACTAACCTTAACTTAACCAAACCTAACCCAACCAAACCTAACCCAACCAAACCAAACCAAACCTAATCACACCTAACTTAAGCCTATTCAAACCTAACCAAACCTAACCTAACCTAACCAAACCAAACCTAACCAAACCAAACCTAACCAAACCTAACCCAACCAAACCTAACCAAACCAAACCAAACAGAATCACACCTAACTTAAGCCTAACCAAATCTAACCTAACAACCAAACCTAAGCTAGCCTAGCCAAATCTAATTAAACCTAACAAAACCAGACTAAACTAAACTTTTCACAACCAAACCAAATCTAATCTAACCAAACTTGATAAAGCCTAACCAAATCAAACTTTACCTAACCTAATCAAACTTAAACTAACCAAATCAAACCTAACCTAATCAAACTTAACCTAACCAAACATAACCAAATCTAACTAAATATAACCAAACATAACCAAAGCTAAACCAACCAAACTCAACCTAGCCTGACCTAACCAAACATAACTGAACCCAACTAAACCAAACATAACTGAACCAAACCTAATCCAACTCAACCAAGCCTAAGCAAACCTAACCAACCAAACCAAAACTAACCAAAACAAAACTAACCAAAACAAACCAAATCTAACCTGTCACCTGATAGACATAGCAGGATTATGGAAGAGACATATGGAATCCTGCAGAACATTAATGTGGCTTTAAATTGTATTGATGAATAAATGCTGGAAATTATAGAAACTGATTTGTCCAAGAGTGAAATATGTGCCAGTGGTATGGTCCCCACATGGTGAAAGATTACAAAGGATTACAAAAGCGGAGCATGCCGGGAGGAGACCTTTTGGTCCATATCCAGGTCAGATGCAAAAAAAAAAATCATAATAATAATAAATGAATAAATAAAAACTATAATAATGTACATAAATAAAATACATAAATGCATAGGTATAGTTAAATAATAAACAAACAGGTAAATAGAAAATAATAAAAGATTAACATATAACTAATAATAAATGAGAATCAAACAGACAAATGATAACAAAACAAAAACAAATAATATAAAATAGATGATAATCATTACAGCATCTTGCTTAGGTGTTTATCTAAATGATATAAACATGATTGAGAGACTACAAGGGGCAGCAAACCAAACTGGTTCCCAATCTGCCAGATAAACCATATGAGCAGAGGCTAAAAGCAATGGATCTGTTATTGTTGAAAGATTTAAGAGAAAGATATGATAGGATTACTCTGTTGAGGTTGCTGAAGTGAGCAGGTTATATCAACAGAAGGGATCTCTTGATTAATTATGAATAGGAAGGCTTTAATCCTTGTTTACTACCTTTGTCAGCATTGTGTGCCTACACACAATGTCTGAAATCCCAGAAATATTCATATAGGAATGGTACATAGTTTAATTTTAAAACTTCTCACTTAGATGTTATTCTGAATACTATGAACTAAATGTGTTCAACTAAAACAACATAAAAAAGAGTAAAAGTTACAAAAAATTACACATCCCCATAATCTTTTCTTCACTGCCAGACACAGTATTGCCAGATGGTCATGACTTGTACCATGTTTGAAGCCTAGACATCCCCGATGTATTCCAGCTTCTCTAGGCCTTATGCTGCACAGGTTACTGTGTGTCATAAAGTTTTTTAAATCGGCCCTACTGTTCTTTTGGCTGTTATATAATTTTAAGCCACATTTTTATTTATTTTATTTTTCATGCATCCATTTTTACATCCATCTTGTATTTCATCTCTGTTATCAAGGATAACTTTGTTTTATTTATGTGCTTACATTTTTCTGGATTAAACTTGAGTAACCATTTCACTGGCCACCTTCTCGTTTCATATATATCCATATGTAATTTTTTTTTAGTAAGCTTCATGTGAATACAGAATGGCAGGAAAGAATACCTGAGCCTACTTGAATAAACTAGAACAATCACTCATAAATAACAGCATGGAAGCCTCACCCTAGAAATCAATAGTGATGTTGCTTACACTCAACAGTTGTGAACAGAATGAAAATACCCTATTGTAAAATTAATGATAATGATATGGGTTAATGTCACAAACTCCAACCTATTGGGAGGCTAGGATGGTGCCCCTATCAGAGGACTTTGTGTGATGATGATATGGTTTAATGTTACAAACACCCCCTGTCGGAAGGCTAGGACGGTGCCCCTCACAGAGGACGTTTTAGCATGGAATTTAATGAACCATGCCCTTGGTTCAACTTAGCCGTTGGCAGGATTCAAACCACCACCTCCTCGACCTTCACCGCAAGTAACGACACCCTAACCCGCTCAGCCAGCAGGGGATTTGATAAACCATGCCCTTGGTTCAACTTCATCGGTGGCAGGATTTGAACCGCCATCCCCTAAACCTTCACCACAAGTAACAACGCCCTAACCCGCTCAGCCAGTAGGGAATTTAATGAAACATGACCTTGGTTCAGCTCTGCTGGTGGGGGTGCTTGAACCATCATCCCCTCGACCATTGCCACAAGTAATGACGCCTTAACTTGCTCAGCCAGTGAGCTTACTTATAGTAAAATTAGATGGTCAAATCTTCCAAAGGTAAAGAACTCTAAAATTCTGGGCCTTGCATTTGATACTTGCATGACTTTGTGCCCACATATCAAGGACCTGAGAGCAAAAATCAAGAAAACTAACCTACCTACATCCCTCTCAAGAACTGACTCTGGACAACAGAAAGAAACTCTAAATAATCATCTACAAGCAATTCATAACAACCACACACAATTACACCTTGACTAATGGTCCTGCCTAAAAGATGTTGCGAATTTCCTGGAGGCCGCAGGTCTTCTGCAAGAGAGACCAGGGGCAATGAATTGATTCATCGAAAATACTATATTCAAGGTATCAGTAGAAGGACAGTTACTTCACCTGAATTGCCATACAGAATACATTA
The DNA here is from genome assembly GCF_046742065.1 of Oratosquilla oratoria. Taxonomy (NCBI): domain Eukaryota; kingdom Metazoa; phylum Arthropoda; class Malacostraca; order Stomatopoda; family Squillidae; genus Oratosquilla; species Oratosquilla oratoria. The sequence continues at coordinate 48,548,529 of NC_134782.1, forward strand.
TATTGCACTACACTTCAGACATCTCTACAAAAATTTCTTCAGTAATTAAGGGTTGAATGGTGGTCGCAACTAGTTTTTGAGGTCTGTGATTCACCATCAAAAGAGGACTGGGGTAATGGATTGATTGATTCACACATTAGTGTCTATTGTGCATTTGTATTTAATTGTTGATAACTAGTACTTCTATCGTTGGGGATTACATTGTTTCAAGGAGATAGATTTATTGGCAAGGGAGATACTTTAGAAGAGCAGTAGAGAAGGATAGTAGAAATTAATACATATTTTTGGAATGGAGATTGGTCTCTACTATGAAAAGAAATTCGTGCAACTGGTGTGTCACTTGACTTTATAAAATCTGCATTGTCAATACCCGATGTAGGGCTTTCCTTTGTGCAGGTCTCATGTACAGATGTGTTTACTTACTTAGTTTACTTAGTGAAGTTCCAAGGTCAATCCTCACAGCCATAGTGGACTACCGCTGCTGCTAGTCCTGTTGTCCTTCCTTGCGAGGGCCAGTTGGTCTGGTATTGAGTTTGGAGAAAACCTACTGATGGCGGTGTAGCCTGGCACTGGAGGCTCGTCTGGCACCTTCTGCAGAAACCTGTCCAGTTAATGTTTGAAACTGTCCACCGAGCATTTGGTTTTCTCTCTCACCTCTTTTGGGAGGACGTTGAAGATTTTTGGCCCCTCATGGCCTAGGCTGGTTGCTAGTAGGGTCTTAATCCTTGCCGGGGCTCTTGATGGGAGAGTTTGTCTCTCACACTTACGCTCATGCTTTACACTGTGGTATGGCTTGATTGTTGAGGGCCATATATCCAGATATTCTTTTTTTTATCAACATTTGAAAATTTGTAAACAACATACTCTTATTCAGTGTAGAATCAATGTTTATTATTTTGTTGATACAGAAGTGTGAAGTTTAACATCAAAGGACAAGCTGATTTTCATAATTTTTTCCCGGCATATAGACTGCTACGTATGTTTTATTTATTTATTTTTTCCAGACCTGGTTAAGAAAAAAAATTGTCTATAAATTTGAATATTATTATTAATAAATTAATTTGAATAGATAAGATAATAATGTTTGATATTACAGAGTGGTTAAAGAAGAGATAGTGGATGATGATGCCCCCCTTCCATGTTTCAATGGCAGAGTTGTCTCCTGGGTAAGCTATTATTTTCTCTGTTTCTTTTTTCTTTATTATATCTACATACCAAGGGCTTTTTCCCCCTTACCAGGGAGGTAGCCAAAGTCAAAAGGCATATATCCACCCATTCTACTCCCATCCACCACCTTTTCCTCCCTCATCTTGGTCATCCCTGTATCCCACCCACTGCAATGGGACAGAAGCAGTGCAGCAAAACACAGCACATCCACAGCATGGCCACTTCACTTTCTTATGTGTGTATATTTACCAAGGGTTTACGAGGTTGTAAACAGGGTGGGAGCAGTGTATATGGGTTACATCTCTTTTCCTCCATTCACCAAACTTTGCTTAAAATTTGCTTAGAGTGTTGGCTTGGATTATATTTTCTTCCAACTTGTTCTCAAGTCTACATTTCACACCCTACCAATCCCAAACTCAAACTCACCCCATCCTTTCAACTTTGTGTCATTTAACATTAATACATCATCTTCCTTACCACAAACAATCTGCCAATCTCTATGTTTTACTCACATCTGTTCCACAGCCTCACACATTTAATGGTACAATTATTAAGGCTGTAGTCAGAGTCCTTGACCCAGACACTCTGATGCTGGAGTAATTTAACAAGGAAGTACCAGCAAAAAGGTCAGTCATGATAGGATTTAGTAAAGTTCATAGAGACATAGTTCTAGAAGTGGTAAAAGACTGTTGGTAGACAAGGAACAACTGTAGTCCAAATGTCGCATCGTTTTTCTATAAGTAGAGGTTTAATCTGTAACCTGGACAAGTGATGTGTGGCCCTGGTGGGCACCTTTAATTCCCAAAAGCATCACCTGCAAACAAATTACCATGCAGTAAGTATCTCAGTACAGGGGTAATTAGGTAAATGGGCTCAACATAGACATCACTCCAACATATCTCCCTAAAGAGATCTATGAGAGGAGCTGAGAACTGCTGCTAACTACTGCAGAATTGTGAATTTCTGTAAATAAAACATATGGCAACAGTTAATATTATAATTTTCAAATACTCAATAATGGTTCTGATTATATTGTAATTATGCCCACTTTCAAAACCCATCAACCTCCTCACCTCCATCAAGAGGTGCAGCCCTGACTGGCTGGCATTTGGTCATCAGACTGGGCCCAAGATCTCTATCAATTTACAGTAAACTGGATTTCTTACACTTTTCCACACATAGGGAGCTGACAACCAGCAACTGTTCTCCACTCCCAACCAAGTTCGACTGTTGACATAGAAACCATCCCACACTGATCCAACACAGACAACAGTCCAAAGTTCCTTCCTAGAAAGATCTGTGGAAGGTTCCAAGGACTATTGCCAGCTACTGTGGCATTATGGATTTACCGCACAGTGAAACTCGAGGCAACAGTAGATTGATTAATTGAGGAATGTCAAGATTGCCTCTGTATTAGTTTTAGTTGTACCATTGATGGATACCTTCTTGTGGTGGCCCTGAAAACAGATATACATACATACATACATACATATACAAAGGTTTTTTCCTCCTTACAAGGGAGGTATCCAAAAAGGAAAAGGCATAAAATCATTCCCACCCATTCCATCCCTGAATACACTCCACATCCCTCCACCCTCCCTCTCATCTTAGCACCTCCTGGATGATGGGTCATCCCTGCACCTTGTCCACTGCCCTGGGTCAGAAGCAGATATAGGAGAAAATAATTTCCTCACTGTACATCTTCATAGCCCATCAACACCATTACTCCTCTGGAGATGCAGACCCACAGAGCACTTTGTCTAACCCAAGGTCTCTCTCTGTCAACCTTGACTATCCTCCACTTTTTTCACACGAGGAAAGCTGACTACTGACATCCATTTCATTCCTCTTCCTATTGCTGGGTTTCATAGAGATAAATCCTGACTAAAGGTGTTGGTGCACTTGGCATTTCCCACTAGTATGCTACTTGATTTTGATACTTTGTTCGAGTATAAATTACTTCGGTTACGATCTTTGTTTTACCAAATTTCCAAATGTCAAGTTACTTTTGCATCACGTAGTGCGAAGCTGATGAATGAATTAAGAGAAGTAAAACCTACACAAATATAACACACATTGTTGAGATGTTCTAATGGAAATCTAGGTCATTGTAACCAAAGCCGTTCCTACTGAAATGAAGTAACAAAAGCAAGGAGCATGTTAGCCTGGTGTGCCTCTACCTTAATACAATACAGGCAGCCATTTTTTTTTTTTCTTTTTTTTCTTCTTCTTCTTCTTCTTCTTCAGGTGGATTTAGAGAACTCAAGGAGTGTTGCATGTTATTGTGAGTTTGCAAGTTTTCAGTCATTGAAATTTAGGGTAACAACTATTACAGTATGGTTATTGGTTTTCGGGCCTATTTTGTAAATGTACATAGTTACATAGGTATCTCAGAAGTATGGTGGGCGATGCTGGGCTGGATAGAGTGGGAAGTGAAGTGGTGTGGAGGAGAGCAGTGGTGGAGGGGGGGAGTTGGGAGATAGGATTGATGAGGAAATGTTGGGATGGTTTGGACACATTGAAAGAGTGAGTGAAGAATGATTGGTGGAAGAGGTGTGGAAAGCGGAGGTGGATGGGGTGGGTATGGGGAGCAACCGAGGGTGAGGTGGGTGGATGGGGTGTTGGTGATGGTGGGTGTCTGTTGAGTTGGGGGGGGGGAGGAGAAAACAGAAGATGGGAGTGGGTGGAGAGTGTTTGTATGTAGATGGTGCAGTGATGTGTGTGGGGGGATGGAGTAAGTATGTGTGAATGATATTTTTATGCAGCTCAGGGGGAAATTTCTCCCTGTCTTCCCTTTTTCTCCATGGAGGGGCAGGGGGTCGCCGATTGAGTGAAGTAGCATTGCTGTGGATGTGCTTTGTCTTGCTGCATTGCTTCTGACCCATGGCAGTGGGCGAGATGCAGGAATGACCCATCATCTAGGAGGAGCCAAGAAAAGAGAGAGGGAGGGGTGGTGAATGTGAGTGGAGTATGTGGGGATGAAATGGGTGGGAGTGAATTTATGCCTTTTGACTTTGGCTACCTCCCTTGTAAGGGGGAAAAAAGCCTTTGGTATATCATGATAGCTACATTGAAAATTATTGAAAACTGTTCTTTTAATTTTGTGTGTTTTTACATTTTTTTTTTATTATTATTACAGATTGTTTCAGCAGACAGCAGTGTAGTATCAGACAATATATCACAATGTGAAGATGCTGATGGTCAGCCTCCACCCTACCAGTAAGTTACAATGATAAGGTATTCTAGTAAGACCTTTAGGTCCATAATAAGGGATACTGAAAGAAAATATGTATGCAAATAACAAACTAAATAAAAATGGTCAGTCCATTCCATTGCCCTTGGTGTCTCTTACAGGAGGCCCATGTCTACCAGGAAACTGGCAATGGCCTCCAGGCCCTTAAGTCACTAAGGGAAGAAATATTGTGAACTTGTCTTAAGATTGTTAGTATGGGCATAGTAAAACGAGGTATTCTGTGTCTTATGTGTGGTGGTGGCTATGTGGGCAAGTGGTATGTTTCCTTGATGTTGATTCCATTCACAGGGTTGTCTTCAGAAGAGACAACCAACAATAGAGGAAATGAAAGGGACACCCACGGAATTCATGGCTGGTGCAGGTTGGTCAAACCCTTCAAGAGGTGTTTAGAGCAAGAAGAGTATGGGAGCTTGCTCAGAGAGACCATGGGTACTGGCATTGGCATGTTAATGAAACAATGTAGTCCCTAGCATTTACCTAGTTGTATTACATGGGAAGGGAGCTATGCTCATGGTGACCTGTCTTTGTATCTTTCAGCATCAAGTTTTTTCTTAAAATCTTGAATAGTATTTACACTGTTTCTTTATCTAAGTTATTCCAGACATCCAGCACTCTGTGTGGATTTTTTTTTTCTATAGTTATCCTTTTTAAGTTTCTTTTCATGACCTTGTTTTTCCATTGTCATATTTTAGTACATCATTCCTATCAAGGATTTCCATTCATTTCATGATTCTAGAGATAGTCAGTAGATCACCCCTTTCTCTTCTCTGCTCCAGTGTTGGTAGTTCCAATTTGGATAATCTTTGTTCATATGTTAATTTGGAAAGAGCTGGTGCCAACTTTGTCATTGCTCTCTGTATTCTTTCTAATTTCCTTATATTCTTTTTAGTACTGGGTGTCCATAGTGTTGCTGCGTATTCCAGTTTTGGTCTAATCAATGTAACTAATATTTTTTTAATCATTTCTTCATCCAAATAATCAAATGCCACTTTCATTGACCTTAATAGGTTGAAGGTTTCTCTGACTATTTTGTTTACATGTTTATCCGGTGTCATGTCTTTGCTGATTATTACTCCAACGTACCTTTCCGAGTGCACTTTTTTTATTTCTTCTTCACCAATTTTATAATTTTTTGAGATTCTGTTTTAACTTTTTCCAAACTCCACTATGCTACATTTCTTGATATTGAAGTTCACTTCCCACTTTTGAGTCCATTTCCAGATTTTGTCCTGGTCTGATTGTAATGAATCAGTCCTCTTCTGTTCTTACTTTCTTTAATATTTTTGCATCATCTGCGAAGAAATTCATATAACATTCAACTCCTTCCAACTGCTTCCAGTTGTTGATAATGATGAAAATTAATAGGTAGGAGGTAGAATGTAGATTTCTTTTACTATTTCTTTCTCCTCTTTTTCTCTTAAATATCTAGCTACATTGTATTTTTCTATAATACCATATACTACTATGCTTTTATTTATTTATTTTTTTATTATTATTATTATTATTATTATTATTATTATTATTTTTTTTTTTTTTTTTTTTTTTTTTTTTTTTTTTTTTTTTTTATCATCTACTGTGTCCCTGACCCAATTTTCTTTCTCTTTGATTACTTTAATAACTGTTTCCTTTGCATTTTCTTCCACTTGTGCAATTTCTTTAAAAGCTATTTTTTTGTTTTCCTGATCTACTTTCCATTGGTTTTTGATTTCTTGAAGATCTGTCTCCTTTATGCTATCTCCAACTTTCCCAGCCATCGCTTTAATTTATTCCTTTACTTCTCTTTTCAAAGCCTCGTTTTTGTTAGTATCTTCATTTTTCATCCTTTCATTTTCAATTTTCACTATGTTTAGTTCTTTTTTAGGTCACTAAGCTCTTTGTGTGTATGTTCAGTAATTTAATTTTATTTGGTTTTCACTGAAAAATTTTTTCTCCTTCAGCTTAGGGGACACAACAAGCCAAGTGGGAGATTCAACATGTACAGAGACTGAAAGTGTCATTTCCACCAGAAGAGGTAAGACTTAACCACAATTAAATTGAATTGGAAAAAAAAAATAGAGAATGGAATTGATTTGCTGACAGGAAGATTGGAGTAATACAGAACAGTGTATGGCAAGGAAAAGAAAGATACAATTCCATACTGTGCTATAAAGTTACTGCTGAACTGGATTGCATGTAGGAAAAATGAACAAGGAAAAATGAGTAAAGATGGTGTGGAAGGCAGGAGTGGCTGGAGTGAGACAGAAAGAGAATGAGATGGATGGGGATGAAGAGGGCTTTGGATGCACAGAAATTCTCTCTAACAAGGAAGGGATAGCACATATGTATGTATACCAAGCCCCCCCCCCCTCCCCTAATACAAGGGAGGTAGCTAAAGTCAGAGGCATAAATTCACTCCTGCCCATTTCATCCACACATGCTCCTCTCCCATTCACCACCCCTCCCTCCCTCTTTTTTTGGCTCCTGGATGACTGGTCATCCCTGCATCTTGCCCTGGGTCAGAGGCAATACAGCAAGACACAACACATCCACAGCAAGGACACTTCATTTAATTGGTAATCCCCCCTCTCCATCCCCTCATGCAGAAAAAAAAAATGGGGAGAAATCCCTTCAGGTTACGTCAAAATATCATTCACACATACTCCCTCACCCCCTTCCATGTATCACAGCATCATCCATACATAACCTTCTCCACTCACCCTTATCTTATATCTTCTCCCTTCCTCAACAAACATTCCCCTCTTCCCCAAAGCCCCTTTTACCCCATCCATCCATCTCATCCTTGGTCACCCACTTATGTTCACTCCCCCACCTCTTTTACTAATCTTTCCTCACTTGTTCTTTCCATATGTTCAAACCATCCCAATACTCTCTTATCAACCCTATCTCCCAGGTTCCTTTCCCTCCCCACTCTCCTCCTCACCTTGTTTCTCACTCTATCCAGCCTAGGAACCCCTACCACACTTCTCAGGCATTTCATCTCAAACACATTTAAACTCTTCCTCTCTTCCTCACTTATGTTCCATATTTCTGCCCCATACAGTGCTGTTGTCACAATTACCCCTTCATACAATCTCATAGCATCCATTCCCAAAATATCTATTTCTCGTAGCACTTTTAAACCCCCAAGGCATTAACTTGCTTCTCTCAATCTACATTCTGTCTCAACCTCCACTCCTCTCTTCCCCACCACATTTGCCCCCAAGTATCTAAAGCTATCCACTTCCTCCAGTCTCTCTCCCTTAATACTTCCAATTTGCTGCTATCCTCTCCTCTTGTACATCCCATCACTTTACTTTCTGCATTTATCTTCAATTTCCTTCTTTCACACACCTTTCCAAACTGTCACTATCTTCTTTAATCTCTCCTCTGATCCTGCTACAAATGCAGTGTTGTCAGCAAACAACTGGCTTATCTCCCATTTTTCTCTATTTTCTTTAAGCATCCCCAATCCCTGGCCCATTACTCTTGCATTTACCTCTTGCACCACCCCATTCATGTACAAATTGAAGAGCCAAGGCAACATGACACATCCCTGGTGAAGTCCCACCTTTGCCTCAAACTGCTCACACTCTGTTTCCAGTTCTAGCATAGGCTCAACTATTGTAAAAATTCTTGACTGCTCTCAATAGCCTTCCTCCTATCCCATATATCTGTAGTTCCTCCCACAGTGCCTTCCTGTTTACCCTGTTATCAGCCTTTTCCAAATCCATAAAACCCCCCAAAAAATCCTTACCTTTTCCTAAAACTTTCTCACATATCTGCCTTACCACAAAAATCTGATCCACACAACCGCTGCCTAACCTAAACCCACACTGTTCCTCTCCCAATCCTCTCAATCAAAGCCCTCCCATAAGCCTTCCCAACTACACTCAACAAAATGATCCCTCTGAAAACTACTACACTCACATTTGTCCCCTTTTCCCTTGCAAAGCAGAACTATACAGGCACTCCTCCAGTCTTCCAGCACTATACACTCTTAGACAAACATTAAACAACCTCACCAGCCAGTCCACCATCATTGTACTTCCCTTTTTTATACACTCCTCATTACACCCATCTAACCCAGGTGCCTTACCTGCTCTCATCATTTTAATAACTGCTTTCACCTCATCTTTCCTTGTTTCTCCATTTTCCTCATTCATCACTGTCATTCTCTTACCACTTCCCACTGCAACTACCTTACCCTTCCTATCCTCCTTCACATTTAGCAACTCTCTAAAATACTCTGCCCATCCTCCTCTCTCTGCTGTCTCTTCCATTATTATCTCTCCATCTTCACCTTTTACCTTTTCTTCTCTACTTTATTCCTCTCCTCTTCCTCTCTGAATTTCCTTCCAAAACATCTCTTTATTACTTTCAAATAGTGCAGAAGATAAAGGTGAAAGATGAGTATTGTTTATGGATAAAGAAATCATTCAACCTGAAGAGGTATTCTTATCTGTATCATAAGCTATTTTGAGTGGATGAGGAGGGGGATACATGGATCAGGTATTTGTGGTAAGGCAGATTTGTGAGAAAGTTTTGGGAAAAGGTAAGGATTTTTTTTTTTTTTTTTTTTTTTTTTTTTCTTCTTCCTTTATGGATTTGGAGAAGGCTTACAACTGGGTAGACAGGAAGGCATCATGGGAAATATTGCAGGTATATGGGATTTGGAATAAAGCTTGTAGGGGTAGGAAATAGTTTTTAAGAGAGTAGTAGAGCATTTGTTAACCACTTCCATACGGTGACGCCTATGTAGGCAGCATGAGGAGCAAGTGGGTACTCGATGATGCCGACGTCGGCATCTTGATTATATTTATTGTAGTCGTACCTACGTAACCTCCATTCTCTCTAAACTGGCTTCATCATATTTTCTGTGGTTATCAAAATACACGGGTGAAGGAGAACAAACGATTGAGCACTGACTTTATTTTTTATAATGCAATTATTATAATGCAACATCGCACGTCGGGCAGCTAATGCTGCCAGACGTGCGATGTGCCCTGGAGTGAAGAGATTAAGATTGGAAATGGAGAGAGTGAGTGGTTTGAGACAAAGGTGGACTGTATGATGTCACCATGGTTGTTCAATATATACATGGATGAGGTGGTATGGGAGGTAAATTTGAGGTTGTTTGGCAGGGCATTGGAGATTGTTAGAGATAGTGGAGAGAAGTGGGAGGCTAGTCAGTTGTTGTTTGCAGATGACACTGTGCTTGTGGTGAAATTAGAGTAGGGATTAAAGCAGTTAGTGATGGATTTTTGGAAGGTACATGATAGGAGAAAGTTGAAGGTAAATGTGATAACTGGGTAAAAGTTAGGTGATGAGATGTGCAAGGGGAGAGGGAAGCAGCAAATTGGAAGTTAGTCCTAAAGGAGAGAGGTTTGAGGAAGTACATACATACATATACCAAGGCTTTTTACCCCTTACAAGGGAGGTAGCCAAAAAGAAAAAGGCATAAAACCATTCCCACCCATTCCATCCCTAAATACACTCCACCCCCCTCCACCCTCCCTCTTATATTAGCACCTCCTGGATGACGGGTCATCCCTGCACCTTGTCCACTGCCCTGGGTCAGAGGCAGTGTCGCAAGACAAAGCACATCCACAGCAAGGAAGTGAATTGTATTAAGTAGTGGGGGTTGCATGTAGCAGGAGGAGTAGGGGTTGAGGTGAACTGTAGATTGAGAGAAGCAAAGGTCTTGAGGATTGAAAATTGTCTTAAGAAGTAGGGTTCTGTGAATGGATGCAAAGAGGAGATTATATGAAGGGGTGATTTTCCCTGTGACATTGTATACTGGAACTTAAGAGAGGCAGAAAGGAGAAGTTTAAATGTGTTTGAGATGAAGTACCTGAGAAATATGGTAGGGTTGCAGATTAGATAGAGTGAGAAAGGAGGAGAGCAGGGGTGGAAAGGAAGGCGGTAGATAGGGTTGATAAAAGATAATTGGGATGGTTTAGGCACATAGAAAGAATGAATGAGGAAAGACTAGTGAAAAGAATGTGGAAAGCAGAGGTGGATGGAGTGAGCATGAGGGAACAACCAAGGATGAAATGGATGGATGGGAAGAAAGGGGCTGTGAGTAGGGAAGAGAAAAGGCAGGGAATAGGTGTGAATGGAGAATGGTCGTGTATGGAGAATGTTTTGATGCACCCGAAAGGAATTTCTTCTCATCTTCTCTATTTTTCATGTGAGGGGACAAGGAGGGAGGGTCACTTTGTACCTGAAGTGGTCCTGCTGTAGATGTGCTGTGTCTTGCTATATTGCTTCTGACCTGGGCAGTGGGCGGGAGACAGGGTGATCCTTCATCCATGAGATGCTAAGATGAGAGGGAAGCAAGGAATGTGGATGGGAGTGGAATGAGTGGGGGAGGGTGCATCCCTTAACTGTCTACCTCCCTTACAAGAGGAAGAAGCCCTTGGTATATAGATAGATAGAATGCTGTTTTCCACAACTGTTTCCATTTATAAACCTTATCTAGGTCTTATGATAATTTACAATACTGGTCACATTTCACTTTTTCATGATTTTGGTGTCAACAAATAAGGTAACTTAACTGCCCATTCCTTTCGTCATGCCAGCACCAAGCCTTGGGAGACCCCATTTGTTATGTCTCTCCAGTCTAGCATCTCATCCATAATCACATAAGCCTATCCACAAGGAAATCCATTCATTCATTCCAATGTACTTCCCTAACATTTCCATGTCAATCTTACGTGTTGTATATTCACACAGCCATATCAAAACTCCATACCATTGATTGCTATTCAGGTATCCCAGACTTATCCATAGGAACCACAAGCCATGCCTTGTTGCAACTTTGTACTTGCTGATTTTTTTTGTGACCATGTTTTGCTTGTTTTAGCTAACTTGTATCTTTTATGTAGAACGTGTTTCCTTGTAGTGTTTATTTTAGTAACACCAGTTTGTTATGCACAATTTTTCTTTTTCTTTTTGGGGGTTGCCTTGTATGAAATGAACTAATACTAAGAGTGTCACAGGATTTGTCTAAATAGATATTGATCATGCAGTAGAAAAATGAATGACAAGTATGTTTGAAGGCCATAGTAATGTCCAAGGTTTTATTAGAAACTTTAGTAGAATTCAATGCCAAATTATAAACTAAATGAAGTGAGTCCTACTTTAGTCACTACAAGCCAAGCCAGAGTAATTGCCTCGTTTGCTCTAATAGACTACCAGAAAATATATTTGTATTGGTAATTTTCAGTATCATAAGGTCACTTTGATTTCTAATAATGAAGATATATTGTTGATAAAGATTTTTGTTTGTTTTTATTTTTTTATTTATTTTCTTTTCTTATTCTTTGTATATATATTTATTCATTTATTTTTATTTATTTATTTATTTTTTAAGTGAGAATTGCTATGGCTTGATGCCAAGTGGGATTCACAGCACATTTTCTATCCATCTATTCTTTGTACCCTGCCCATGTATTTCTTGTTTCCTTCCTTTGTTCTCTTATGTTTTAATTTAATTTTGGTTCCTCCTTGTAGAACGCCACCACAGAAGTTCCCGTCACCATAAATATGATAAATACAGTGACCGTCATTTGGCAGATGGTAAGTTATAGTTATACCTTGTGGCTCTTAGTTGTGACTATTCTTTTGGTTATGGTTGTATCTGTTATTGTAGCTTTGTCCATTTGTTTCATTTAAATAATTGATTTTTTTTTTATTTCTCATAGTCCTGCATTAAATATGCTTTCCTTATCCTGTGCCTTTGCCATTCCGTGTTAAGTTTTCATCCTTGATTGCCTAGTTGTATCTAAGGGAAGTATGATAGCATGGATGGTATGGCTTGATGATTCCAAATGCGGAGTTGATGCTTCAGGATTGGTTATCCTTAGTTGAATAATCAACTGCAATCTGGTAGCAGAGGTAGATCACTGAGGTAAATCCAAGGCTGGTAAATTGCAATTAAATCTTTAATGACTGACTTATAATTATGTCATTTTCACTAAGAAGACAGTGCTGATATATGATCTATTGCTTCTATCAACAGCATTTTTAGCCAAACCTTTCCCATGGCCTTTTTATCACCTCATTCTGTTCAGATATGAATGTGCATCACATCTTTAATCAAATTTGTTTTCAGCATAGCTTAGATTTACTGTTCGTTGATGCAAAGAGAATAATCTAAATGAAAGAGCAAGAGGCTTAACTTATTGTTTAGAACCACTGTTCTTCACTGTAAGCATATTAATTATTCTAAGAATAACTTGTACTTTTGTAGTGTTTGACTTCCATCACTGGAATATTATTTCATTGCAACTGCTCATGTATCAGGCTTGGATTGATGCTTCCATATCACATGTTTATGCATTGACAGTGTAAAATGTAAGGAGTACTTCAAGTTTAGATATCAATCACATAAATGTTTTAAGATATTTCTCAATTATTCGTGAAACATTAAATTTAGACTAATTTTTATTATGTTTTATATGTATATATATATGTGTGTGTGTTGTGTGTCCAAGTTATTATAGACTTGGGTGGTTGTGTAGAATTTCCTCTCTGTCTTAAGTAGCTTTCAAGTGTGGGCTCAAATATAAAGGGGGAGGAATTGCCCTCCATCCTATATATGAAGAATTAATCTTTCTTAAGATGATGAATTACCCTGACAGCCTTGAGTAGGCAACAGGTGAATTCTACTAAGACCAACTCTTAAATAGTTACTCTTTTTTCATTAAACATTGTTATTGCTATTGTTATTATGATTATTTATTGCTGCTGCTGCTTGATGTTTGACAGGAAAAACATACCAAGAGGAGGATAACTAATTCTATAACTTTGTCCCAATTAGTTGCCTTCTACAAAACATGGAAACACAACACATATGGACTGATGTTTATTAAAGTGAAGGAGGGAAGAGGAAGATGGTTAGAGTACTTGTATTTCCGAGAGATGTTGAATGTAGAGGAAGTTAGGGATTTATTTATTGTAGCATAATGACTGTGATGGGGGAGGAAAATGACTGGGCTATAAGAAAAGAAAAGTTACAAAGTGTATTGAAAACTATAAAAGCTGTTGAAGCACCTGGGTTGGATGGGTTTCATGTGGAGTGTCTTACAAAGGGAGGAATATTTGTAGTGGATTGTCTAGTAAGGTTGTTTAATGTGTGTCTGAGGGAGAGGAGTGTACCAGAGGACTGGAAGAGTGCTTGTGTAGTTCCACTTTGCAAAGGAAAAGGGGACAAATGTGAATGTAGTAGTGTAAAGGGGTCTGTTGAGTAGTTAGAAAGGCATATGGGAGAGTGAGAGGATTAGGAGAGGAACAGAGGGAGTAATTAGTGATAACAGTGTGGGTTTAGGAAAGGAAAAAGGTGGTGCATAGATTATATTTGTGTGGTAAAGCAGATGTAGCAAGACACACAACATCACAGCAAGGCTGCTTCACATAATTGGTGACCCCCCTCTCCATCCCCTCGTGCAGAAAAAGAGATGGAAGTCCCAATGGTCAGGATACAGAAATGACCCATTCATGAGGAGCTAAGATGAGAGGGAGGAAAGTGCGGTGGAGGGGAGTGGAATGGGTGGGAGTAGGTACATGCCTTTGACTTGTCTACCTCCCTTATAAGGGGGGAAAAGCTCTTGATATATAGATAGCTAGATAGGTAAAGCAGATATGTAAGGATTTGGTTTTCTTAACCTCCGCATTGTAATCTTAAGTATTGTTCTTCATTGGCCTGAAAGTCTAAGCAGTTTTACGTATTCATTGAGGCTGAGAAATCAATGCCAGGTACCTGCTTGTGGTGGTCTCAGAAAGATAGACACCAGAGCTACCCATTTTCAAAACCCGTGAACTCTCCATGAACCCTCCTTCAGGAGCCACAGATATGAGGGTTGACACTCACTCACTGGACTCCGCCCAAAATTTCCTTACCAACTTCATCTGTATTTCTTACACTTTTTCTCATGTGGACAGCTAACATACAGCAACTGCTCCTTCCTTCTACTACCTTCAGCCGTTGACAACGAAGCTGTGCCACACTAATGCAAGACAGACAATAGTCCAAAGATTCCTCCTTGAGAGATCTGTGGGAGAGCCCAAAGACTATTCTCAAGTCAACATTTAATTATCATTGAGGCTACCTGTAATATATTTTTTCCTGTCAATGAAACTCAAGGCAACACTTATTATTAGGGTACCCCCAGTGTAAGGGGGAAAAAGCCTTTGGTATATGTATGTTTAATATTTCTATATTTTGTATGTCTTTTTCCAGTCAATGAAACTCAAGGCAGCACTTATTATTAGGGCTACTCCCCCCCATGTAAGGGGGAAAAAGCCTTTGGTATATGTATATATGTTTGATATTTCTATATTTTCTTTATACAGCATTACGGCTAAATGGTCATGGTGGGGGGGGTAGGCTGCGAGGAGGACCTCCCCATGCCTACGAGTCTTCCTCCATGATCTCCTCAGACCTTGAATCCACTTCCTTCTTTGACTCTGACGATGATGCTTCCAGTCGTGTCACGGCTACAACAGGTAAGCGAGAGCAGAACGAAATTTGTATATCACGAAAATAAGGAAGCTTGCTGGCTGAGCGGGTTAGGGCGTCGTTACTTGCGGCGAAGGTCGAGGTGAGGACGGTTCGAATCCTGCCACCAGCGAAGTTGAACCAAGGGCATGGTTCATTAAATTCCACGCTACAAAGCCCTCTGTGAGGAGCACTGTTCTAGCCTCCTGATAGGGGGAAGTGTGTGACATTAAACCATATCATCATCATCATCATGAAAATAAAACTTCTTTATATTTTATTTCAACACATGTATTCTTCTTTTTGTACACCTTTAATGGGCCTACACAAGATGTAGGCAAGATCATCATATTAAGACAGCAGGGTAGGATTTGTATTGCATACATATGCCAAGGGCTTTTTCCCCCTTACAAGGGAGGTAGCCAAAGTCAAGGCATAAATCCACTCCCACCCATTTCATCCCCACATACTCCACTCTCTCTCACCATCCCTCCCTCTCTCTTTTCTTAGCTCCTACTGGATGACGGGTAATCCCTGCATCTTGCCCACTACCCTGAGTCAGAGGCAGTGCAGCAAGACACAGCACATCCACAAAACGTATTCGTAATAGTGGATTTGTATTAATGGGGGCAAATTGAACAGATTTAGGTTTTAAGAAGGAAATAGACTAGAACTGATTTACCGGTAGTGATCAATGAATGGAATGGACTTTGTAATCATGTAGTGAGCACTGAAACAATAGAGTGTTTTAAGAGAAGATTGTCATTTTGTGGATAGGGATGATGGGTAGTAATGGACATGGAACTGCTTAGTGTAGGCCATATGGTCTCTTGCAGTTTCCTTCATTCTTATTTTGATTTATGTAGTGTGGCAGGAGGCAAAAGAACCATTATCCCCCGATGTACTATGATGAAAGTGGTGATGTTTGCAAGTCTTTTGGTGTGGCTGTGTGCATTGATTCAACAATATGTACCTCATGAAATGGATTTCATTCTTATACATGGAATGGGTTGGGGGGTGGGGGGAGAGAGAGTATGTGTGAGAAAAATTTGACACAGCCCGAAGGGATTTCTCCCCGTCTTCTTTTCTGCGTGAGGGGATGGAGAGGGGAGTTGCTGATTTGATGGGATGGCATTGCTGTGGATGTGCTGTGTCTTGCAGCACTAATTCTGACCCAGGGCAGTGGACAAGATGCAGGGATGACCCGTCATCCAGGAGGTGCCAAGATAAGAGGGAGGGAAGAGGTTGGAGGGGAGGAGAGTGTGACAGGGAGGGAATGGGTGGGAGTGGCTTTTATGCCTTTGTTTTTTGGCTACCTCCCTTGTAAGGGGGAAAAAAGCCTTTGGTATATGTATGTATGTACATATATAAGATTTATTTGGTACATTTTCTTTTAATTAGGGTGTGGGGTTGTTATTCAGTTGTATAGATTTTTTAATGTTTTCATTTTGAACCAACAGCAGGCAGCAGCAGTGTTTCTCGCATCCATGCAAGGCATCGACGGAAAAAACAAAAACGGCATCGCCTGCAGCCCATGTCCCGAACGTCCTCCATTTCCTCCATTACAGACTCAACAATGTCACTCAATATCATCACTGTCACCCTTAATATGGACACTGTCAATTTCCTTGGTATTTCTATCGTTGGCCAGTCAAGCAAAGGGGGGGATGGAGGAATCTATGTTGGTTCAATCATGAAGGGGTGAGTGTTTACATCTTCTGTTGTATCCATGTGTTGGGTTTTTTATTGTAGAGCTGTGAATTTGATTCTAGGATTCATTCAGAGGCCAGGAATATTTTTTTGCTGTATGCACACAAAAGGTTGTACTTTTTGATTGATACAAGAATGTATTGAAAGTTTATATTTGCTGTTTTACAGAACTAGAAATACAGAATTTTTTTTTGGAATATCTCTTTTATTCCTGTGAGACTTAGGGTTTGATGATAATTAATATATACTAAAGACTTTCCCTCTTACCATGGAGGTAGCCAATAGTAAAAAGGAATGATAATAACAATAAAGATAGCAGCAGCAACCTCAAGGTTGGTTTTTTGTTTTGCAGAGGGGCAGTGGCATTGGATGGGCGTATAGAGCCAGGAGACATGATTCTACAAGTAAATGATATCAACTTCGAAAATATGAGCAATGACGAAGCTGTACGAGTGCTAAGAGAAGTTGTTCAAAAGCCAGGGTGAGTATTTGACCAGGTAAAGCTAAGTTAGGTCGTGAGTTGCCGCTATTGCCTATTCCCGGTACTTTGCATTTGTTTCGTATTGAAGTTCATTTCCCATTCTTGGCTCCATGCAAAAATAGTATCTAGATCTTTTTTGTAGCAGTCCACAGTTCTTAGTTTTCACTCTTATGATTTTTGCATCATCTGCAAACATGTTGGCAAACCTTGTATCTTTCGTCATGTCACTGACATAGAGAAGAAACCGTATTGGTTCAAACAGTGAACTTTATGGAACTGTTCTCATTGTTGCTTTCCATCTTGATATCTTGTCCTTTATTAATTTCCTCATCTATCTTCCCTTCAAAAAAATCTTTCATCCATTTTAGTAGTTTGGCTCTTGGTCATTGATATTTTACAGTCCTTTTACATAATTTCACTATTGTGCTGGTCATTGATACCAGCCTGTAATTTTCCAATTGGGTAGCTAGTGGCAGACAGCTGTGGGGCAATTCTTGAATCCATTCTCATAAGCTGTGATTTTATATACTTCTTAAACAGTGGTACATATTTCAAGATCTTTCATGTGCCTATTGTTAATTGGATACTGGTTAATTGGAACCCGCCTTTATGTATAATTGTTTTGTTTTTGCAGACCAATCAAGTTAGTTGTGGCCAAATGTTGGGACCCAAACCCGAAAGGTTACTTCACAATTCCTCGCACAGAACCAGTTCGACCAATCGACCCAGGTGCCTGGGTTGCTCATACCCAGGCTTGCAGAGCAATCCCAGGCATGTACCACGTGACCTTTCATTTATTTGTAGCTGTAAAAGTCACTATATTCATATTTTTAATCATAGTGTACCACAGACAGTTTTGCTTTAGTTAGATGGAACCAAGTTACAAAATCTTTGGAGTCTCACTGATTAGCTAACCTTTTGACTAGATTAGGAGAAAAATTGAAAGAGGGTTGCCTATAGAGGACCAAGTGGTACTGCTTGCCAACCCATGCATGCCATCACCAGCAGATCCTGCTGGGGCCTCGGCATTACTGGAGTAACACAGGTTGGCAGGAGTTACTAGGGTCTCCTCCATGTTATACTATGTGCCTTGGCTTTCCCCAGGGCTATAGGCCCATGTAGACTTTCTAATTTACAAAAGATCAGTAATAAAGATACTGAATTTGTCATTATTTGCATTCTGCACATCAGATAGTTAATTAGTTTTCATGGGGATGCTTGAACTAATGAAATGCATTGAAAATGGATGTATTGAAGTAGAAGGTAATACATTTGAAGGCCTTACCTGTTAGAACACAGTATCAATTGATAAATAAAAAAGTATCACTAAAGCAATGGAATTTGGAAATATTGTTAGTCCATGGAGAGTTATTAAGTAGTATTACCAAGTTTTCCATGAGGTACTCAGTAGTTTTGTGGAAAAGAGTAGTTATCAGAGTATGCGAGAACCTGCTACTTCCCCAACAGGAGAGTTTCCCGGTCGTCCTCCTTCTGTCAGCACCCTCACCTCTACCAGCTCCTCCATAACCTCCAGCATCCCGGAGTCCGAGCGTGAGTAATCACTTAGGTTACCATCTCCCTGTTGATCTTATCACATCACTTGAGTTTGCCATCATCCTTTTCTTTGTACTGCATCCTTCTCAGTCTACTCACATCATTCACAATTTGACATTTTAATGAAATGGTGGTAGAACCAGGGACAGATACTTGCATGTGGTGGTTGTGTAAGATGGACAAAAAAAAAATGTCCATTTTCAAAATTCATAACCTGTCAACTCCCTCACTTCCAGCCCCTCAAGGACACATCCCCCCCCTCGCCCCCCTTTGTAGGGGAGGGGCCTAGGGGGTTGGAGATAGTGAGAGTTGTGTGAAGTGAACCAGTCGTTTGTTGATGACACTGCACTTGTGACAGGGTCAGAGGAAGGTCTAAGGCAGTTAGTGACAGAGTTTGGAAATATATGTGATAGGAAAAAAGTTGAAAATAAATGTACGCAAGAGAAAGGTGGTGAGATTTACAAGGGGTGAGGATGGCAGTGAGTGGGAGGTAAATCTTAAAGGAGAGAGGTTAGAGGAGTTGGGAAGTTTTAATTATTTGGGTCACCAATAGCAGAGTTGATCAGGAGGTAAACTGTAGGATGAGGGAAGCAAGTAAATGTCTTGGAGGAATGAAAAATGTAATGAGAAATACAGTAGGTATGTAGGTATGAATGCAAAGAGAATACTTTATGAAGAGGTGATTGTGGCCATGAAACTGTATGATGCAGAGACTTGGAATGTAAGAGAGAAAAGAGAAATTTAAATGTGTTTGAGAAGTGTGCTGGGGGTTATAAGGATGGATAGGGTGAGAAATGAGAGTTGAGGCGGAAAGGGAGCTGGCAGGTAGGGTTGATGAAAGAATACCGAGTTGATTTGGTCTTATTGAAAGAGTACCAATATGAGTGTGGAAAGCAGAGATGGATGGAGTAAACTTGTGAGGAAAACCAAGAATTAGATGGATAGATAGGGTGAAGGTGGATGGTTATGGGTAAAAGGGGAATTTCTGTTAAGTAGGGAAAGGAGAAGGGAAGGTGGGTGATAGTAGAGACTGGTAGGGAGTGGTTATATGTGAATGATATTTTCACTCCGCCCAAAGGGACTGCTCCCCATCTTCTATTTTTCTGCAAGAGGGGATGGAGAGGGGGGGGTCGCCGATTAAGTGAAGTGGCCTTGATGTGGATATACTGTGTCTTGTTATGTTTCTTCCGACCCAAGCCAATGGGTGGGATACATGGATAACCAGTCATCCTTGAGGAGATAAAATGAGAGAGAGGAAAGGGTGGTGGCTGGGAGTGGGTACTTGCCTTTTGACTTGGCTACCTTCCTTGTAAGAGGGAAAAAAAAACCTTGATATATAGGAAGATCGATAGGTAGTGTACAGGAATGGAGCAACAGCTTCCCACGTAGAGTGATAGATGTATGGAACAAATTGGATGAAGAAATAGTGTGTGCAAACACAATACAACAATTTAAGAACAAACTTGATCTTGCGAGATACAAAAACGGGTCATCACGAGCATAGCTCCCCTTCCCGTATGATAAAACTAGGTTAATACTTGTTGGATCCTGTCTCCTTCTTTCCAGTTTATCATGAATTCACAACTGTAAGAGAGATCTGGTGCAATGGATTGATTAGAAAAATACATACATACATATACCAAGGGAGGTAGCCAAAGTCAAAGGCATAAATTCACTCCCACCCATTTCATCCCAACATACTCTACTTCCATTCATCATCCCTCCCTCCTTCCCTCTTTTCTTGGCTCCTCCAGGATGACTGGTCATCCCTGCATCTCACCCACTGCCCTGGGTCAGAAGCAATGCAATATGCAGAAGCAGTAGATATGTAAAATACTATATTATGTTTGTGTATTAATGCAATTTTTTGGTAACTTGATTCTACATACTTCCATTTATCTGAGAATGTTTAATATTTCAGGCCCATATGAAGAAATGAAGCTCACTGTCAACACTCCCATGGACACCATAGTTAGGGCCATGGCTGCTCCCGACTCCGGCCTAGAAATCCGCGATCGAATGTGGCTTAAGATTACAATTCCTAATGCATTTATCGGTAAGATAATTTTGTGGTAGCAGTAATTCAAGTGATTGATTAATTTTTCTTACCTGTTTTATGCCACATTCTACTCCAAATACCTAAAATATTCCACATACAGTCCCTCAAGTTTCATTTTGATATTCAACTTATCAACATCACTACACTTGTCCTCATTTACTTTCAAGTTTCTATTCTCTTATACCTTTACTGAGTTTGTGGAGGTTGTTTGAGAGGGGAAAGTCAAGGGTAAATATATATACATACATATACCAAGCCTTTTTCCTCCTGTGCAAGGGAGGTAGCCAAAAAGAAAAAGGCACAAAACCATTCCCACCCATTCCATCCCTAAATACACTCCACCCCCCTCCACAAGAGTGCTAATGGAATGTAAGTGTGAAGGGTGAGAGCCTGAAGGAAGTGGTGAGCTTGTATTTGGGGGTTGCACTTGTTGGTGAATGGAATGGAGTGACTGTGGAGGGGAATCATGTACTAAAAGAGGCAGGTAAATGTCTGGATGGATTGAATAGTGTTATAAGAAAGGTATTTTGTGGCAATGAATATATTAAAGAGATTACATGAAAGAATGGTTGCATCCATGCCACTGCATGGGATTTGAGTTTAAAGGAGGCAGAAAGTAAAAATTTGGATGTGCCTGAAATAAAGTGTGAGGAACTAGATTTTTTTCAACATGCTAATGCTATTCAAATTTAATGAATCCTCATAGTATTTAGTGCTGTTGAAGTGCCTCTGTGCTAAGAAAGTGACTTGATGGTGCAGTGGTCCCATTTGTGGCCACCACTACAGTGGTCCGGGTTCGAGTCCTGCCCAGGGCTAAAATAATTTCAGTATCACTGTGCTGTGGGTTGTTACTCCAGCTCTCATGGGCAGGTAGTTGGGGATGTGTGTGTGTGTATGTAAGGTTACAGCATTACCCATAGATCAGTCATATGTGAGCACTGAGCTCTCTTCTGGGAGGGTAATAGCTGTTGATCACAAGTCCAACACGTGATCCAAAACCATGGTGAATCTCACACACACATACACACATCGGGTGCTGCTACCTTTAGTTTCACTTAGGACTAATACTTCTCCTTTCTTCTCACAAACAAACTGCCAATCTCTTCCAGTTTACTTCCATATGTTCCACAACCATGCACATTTAATTACCCAGTCACTAAAAGTTCTGGATGGCCTCCTCCCCCCAGACCCCTCATGTGCTTTGACTTTTCTTAGAGGGAACTCTTAATCCCGTTTAGTCACTTTTTATGATATGCATAGGAAGCACTGGTAGAATCCCATTTCCACAACCACAAGGGACTTGAATTTTATATTGTTTCCATTAACAGTATCCATGATAATTTGATTTTGATGATTTTATGTTAAGAACAGAATAGATTGCTAGGAATTTATCTTTTTTGTTTTCATTAACTGTTTTTATATATTATTACATACAAATGTAATGGATTTTTCTATTGAACCAAATAGGTAAGGTAATAAAGATTCCTTTGTTGTTTATATAGGTGCTGATGTCGTTGAATGGTTGCATCAACGTGTTGAAGGATTTGGAGAAAGAAGGGAAGCCAGGAGGTATGCTGCTCAGATGCTCAAAGCTGGCTACATCAGACATACTGTCAACAAGAAGGATTTTTCAGAACAATGTTACTATGTCTTTGGTGACCTCTGCACCAGTAAGTATGACTTTTCTTTTGGAGGAGGAATGCAGAAACTTTAGATATTGCTGTTAGATGATTTTTTTTTTTTTTTTTTTATTAATTTATTGGCAGTAGACTGGAAGTGAACATTAAGGGAGAGCGACTGGAGGAAGTGGATAGTTTTAGATACTTGGGTGCAAGTGTAGCAGGAAAAGGTGGAGTGAAGGTGGAGGTAGAATGTAGATTGAGAGAAGCGAGTAAATGCCTTGGTGGTTTAAAGAGTGTAATGAGAAATAGACATTTGGGAATGGATGCGAAGCGGAGACTGTATGAAGGAGTGATTGTGCCAACAGCACTGTATGGGGCAGAAACGTGGAACATAAGAGAAGAAGAGAGAAGGAGTTTGAATGTGTTTGAGATGAGGTGTCTGAGAAGTATGGTGGGGGTTACTAGGCTAGATAGAGTGAGAAATGAGGAGGTGAGGAGGAGAACAGGGGTGAAAAAGGATTTGGGAGAGAGGGTTGATGAAAGAATATTAGGATGGTTTGGACACATGGAAAGAATGAGTGACGAAAGACTAGTAAAAGAGGTATGGAAGGCAGATGTGGAGGGAGTGAACATGAGGGGACGTCCTAGGATGAGGTGGATGGATGGGGTGAAGGGGGCTTTGGGGAAGAGGGGAATGTCTGTTGAGGAAGGAAGGGAGAGGACGGAAGACAGAGGTGAGTGGAGAATGGTTGTATATGGATGATGTTGTGACGACATGAGGAGGAATAGGCGGGGGGGTGGGGGGTGGGGTAGTATGTGTGAGTAAATTTTGACGCAGCCCGAAGGGATTTCTCCCCGTCCTCTCCTTATATGCAAGGGGGGACGGAGAGGGGGGGTCGCCGATTAAATGAAGCGGCCTTGCTGTGGATGTACTGTGTCTTGCGACACTGCTTCTGACCCAGGGCGGTGGGCAGGGTTCAGGGATGACCCGTCATCCAGGAGGTGCTCAGATGAGAGGAAGGGTGGGAGGGGTGTGGAGTGTTTTTAGGGATGAAATGGGTGGGAGTGTTTTTATGCCTTTCTTTTTGTGGCTACCTCCCTTGGAAGGGGGAAAAAGCCTTGGTATATGTATGTATGTACTAATTTATTGGTGCCTTGCATTTCACTAAGTGGAAAACCTGCTGCCTAATGGTGGCTGGCAATAGTCCTAGAGCTTTTCCATAGAACTCTGTGTGAAGAAACTAGACTGTTGTCTGCATTGCACCTGTGTAGGATTGCTTCTATGTCACTGATTTAGAGTGGTAGGGGAAGGAGAGTAATCGCTGTATTTCATTTTTCAAGTGTTGGAACTTACCAGTTTTGGAAACGTAAGCTCTATATCCAAAATGAGGAAACTAAATTCAATCATTCCTTGTATGACCTTCAGCCCACATGTCAATGTCTGAGGGTGAAAGTCAACAAGAAAATAAGTAGAGTAAAGAATGTTGAAAGCATAGGCTTTGGACAGCAGAATGAAACTAATCATAGTCTTCAAACAATTCTTGAGAACCACACTTGATTGCACATCCACAGCATGGCCCCACCAATCATGAAAGCATAGACACCTCACATGATGCACCAGAATCACCCAAATAAAACACCTGCACAGAAACTAAAATCCTCTCAAGAGAATATCACATAGAAATGATAGGAAGACAGTGGTATGCAATTGTCCCCCCAACCGCACCCAGCCTTCTCTTACATCTTAAAAGTGCAACCAACTGGGGAAAAAAAAAAAATGCACCAGTAGTATGCTACTCAAACATCTACAACCTGCCACATGCACCACACAGTATGTCCATATAAAAACACATTCACACTTACATATACCAAAGGCTTTTTCCCCCTTACAAGGGAGGTAGCCAAAAAATCAGACATAAAAACCATTCCCACCCTAATACACTCCAATCCCCACCACCCTCCACCCTCCCTCTTATCTTGGCACCTCCTGGATGACAGGTCATCCCTGCATTTTGTCTACTGCCCTGAGTCAGTAGCACCCGGTCTCAGGATTGAACCAGTCACTCATTTCTCTCTTCCACACAACTCCCAGTTATCTCCCCTTCCTATATTCCTGTTTCTTCTCCTCCTCCTACACAAGGAGGTCATTACCCTGACACCAGCCCTTCCACATTATCTCCGATTAGCCAGCAACTTAATAAGCAACCCAGACCTTTACACTTGCCTTGCATGCCCTAAACCCATAAACTGCATACACATCGCTTTTTCAGTAAATTTGAAGGAAACACTTAGTTTGTATTTACATTTGGGAAAGAGAGCTGTGTTTATTAAGTGACCAAAATGGTAAAATAGAGTAAATTCAACATAATTGTTATATGCACAAAATGGAGAATGATGAAGGAGAAAGACAGAAAATGAACCAACGAAAAGAAGATTGGATGTCAGCAAAGTGGAATCACCACTGGGGGTCATACCTAAGAAATTTTGTATAATGGATACCCCAATATCTGCTTAAAAGTTTGATACATATACCAAAGGCATTTTCCCCCTTACATGGTGGGTAGCCACAAAGAAAAAGGCATAGAAATCACTCCCACCCATTTCATTTCCCATATATTCCACTCCCCTTTACCCCCCTCCCTCCCTCCTATCTTGGCACCTCCTGGTTTGATAATAATGTATTTTCATGGTTTATAAAAGAAAGTGGTATACTAGGCAGAGGTTTAGAATTGGAAAGAGAATCTATGTATAAAAATGTCCTAAGAAATTGAGAGATTGCAAAATTGATAGAGGAACTAATGATAGAAAGTTGAATGCAAGGCAATGTACAGAAAAGTGAACCAACTAAAAAGAGCTAATCCCAAGACTAACAGGGAGCTAAATGATCTAAAAAAGGAATTAAACATGGTCAAAAGTGAAAACGAAAGAATGAAAAATGAAACTACAAACAAAAATGAGGTTTTGAAAAAAGAAGTGAAAGAACAAATACAAGCGGTGACCAGTAAAGTTGGAGAAACAAAGAGACAGGTCTCCAAGAAATAAAAAATCAATGGAAAGTGGAACAAGAAAAAAAAAATTAAATAGTACGGCAACAAGTGGAAGAAAATGCTAAAGAAGCTGTAATTAAAGTAATTAAGGAAAAAGATAATTGTGTCAGAGAAAGTGGATAAAAAAAAATGTATTGTAGTTTATGGTATTAAAGAAAAACATAATGTACCCAGATACCAAAGAAAAAAACAAGAGAAAGAAATTGCAAAAGAAATTCTAAGAGATACAAGAGGAGGGACAAGTAATGGACAAAGAAATTGAAGAAGTACATAGGATGGGACAATACTCTATAAAAAAAATATATATATATATAGATTGGCCAAACTGGATCTACCAACCCTGGAACAAAAAAAAAAGAGAACGAGGAGATCTACTGGCCATTTACAGAATTATGAAAGGGATGGAAGTCCTTGACAGAGAAGATTTATTAAAGTGGGATAAGACAAACAAGAGAACATGAAAAGAAACTTGAAAGGGATAGTTATAGAAGAGATCTGAAAAGAATAGTTTCCCACACAGAGTGGTAGATATCTGGAACAAATTGGATGAGACAACAATGTGTGCAAAAACTATACGAGAATTTTAGAACAAACTTGATGCTGAAAGATACAAAGACGGGTCGCTATAAGCATAGCTCACTTCCCGTATAATACAACTAGGTAAATACATCCATTACATGTCATGATTAGCTGCATGAAGGCAAACATGGGTGGGAAAAACAAGGTTTAAGTAAAAGTTGAGCACCAACTCTAGATGTAAGAAGGGGGTGGGGAGAGGTGGTGAGGTGGAGTGAGGTGACAACCATGCTTTTCTAGTCGTGGCCAAAGACAGTCTGTCAACAGGGGAGGGGAAAAGAGAAGAGGGCAATTGAGGCAGCAAGCTAGGCTTGCAGTGTGATTCTCTAAGGTGATCAGCTTCTTCATTGATTCCATCCAGCTGACTGAGTCAGGTCATGACCCAAGCTCTTAATGGGATACTAGGGAAAAGTGTCAATGCCTGGGAAGCCAGGCGCAAGAAGCATTGCACATGGATTCCTCAAAGAACTGCTGTCTGTCCCGATGCGGCCTGCTAAGGTGCAGGTGTTTTCTTGGGACAATGTGGTAGCTGACAGGGTCCATTCTAAGGATGCTGATCTAGCCAAGATAGAATGTATGGTGTTGGTACTACACATGCATTTCCTCATAGAACCGCTCGTGAGACCCATGTGGCCAGGTGGTAAGAGTGATTCCCCTGGGACATTGTGCTGGTTGAGTGGTCATGAGAAGATGTGAAGACAACTCCCTAACACATGCCTTATAAGGGAGGTAGCAAAGTCAAAGGCACATACCTACTCCCAGTTTACTCTCCTCCACCACCTTTTCCTACCTCTCATCTTAGCTCCTTGTGGATGATGTGTCATCCCTGTATCTTGGCCATTGCCCTGGCCAATATTGAATCCACCAAAAATGTACAACACTCACCAACACAAACCAGTATACAAAAAGCTGGAGCTGGAACCAACACACAACAGTTACACCCG
The DNA here is from genome assembly GCF_046742065.1 of Oratosquilla oratoria. Taxonomy (NCBI): domain Eukaryota; kingdom Metazoa; phylum Arthropoda; class Malacostraca; order Stomatopoda; family Squillidae; genus Oratosquilla; species Oratosquilla oratoria. The sequence goes on from NC_134782.1 coordinate 48,575,422, forward strand.
TAAGCGTATCCTAAACATACTATGGATTAATATAGACTTGCTAACAAACAGGGCTGCTCCACTTTTTGCTTAAACACAACATACACCACTTATTTAAGAAACAAAACCATCAATACCAAAGGACTTCTTTCCCCATACAAGAGAAGTAGCCTGCCACCCCCCACCCATCAGTGATTTCTCCCTACCCACTGCCCAGGTCAGAAGCAGTGCAGCAAAACACAGCACTTATGAAAACTCTTGACGGCACCTATTTACCTTTTCCTCTTTACCTGACTCGCCCCCCTCACTCTTTTTGCTGCCTTCAAAAACATATTTTTATCCATTTCCAAACTTCTCAATTTTATCAAAAAACTATACATACATAACCAATGTCTATTTCCCCCTTACAAGGGAGGTAGCCAAAAAACAAAAGCATAAAATCCACTCCCACCCATTCCATCCCCACATACTTCACTCCCATTCACCCCCTTCCCTTCTTATCTTGGCTCCTCCTGGATGACGGAGTGAGGGAGTACATATTTACCTAGTTGCATCATACAGGAAGGGGAGCTGTGCTCATAGTGACCCATCTTTGTATCTTGCAACATCTAGTTTGTTCTTAAATTCTTGTATGGTGTTTGCACACACTATTGTTTTGTCCAATTTGTTCCAGACATCCACTACTCTGTGTGGATTTTTTTTCTTCCAGATGTCTTCTATAACTATCCTTTTAGAGTTTCTATTCATGTCCCCTTGTTTTTCTTCTATCCCACTGTAATAACTCTTCTCCGTCAAAGATTTCCAAGCTTTTCATGATTCTGTAAATGGCCAATATATCGTCTCTCTTCTTTGTTCCATGGTTGGTAATTCCAATTTAGACAATCTTTGTTCATATGTCAATTTTGAAAGTGTTGGGGCCATCTTTGTCATTGGTCTTTGGATTCTTTCTATTTTCCTTATATTCTTTTTTGTGCTGGGTGTCCATAGTGTTGCAGCGTACTCCAGGTCTTATCAGTGTGACTAGTATTTTTTACCATTACCTCATCCAAGTAATTAAAAATCACCTTTATTGATCTTGGTAAATTGTAGGCTTCTCTGACTATTTTGTTTATATGCTTGTCTGGGGACATGACTTTGGTGATAATTATTCCTAGGTCCTTTTTGGAACCAACTTTCTTTACTTTGTACCAATTTTATATTCTGATATTCTTTTTTTACTTTTTCCAAATTCCATTATACTACATTTCTTAATGTTGAAGTTCACTTCCCACTTCTGACTCCATTCCCAAACTTTGCCCAGGTCTCTGTAACAATTCACAATCTTTTTCTGTACTTTAGTAGTTTTGCATCGTCTGCAAAGAAGTTCATATAACATTCTACGCCTTCATCCATGTCATTTACATATATAGCAAACATTATTGGGGCCAATACTGAACCCTGTGGGACTCCACTTATCATTTTTTCCCAAGTAGAGTTTTTAGCTTTGAGTACCACTCTCATATTTCTCCCATGCAAGAAATCCTCCATCCATTTCAATAATTTTCTGTGTACACCTCCTGTTGTCTTGAGTTTTCTTAATAGTTTTTTGTGTGGTACTTTATCAAATGCCTTTTGCAAGTCCAGGAAAGCACAGTCTGCCCATCTGTCCCTTTCTTGCATTATATCTATTAACCTTGTGGGGGGAAAGAATACTGCCACCAAGTCTTCCTACTCGAGTTGTAAGAAGCAACAGAAATGGGACTGGAATTAGAATTAGGCATCCTTCTCCCTGTAGCTCCAAAGGGGACATCCCTAAAAAATGTAAAGGCATAAGAGGGTATCAGAATTTTCCAACCAGTACCCTAAGGTTTGGGTCTTTTAATGTGCATGGGCATGGTATAGATGAGAGTAAAAGGGAAGAGATAGGCAGTATGTTTGTGAGAAGAAAGTTGCATGTGTTGGCATTCAGTGAAACTAAATTGAGAGGGAGAAGCTAGTGTGAGTTTGGAGGTGTAGTTGGGATGTTCTCAGGAGTGAAGAGAGGATGAGGGAGAGAGAAGGGGTGACTATACTAGTAAGTGAAGAGATAGGTAAGTTTGTAGTAGAGTGGAAGGAGGTTTCTTCAAGCTTGATGTGGATGAAGGTGAAACTGGGGAGATGTGGGTATTTGTAAGTGTATATAGGCCTGGTAGTAAGAAGAGTGTAGCGGAAAGGGAGGCATTTTGGATGGATTTAAATGAGTGCATAGAGGGATTAGGGAGAAATGTCAATATAGTGGTATTGGGAGACCTTAATGCTAGTAGGAAATGAACCAATAGACGGAGTGGTTGGGAAGTGTGGAGTTCCAGGAAAAAATCATAGAGTTGATGGTGGAGATGTGTCTAGACTGAGTTGATGATAGCAAATACAGTGTTTCAGAAGAAAGTCAAGCATAAGTACACATGGGAGAGGATGGAAGGGTGGTAGAGCATTAATGGACAATATAGTTATAACCAAGAGTATAGTAGGAAGAGTTAAGGATGTACATGTTTTAAGAGGAGAGAGACGGGGTATATCAGATTATTTTTTGGCAGAAGGCAAGTTGAGAGTGGAGGATAGATGGAGAAAGAGGAAAAGGACAAAAGCTAGGGAGGTGCTTAGAGTGAACTGCTGGAATGAGAAAGAAAAGGAGAAGTACAAGAAGCTGAGAGAAGAGTGGGAGGGAGTGATTGTGACAACAGCACTGTATGGGGCAGAAACATGGAACATAAGAAAGGAAGAGTTTGAATGTGTTTGAGATGAGGTGCCTGAGAAGTATGATGGGGGTTACTAGGCTGGATAGAGTGAGAAATGAGGAGGTGAGGAGAACGGGGGTGGAAAGGGAGTTGTGAGGTACGGGTGATGTTATTGTGATGGTTGGAAAAGATGGAAAGAATGAGTAAAGACTAGTAAAAGAGGTGTGGAAGGCAGATGTGCAAGGAGTGAACATGAGGGGGCAACTTAGGATGAAATGGATGGATGGGGTAAAAGGGGCTTTGGGGAAGGGGAATGTCTGTTGAGGAAGGACGGGAGAGGACAGAAGATAAGGGTGAATGGAGAATGGTTGTGTATGGATGATGCTGTGATGAATGAGGTGGAGTGGTGGAGGATGGTGGGGTGAGGGAGTATGTGTGAGAAATAAATTGATGCAGCCAAAAGAGAGGGGGGTCACCGATTTAATGAAGTAGCCTTGCTGTGGATGTGCTGTGTCTTGCAACACTGCTTCTGACCCAGGGTGTGGGCAAGATGCAGGGATGACCCATCATCCAGGAGGTGCCAAGATAAGAGGGTTGAGGGGAGTGGAGTATGTTAGTATATTGTTCTCCTCCAGACGTTTAGTTCATCTATTTTTGATGACTGTCACAAATTTTAGCTATTGTACTTGTAAGGGAGACCGGTCTATAGTTTGTTGGGTCTTCCTTATCTCCCCCTTTATATATAGGCACAATATTGTCATTTTTCCAGTCACCCAGTACCTTTCCTTGAGTGAGCAATCTATTATCTCATATTTTGTCCATTAGTTCATCTATACATTCTTTTAGTATTCAGTTTGCAATTCTGTCCAGGCAGTGTGATTTTCTGACATCAAGGTTCATTATTTGATCTCTTATTTATTTCTGTGTCACAATTATTTGACACAGCCCAAAGGGATTTCTCCCGCTCTTCTCTTTTTCTGCATGATGGGACATAGAGGGGTGGTCACCGATAAAATGAATTGGCCTTGCTGTGGATGTGCTTTAAAAAAAATTATACATATACCAAAGGCCTTTTCCCCCATACAAGGGAGGTAGCCAAAAAACAAAGGCATAAAATTCACTCCCACCCATTCCATCCCCATATACTCCACTCCCTTCCCCCCCTCCCTCCCTCCCTCCCTCTTATCCTGGCTGCACCTGGATGGTGAGTCATCCCTACATCTTGTCCAATGCCCTGCAGGTCAGAAGCAGTGTCACAAGACACAGCACATCCACAGAAAGGCAGCTTCATTAAATCGACACACCCCCCCCCATCCCCTCAGGCAGAAATGGAGAAGATGGAAAGAAATCCCTTCAGACTGTGTCAATCTATTTTTCACGCATACTCCCCCCCCCATCCCCCACCCACTCCCATTCATACATCACAGCATCATCCATACACAACCATTCTCCATTCACCCCTATCTTCTGACTTCTCCCTTCCTTCCTCAACAGACATTCCTGTCTTTCCCAGTGCCTCTTTTATCCAATCCATCCATCTTATCCTTGGTTGTTCCCTTATGCGCACTCCTTCTACCTCTGCCTTCCACACCTCTTTTACTAATCTTTCTTCACAAAAAAAATGTAAAAAAAGAAAGAAATCCTACTTTGTTTTTCCTCTTTGCTCCTTTATCTTATGTTTTACTTCTCTCTTTTTGTTATATCTCTCATATGCTTCTCTTGTTCTACTTTGCAACCAATCCACATATGCTTGCTTCTTCTCTTTTACTACCATTTCCTTGTCATCTCACTACTCACTACCCTCCCTTCTATTCCCTCCCAACCACCTCCACACTAGGGTAATGACTGATTGTTATTGTGAAGTATTAATTGCTCAGTAGCATATACCCAATATATTAAGGACTGTTTTGGATGCCCCTAAGAATTAGTCACATATCATTTGTCTATGTTTGAGTAAAATCTCAAGAAGGAATTGTGCTATTTTTGTACTACAACAATCCCTCCATTATGCTGTTCCCATAAAACTGTCCTTTGCCACTTCTTTGAGTATACTTTGCCTTTTCCCGTTGATTCCCATGCGAATCCTAAAAGCCGACAGAGTGGTATGCAGTGATGGAACTAGGTTTCCAGCTCTCTGTTTAGTTGTACTACAAGAGTCAAGGCATAAGAGGGTTTGGGAGATTTCCGACAACATCCCTAAAATTTGGGTCATAGGGAAAAAAAATTATGATATCCTTGGTATTCTATAGGGATGGTGTAGTTTTAACTATAACAGTTATTTATTTGGAATTATGTGATTATAGACAGTGGTTAGATATCAGTTTTATTTATTATATTTTTTATATATTTATTTATTTTTATTTTTTATTTTTTTTCTAGTGTAGTCAATAAAAAAAATTCATACTACTCCTGGAGTGGTTTTATTGTACAAGTTTTCATTATAAATGTTGTTTATCTTTACTGTTTTTATTCTATGTATATACTAAGGGCAATGCTTATTGGTTGGACTTTTATCTTCAGGCCTTTTTGTATATACTGTATGTTGTCATTCCCGTAGCCTAGTCGTGGTGTTCTTGGTGTTAATTTATAATCGGTTAACACAACCTTTTCTAAATGGCGACACTTGCCAAACAGGTTACATTCCTTTGACAGGCCTTGCTGGTCTCAAACTGGATGAGGACACCCTTAGTGAAGCAGACCGAGACACGTTGGCCCCATTACCGCCACCTTCAGCCACATCCCCCTGGGGAGGGCCGCACATGCCTTATGCTGGCACCTATGTTCCCCCTGCTACAGGATATGCACCCATGCCCTTCAACTACACCAATGAGTCTTACACCTTCAACAGGGAAGGGAGCACAAACAGTGGATCAGGTAAGGGGTGGTGGGCGGTAAAGAGTTAACCTGAGGAGGTAGTAGAAAATCCACTCAGCAGAGGAAAGTGTATCAATAAGTAGACCTGATGTTTCATTTCCCTAGAATTTGTTGTTTTCTGAAGAAAGGGTAGATTACCATGTAACACTGGCCTAGCTTTCTTGTGTGGTATTTAATTTGTTGTAGCTTACGTGAAGGAGCTTTCCTCATAGGGACCTATCTCTTATTCTCCAATTATCATACTTTGTTTTAAAGTCGTGTCTGGTTCTATCTTGGGCAATATTATCTTCTAGGCTGCTCTAGGAATATATGCATCTTTGTGGACTCTCTCTTTAGCATTGTATTTTTCTCTATCACTTTTTCTCTCTATTTCTTTCTATATATATGTTTCTCTCTATATCTCTATTACTTATTTCTCTCTCATTTTTCTCATTCATTTCTCTCTCTTTCCTCTCTTCTCTTTCATTTTCCTCTCTCTCTCTTCCCTCTCTCTTTCTTCTCTTTCTCTCTTTTCCTCTTTTTCCTTCCTCTCTCTCTTTCTCTTTCCTATCTCTTTCCTCTCTCGCTCTCTCTCTCACTTCTCTCTTCTCTCTCATTCTCTCTCACCATCCCCCGGATTAAATGCCAAGCATTTGTTAGGCATTGATCTTGCTAGATGAAACTTCTCCATCATCCTCAGTCCTCGCACAAATTCTTTTCTTTAGTCTCTTCCAGATTTCCTCCTATTGTCCCTACAGCAGATTTTATATCATCCCTCCATCTGTTTCTTGGCCCTCCCACTCTTCTTTGTCCTACAGGTCTCTATTTGCTTAATAGGTATTTCCCATTTGTAGCTCTGCATTTTTTTGGGGGTCAGTGAAATTAATTTTCCACTTCTGGTTTAAGACAAATGATGTTTAGATTCTCTCTCTCTCTCTCTCTCTCTCTCCTCTCTCTCTCTCTCTCTCTCTCTCTCTCTCTCTCTCTCTCTCTCTCTCTCTCTCTCTCTCTCTCTCTCTATCTCTCTCTCTCTCTCTCTCTCAACAATAACAACAACCAACAGTCCTCATCTCTCACTGTTATCATGATCTTCACATCATCTTTCATACTTCCATTGTATTATTGATGCACATGAAGAACATAATATAAGCCATATAGACCCTTGTGGGACTCCACTATTCCTTGCCCTCTATCCTGATACCTGATGGTTTACCATCTTTCAGGAAACTTTTCAACCATTCAGAAAGTGGATCTCTTAGTCAAAATTCCATAGTAATCAATCGTGAGTTACTATTATCAAAAGCCCTCTCTTGACCTAGGTGCCCACAATCCACTCGGCCCTCTCTCCCGTAGCACATCATTCTTGAGTAAAAGCTTAGAGGTTAAACACACACAATCCCCTAAATCTGAAGATGAAATAATTGTCCAAATGTTTACTTCTTCAGGGTTTGACCCACCAATCTTTTACACTTATTTCATACAGTTTCACTTTAGTACTGGTCGAGGACACCAGTCTGTAATTTATTGGTAACTTTTTACATACTTATTCCTTTATGCATTAACGTCACAGTCCTTTTTAAATCCTGTGGCACTACTCTTTCATGCAATGAACACACATTTAGACTGTGAATCTTGTTTGCCAATGACTCCTTGGATCAAGGAGAGGCTGGGTCCAACTTCCCAGCAGAATAAGAAAGACCAGAAGAGGGATTAAGCTTCACACTAAACTTATCACTGCCCCATTGTAAGTGGACACACCAACCCTCCTTACACATGGAGGTTTGGCCTTGTGCAGCTGGTACTTGGTCTCTGTATTGGGGCGAGAAACTCTATTCATTTTACCACTTTTTTACAACTATCTCCCCCTCTTTTATTTCAATTTTTCACAAGGAGGTCAGTACCCCAGCACCTACCCACTCACACCACCTAGTAGCCATAGACATAGAAACCAACCCAAGCCCATACACTCGGCCAACATGTACAAAACCAATCCACTTTTAACACGCAACTATTAAGTGCAACACATACCACTCATGGATCTACCCCACATGCACTACACTCATACATTCATACATACATATACCAAAGGCTTTTTTCCCCTTACAAGGGAGGTAGCCAAAAGACAAAGGCATAAAAAACCATTCCCTACCATTCCATCCCTAATACACTCCACTCCCCTCTGCCTTCTACCCTCCCTCTTTTTCTTCGCATCTCCTGGATGACAGGTCATCCCTGCATCTCACCCACTGCCCTGGGTCAGAAGCAGTGACTCAAGACACAGCACATCCACAGTAGGTGAGTGTAGGGCTGTGCATCCACAGCACTACACTTATGTACATAAAATAGGACACAAAGAATTGGAGCTGCAACCACCACACAACAACCTGTACACTCAAAAACGTACCCTTTACATAGTACAAATAAACACATACTGTAGAGCTGCTTCATTTCCTACATAAACACAACATACACATAACTCTGATTCAAGAAACAAACTAACACCCACAGTCTACAATATCCACATGCACAGATTACACAACAGTATGAGAATACAACACAACACAAAGCTTCCCACACAGAGTACTGAATACCTGAAATAATTTAGATAAAGAAACAGTATGTGCAAACACTATTCAAGATTTTGAGAAAAAACTTGATGCTGAAAGATACAAAGATGGGTTACCACGAGCATAGCTCCCTTCCCGTATAATACAACTAGGTAAATACACTGATACACAACAGTATACCTTTGTAAAAATTAAATAAATCAAAAGAATAGATAAAAAATGATTTAATAAATAAATAAACAAATAAAATAAATTAGTCCATTGCCCCAGGAGAACCACATCTCCTGAGTCTGGCAATGGCCACTTGATGGGCCCACAGATCACCTAGAAAAGAAATACTGTGTTCTTATCTAAGGATTGTTACTGTGGGGCATTGTTGGATGAGCTGTTTAATGTTTTCTGAATGATGGTTGCATCTAGCGTAGTTCGATTTTGTGGACAAGACTTTCCTGTGTTGATACTGTTTTAATGCTGAATGATGACCTGAATGTAAATGTGCAGTGTGGTTCTTGTGCTTCTGTGGGTTTGATGTCTGGGGGATGTTGGTGTGAAGTATTGAATTTGGTGCTATGTCTTGAGCTTGTTTAGTGATATTGGTGTATTTATTTACCTAATTGTGGTATACAGGAAAGAAGTAATACTTGTTAGGTCCTATCTCCTACTCTCCATTGTATCATACCTGGCCTCAAGTTCATGTATGGTTCCAACTTGGTTTATATCCTTAATTTCCAATTATCATGTTTAGATTGAGTTCATGTATTGTGCTAGCTTGGGCTATATCACCGTCTAAGCTTTTCCAAGTATTTATGTGTCTACAGTGAGATCTCTCATTAACGGACATTAATTAGCTGTGTTTGCGGTGTTTTTGCTGTGTTTTTGGTGTTTTGGAGTGGATTTTGGGTGGCACAGTGATTGCACGCACTAAACAACGCACCAAAAACACCGAAAACACAGCGAAAACACTGCAAACACAGCTAATTAATATCCGTTAATGAGAGGTCTCACTGTATATGGAAAACTGTACTTCTTTACATCCTCTAGACATACAGTCTTTCGTAATTTGTTCTCGTGATCTCATAAAACCCTTGTATCCCTAATCAAGAGTTTCTTTGTAGTTCATCCCTTTTGACAACCTGAATACTGTACAGTAATCATACCATCTCTTTCTCCTTGCTTTTTCAAAGTTGGCAGACCCAGTGGTTTTAGTCTCCTTGCATGGTTTATCTGCCAGGCTGGGAACCAGTTTGGTAGTAGCTCATTGCTTATATCCTTCACTCTCCCTTAAATAATTATGGTATTTCCTTGCACTATATGGATGAGGCTGTTCCAGTGGTCTATGCATCAGTTCAGAAAATATCTCTTGATATCCCTGAGACTATATATATATATATATATATATATATATATATATATATATATAATATATATATACACACATATTCTATATGTATATATATATATTTTTTCTTCTTTTCTTTTCTTTTCTTTTCTTTTCCCTCTCTCCCCCTTCTCCTCCTCCTCTCCACAACTGTAACCTTTATGGTGGAAATCTTAATGCATTGTATTTCTTTTGAATGTTGTTCTCCGGTAAGAGTTTTGATATTTTCATTGACACTCACTCACCCCACAGGCAGCAGCAGTGGTACTCAGAAGAAAGTTGAGAGGAAATCTACGTCTCCAGGACAGAGTGGTAGCGACAGTGAGGCAGGAAGTCAGAGGAGTGCTCGGCGGTTAGGCAGTGGTGGTGGTAGTGGAGGTAGTGGAGGTGGAGGTGGCGGGGGAGGTGGAGGAGGGTCCAGTGGATCAGAAAGATCCGCAGCCACAACAACATTATCCCAAACGGCGCAGCCACCTCCGCCTCATTTGCCGCCACATCCTACAGGCCTTCCAGGTTTGCAGTCCTCCCATCAACATTCTGTGCCTTCCTCCTACCCACATCCTGCTCCACAAGCTTCTCATCCACATCCCCCACCCACAGCCCCACCCTTGTCTTCATGGCCTATGGATCATACACAGGACATGACTGGCAGTACAACAAGCTTCCACCAGGCTATGAACAATCCTTGCAACTTTTTCATTGATTCTGTTTGAATTTCTTTTTGGTTAGTAGCTTGATCGTTTATTTCTGAAAGTAGATTTTGTTTTTGTTAACACAACTTCTCATTTTATTCACTACTTTTGGTTTGAATCTGCAAGTGTTTTATTATGGTTTTTATGTAATGTTGTAATTTACATTATTTTTAATTCCTTTTCTTATGATTTGATTACAGTTTATATTCTTTCGATAGATTTGCATTAGTGTTGTTGTAGATACTTATGAAAATCTAGACATTACTCATTCTTTTCCAGAGAAAGCTGGTATATACTTTTTATGACTTAAGATTATGCTCATTACTCATTCCATCTTAGACCCTTGTGGTTGAAGGGTCATCCTTGCCCTTTGCTATGCTGCCTTTAGTCTGAGCACTGTGGCAGGAGAAAGGGATGGCACTTTACCCATGAGGTACTAAGATGGAGAGTTTTGGATGGGTGTGGGGAAGTTGTATGCTTTGACTTGACCACTCCCATATAAGGAGGAAATGCCCATTGTTATGTATAAGATTATTTTCTTCTTTCTGCATTTGCTTACGTATTGACTACATGGTTAATGTTACATGCAGCCAATACTCAAGTGGTATTGATCACTTCTGTTAACCAAAATGTTTTCTAAGATGGCGGTTGGGCAATATAGCACAGGAAAGGCTACAAGAAAACTGAAAGAACAGAAGTAAAGCATAACATAAAGGAGGCAAAGAGGAGAGCAGATGTGAAATGGGGAAAGACTATGACAGAAAATTTTGAAAGTAACAAAAAAATTTTTTGGAAAGAAATTAAGAGAGGAAGAGGAGGCGAATCAAGTAGAGGAGAAAAGGTGAAAAGTGCAGATTGAGAGATGATAATGGAAGAGATGGCAGTAAGAGGGCCAGGATACTTTAGGGAGTTGCTAAATGTGAAGGAGGATGGAGGAAGAAAGGTAGTTGCAATGGGAAGTGCTAAGAAAATTACTGTGATGAGTGAGGAAAATGGAGGAAAATTAAGGCAAAATGAAGTGAAGGCAGTTGTTAAGAAGATGAGATCAGGTAAGGCACCTGGGTTGGATGGGTGTCATGCAGAATGTAAAAAAAAAAAAAAAGGAGGTACAGTGATGGTGGACTGGTTGGCGAGGTTATTTAATGCTTGTTTAAGAGAGGGTAGAGTGCCGGAGGACTGGAGGAGTGCCTGTATAGTTCCACTTTACAAAGGAAAAGGGGACAAGTGTGAGTGTAGTAGTCTCAGAGGGATCAGTTTAAGTGTAGTTGGGAAGGCTTATATGAGGGTCTTGATTAAGATGATTAGGAGAGGAACAGTGTGGGTTTAGGACAGGTAGAGGTTGTGTGGATGAGGTTTTTGTGGTAAGACAGATATGTGAGAAGGCTATAGGAAAAGGTAAGGATATTTTTGGGAGCTTTATAAATTTGGAAAAGGCTTATGACGGTAGACAGGAAGGTACTATGGGAGCTATTGCAGATATATGGGATAGAAGGAAACTTTTAAGAGCTTGTGTTGGAATCAGAAATGGAGAGAGTGGTTTGAGGTAAAGGTGGAACTTTGCCAGGGATGTGTTATGTTGACTTGGCTGTTCAATTTATACATAGGGTGGTGCGAGAGGTAAATGCAAGGGTAATGGGTTGGGGATTGTAGATGGTTAAAGAAAATGGAGAAAAGTGGGAGATAAGCCAGTTGTTGTTTGCTGATGACGCTGCACTTGTAGCAGGATCAGAAGAGGGATTGAGGAAGTTAGTGGCTGAGTTTGGGAAGGTGTGCGAAAGAAGAAAATTGAAGATAAATGTGAGTAAAAGTAAGGTGATGAATTAGGGCAATGTAAATGACCAATTCTCATGGAAAACCATTGTGAAAATAGTTTTGATAACCTGATTTTGTATCATGTAAGATATATGTCAAATAATAGTGGAAAACACGACATTAAACCTCTGATCTAGTGATTTTTAACTTTTAATTGGGTGATTTCCTCATTTAATTGGTTCAATTCTGTGTATTGGTGGACCACTTGTTTTGGTTGCAGAATGTATTAATACAATTCACATTATTTCTTAGGGGAAATTTTTATCCAATATTCAACCACTTCCATATGTGAACAAGTTCTTGGAATTAATGAAGTTCAAATATTGAGGTTCCACTGTATTTGAAAATATGGCTGCACAGCAATTGAATGTTTTTTATTTTTGCAGAGGAGGATATCCAGGGCTACCAGTTTGGTGACCGCAGCTAGTTGTGTATGAAACGATTGTCATGCGAGTAGCTGTGGAGGCACTCATGCTTATTCAGAAGAGCTGTGAAGCAAGAGCAGCTGTTGATGGGACAAGATGGAAGCTAGCTGGAGTGCAGTGCAAAGTGGCCTTGTGTGCAAAAAGTGTTGTGCCTCAACTCTCCAGTGGGCTGCGGTTTGTCTTGTCAAGTCATTGTAAATTAAAGTGCAAATGTTTGCCCCAGCAGCTCATCTCACTAGTGATGTTATCAACATGCAAAGCAGCTGTCATGCAAATTGAATGCTAGATTCACTCAAAATGTACTTTATAGCAGTCTTGAGAGCAGTGGGTGCATGCAAAATAAGATGAGTGGTTGAAGACAGTGCAGGAAGAGTTGATTATGTTGCAAGGAACAAATCTGTGCTTTACAATGGTATTAATGATATTATCTTGGCAGCCAAATCTAATAAACATTGTATGTTTTGTCTCATAACTGAAATAGTGCTTGCTTAGATATGATTTGGATATTTTATTACTCTTTTATTAATCTTGAAAAAAGTATCAGAGATTTGTGTTTATTTTATTCTGTATTTAGTGAAATGTAAGGATTCAGACAGGCAAGTATAATGTTAAAAGTTGGTGATGGCTGGTACAGTACAGTTTCCAGTCCTCCTGTTCTTGGGGGAAGATGTGCATTGTATAGAACAAGCAAACATTCAAGCCCATAGGCCAAGTGAGATTTGTCAGCGACAAATTGGACACTTTGTTTGCATTATGCCAAAAGTGTGTGTCAGTGTCAAAGTTTATGCAAAGCATATTGTTTAAACCAAGCCCATGCGCAGCAAAGTGTACCATAGATGGAAGCCATGGTTGGTTATGTGCATATATCTTGCATTTGGATACTGTTGCTGATGGCTTTTATGTCTGGCTAACTTGTTTCCTCATTAGTGTCTTGCCATTTAACTTTTTATCCTTTTTATTTTCTATCATAATTTTTATCTCTAGGTGAGAAAACATTACCCAGTTTGAGGTAATTGTATTCAATCAAGGCTGCATGTTTTCAGATATGAGGAAATATTTCAGGGTTGTGGGCATTGCGGGGTAACAGCCCTGGGGCACAACATGACCAAGTATTATTGAAGCTAGAGGTCTCTATGGTGACAAGTGATCCCATCCATGTTCTCCAATGGCAATGGTTTAGCAACCCAATACCATCTGTCCACTTTCAGGTTTGCAAAGTGAGCGAATACCAAGAATTAAGTTTTATTTTTTGGTATTTTCAGACTAGTCTGGCAGAATGACAGCCATGACCAGGTATTCAAAAGATGGAAAAGTTGACATGACAATAAGATGATGTGCAAACAGATAAGTTTTCATAAATCATAAAATAGTTTGTCAAAAGTTAACAGGAAAGTGAGATAAAATGAAAACAAATGGTTAACATGTGAGTGGTGATCTTTTGCTAGATGAACTAGGGTGGCAGTTGCCTTCATGATCATGAAAGAATGGAAGAAAGGCAGGAAAAAATAAAGAATGTGGGCATTGTAGGGCACTGTTTCTCAGAAGCAGTACCATTGCAGTGGCCTTCATATTTTTAGTCCTCTCCTAGTTTGATCCATACAATTGTTATTCATACACTAGTTAAAAAAGAGAATGTGTATTTGTATACTGTATGCTTCCCTTCATTTGTTGGTACAGGCATCAACCGGGGAAGATTGTAGCCAATCTTTACTTTTATTTTGAACACAAATATTGTAACAGGAAACCATGAACTGTAAGCTCTGAAAACTATAAGCTTACATGTGGCAAGTTTATCACAATATTTAACACAATTTTCTTCAGAAGAATTTCAAGTAAAGTAGAAGCTGCTGCTCACAGTGTAATGAAATCTGAAGACAGTGGGAGACATTTAAGCGATTTGAGTTAATGGTATTGTGGAAGCATAGGAGAAAGTGAAGGAATATTATAGAGACTGATTGTAACAAAAGTGCATGTAAATACATTTTTGTGTGAGTGAGAAGAGATGAGTGAGAGAATGAAAATTACCTTGCAGTGTAACCAAGCCCTGGCTGGTGGAGCAAGGCTGATTTATTGAGGGGAACTTGGCTTGAACTTGTACAGTAAGGTGCAATAAACTACTGTGTTTTTATTGTAAAATATCAGGGTGCAATATGAAAGTGAAACCATAAAATAAATTGCAAAATGGAGTATTTGAAAAAAATGATCCTATGACATTGTTAAATAAAAATATGAATCCTGGTTTATATATTATATTTCTATACTTTTCTTTCATAATGATCATTACTACTTGTTTGATGTGGTCAGATTGTAGGATATATAAAAAAACTTGGATAATTCAATGCAATGTATATACTGTCTTTTGCTCACCCAAGTGAGATGTCCTCAGTATGTATAGTCCACTTGAATGATATATATACATACATATATATGTTGGGAGTGCCAGATAAAAATCATGGTGGAGAGTTGATGATTGCTAAGTCTTTAAGAAAAAAGAAATTGAAGCATAAGTACACGTGGGAAAGGGTGGTTAATAAGGCATTAATGGACTGTGTAGTGGTATACAAAGGAAGGATAGTAAGAATTCTGAATGCCCATGCTTGTAGAGGAGAGAGTGGAGGAATATCAGATAATTTTTGGTGGAATGTAAGTTGAGAGTGGAGGATAGGTGGAGAAAGAGGAAACGGTGAATGATAGAGGTAGGCATGAAAGAGGAATGGGGGGCATTTCAAGGAAGTGACAATCTGTGCAAAGATGGTACGTGAAATGAGAATCAGAGGGAGTAGAAAAAAGGGTAAGTGGTGAGATGATGAAGTGAAGATGGTAGTAGAAGAGAAGCAAGCATTTAGGGATTGGTTGTGAAGTAGGACTCAAGAAACATATGAAAGGTACGAAGAAAAAAGAAGGGAAGCAAAACATACATAAGATAATGGAGGCAAAGAAGAAAGAAAATGTACAATAAGGGAGAAGGAGGATAAAATTTTGAAAGTAAAGAGGCTTTGGAAGTTTACCACTTCTGTACAACTCAAATTCTCATGTGCAGCATTGACTGCCAAACATATGATTCATCACACTATTTGCATTATAAAATATAAGGTCATTGCTGTATTACTCGTTCTCTTTTACTGTGAGTAACAAACACAGAAAACATGATCAAACCAGTTCACGGAATCCAGGGTAACTCGTGTACAACTGCAAAAAATATATATAATCAAGATGTCGACACCAGCATCCTCATATACCTACTTGCTCCTCATGACACCTATGTGAGTTTATCATATTGAAGTGGTTAAGAGAGGAGGCAGAAAGGATAAAAGTTGCTGATGTTGATGATAGAGACAGTAAGGGGAAGATGGGTAGAGTATTTTGAAGAGCTGTTGAATGTGGAGGAGGATAGAGAGGGATTGATGGAGAGAGTGGGAGGTGCTAGGACAATGACAGTGATGGAAGAGGAAAGTAAATACAAAAGGTAAAAGGAGTTTTGAAAATAAAGCAGGTAAGACACCTGGGTTAGATGGGTGTCATGCATTGTCTGAAGAAGGGTTACAGTAATAGTGAACTGGCTAGTAAGATCGTTGAATGTGTTTCTGAGGGAGGGGAGAGTGCCAGAGGGCTGGAGGAGTGCCTGTGTAGTTCCATTTAACAGAAGAAAAAGGGATGTATGATTGTAGTAGTTTTAGAGGGATCAGTTTGTTGAGTAGTTGGGAAGGTTTTGATTGAGAGAATTAGGAAAGTAACAGAGGGAGTACTTGGGGTAAGGAGCAGTGTGGTTTTAGGAAAGGTAGAGGATGTGTGGATCAGTTTTTTGTGGTAAAGCTGATTTGTGAGAAGAATTTGGCAAAAGGTAAGATTTTCTCTTTACTTTTATGGATTTGGAAAAGGCTTACGACAGGGTACACAGGAGGGCACTGTGGGAGATATTGCAGATACATAAGATTGGAGGAAACTGTTAAGAGCAGTAAAGAGGCTTTATGATTGGAAATAGAGCAAGTATTTTACCTAGTTGTATTATACGGGAAGGGAGCTATGCTCATGGTGACCCGTCCTTGTATCTTTCAGCATCAAGTTTATTCTTAGAATTGTGAATAGTATTTGGACACACTGTTTTTTCATCTAAGTTATTCCATATATCCAGTATTCTGTGGTTTGAGATGAAGGTGAAGCTGTGTCATGTCACCATGGCTGTTCAATGTGTACATGGATGGGGTGGTGCGGGAGGTAAATGCAAAGGTAGTGGGCAGGGGACTGGAAATTGTTGAAGATAATGGAGAGAAATGGGAGCTAAGTCAGTTGTTAGAGGATGACACTGCATTTGTGGCAGGGTAGAGGGGGGGATTAAGGCAGTGCAGGAATTTAAGATGGTATGTGATAGAAAGTTAAAGGTAAATATGAGTAAAAGTAAGGTGATGAGATGTACAAAGGGAGAGGGTGGCAGTGAGCTGGAAGTAAGTCTTAAAGAAGAGAGGCTTGAGGAATTGGATAGTTTTAGATGGGGTTGCATGGAAATGGAGGAGTGGGGGTAGAGGTAGACTAGATTGAGAGAAGCCAGTAAATATCTTGGGGGATTAAAAATTGTTATGAGAAATAGGCATCTGGGAATGGATGCAAAGGGGTGATAGTGTCAATGACCCTGCATGGTCTGGAAACTTGGATTTTGAGAGAGGAAAAAAGAAGTGTAAGTGTTGAAATAAAGTGCCTGAACAGTACAATAGGGATTACAAGGTTGTATAGATTGAGAAATAAGAAGGTGAGAAGAGTGGGAGAGGAAAATCAAGATGGCAGATGGGGTTGATGAAAGAGTATTGGCATGGTTTGCACCCATGGAAGGAATGGGTGATGAAAGAGTAGCAAAAGAGGTGTGGAAGGCAGAGGTGGATGGAATGAACTTGGGGGGACAACAGGTTGAGATTGTTGGATGGGGTGAAGGGGCATTTGAGCAAGAAAGGAATGACTGTTGAACAAGGGAGAAGGAAGGAGATAGGGGCGAGTGGAAATAGCTGTATATGTATGATACTTTGACACAGCCCAAAGGGATTTCTTCCTGTCTTCTCTATTTTCTGCATGAGGGGACAGAGAAGGGGGTGGTTGCAGATTATATGAAGTGGCTTTGCTGCGGATGTACTGCATCTTGCTGCATTGCTTTTGACCCTGGAAGTGGGCAGGAGACTGGGATGACCCTTCATCCACAAGGAGCTAAAATGAGTGTGAGGAAAGGGTAGACTTTGCTACCTCCCTTTGCTTTAGTAATGGGTTAACTTCCCAAGGAATAGTTTAAAGATGGTGTGTGTGTGTATATATATATATATATATATATTTTGTTGCATGAGGTAATGGGCAGGGGACTGGAGATGGTTAAAAAAATGGAAAATGGGAGGAGGTGAGCTATTTGTTGTTTGCTAACAACATTATTCTTGTGGTAGGGTCAGAAAATTTAAGGTGTGATGGAGTTTGGGAAGGTCTGCCATAGTAGAAATTTGAAGGTAAATGTAGGTAAAAGCAACATGATGAGATGTACAAGGGGAAAGGATGGCAATGAGTTGGAAACAAGTCTTAAAGGAGAGATGCTGGAGGGAGTGGATAGCTTTAGGTATTTGGGGTTCCATGTGGCAGGAAAGGGAGGGGTACAGGTAGAGGTAAATTGTAAATCGAGGGAAGCAAGTAAGTGCCTTGGGAGATTATAAAGTGTCATGAGAAATAAATATGTAGGAATGGATGCAAGGAGGAGACTGTATGAAAAAAGTGATTGTGCTGACAGCATTGTATGGAATTTGTGAGACTTGGAATTTGTGAGATACAGAGAGGAAAAGTTTGAATGTGATTGAGATGAAATGTCTGAGAAATATGATAGGAGTTACTAGGTTGGATTGAGTGAGAAACAAGGTGTGGAGGAGAGTGGGAGAGGAGATGAGATAGGGCTGATGAAAGAGTATTGGGATGGTTTGGACACGGAAAGAATGAAAAAAGAAAGATTAGTAAAACCAGTGTGGAAGGCGGAGGTAGAGTGAATTTGAGGGGACAACTAAGAATGAGTAGAGGGTAATGTCTGTTGAGCAAGGGAGAAGGCAGGAGAAAGGGATGAGTAGAGTGTGGCTGTGTATAGATGATACTGTCATGCAAGGAAGGGGGGGGTAGGGGGTGCTTATGTGTGAATGAAATTTGAAGCAGCCCTGGCTTCTCTTTTTCTGCATGAGAGGATGGAAACGGAGGATCGCCAAATAGGTGAAGGAGCCTTGCTGTGGATGTACTGTGTTTTGCTAAATTACCTTTGACCCAGGGCACTGGGTTGGATATGGGGAGGACCATTCATCCATGAGGAGCTAAGATAAGAGGAAGGGAAAGAGTAATGGAGGGGTGTGGAATGGGTGGAAGTAGGTACATGCCTTTGACTTCGCTATCTCCTTTATAAGGGGGAAAAAACTTTTGGAATATATATTGTTGCAAGTTAGCTTTCATTAATAAGACCTGCATTTATTTATTCATTTATTTCTCTTATTTACAAAGTTAAGGAATTAGAGACCTGTCAATCCTAGTTCGAATCTAAATGGAAATTTATCTCCAGCTTTTTGTTTTTAACAGCAGGTGGTAGAGTTTTTCACAGTTTTTGTTTATTAAAATTAAATCAAAAGTTAAGCTTTCATGTGCCATACAATGAGGATGAAAACAACTGTAGAATGTAAATTAATGTATATTTCCTAGTCAGAACTCTTAACTAAAGTTAGTACATGAAGACTGTCTTACATGGGTGATCCTTAGTAATGGTGAATTATAGGTAATATTAGATCAGAGGAGAGAAAACTGGCAGGGATAGCAAAATAATGTAGTTACCGGCAAACTTCTGCAATAACCAAGCAACAAAGAACTGGTGGGGATTGAAAGAATAATACGGAATCTTCGATAATATCCAGATGAGAAAACTGGCAAGGATTGGAAAAAATATATCGTTAGCAGGAAAATTTAGAAACCTCCAGGAGAACTGACCAGGATTGCAAATAAAATTTCGTTACTAGGAAACTATGGTATCAGCCAGGAGAGTGAAAGATAATACAAGGAAGAATGGCTTAGTCATGAAATGGACCGAGAGTCAACCAGGCAAAGTAACGCCTAAACTAAACACAGAGACAAGATGTACGGTGATATAGCTGGCAGAAGCGAAAGAGAAGCTGTGCTGGTTTGAGATATTATACCACTTCCCCACGCTCTTTGGAGCATACATAAACAGGTGAGTGATGTTGTACATAGAAAATGCAGCCATCATTTGAATGTGTTACTAGTGAGAGATTCACCTATGGGATTGAATATCCGAATTGTAAAGATAACTTGTGGTCAATAACGAGAAACTGTGTTCCTTCCACATACCTAAAAATTCCCGGCCCTGACTTGACTTGCGTGCATCTGCATTCTGCCATGGGAACGATTTACATATAATCGTATTTCTCAGATATTTCCGCCCATACGTAAAATGTAAAGATATCCTACTCCGCCATATGTGCTATAATTACTTCCATAAACAGATGATAAAAAATTGACATCCTGAACATCACTATGCGTCACAATATATACATGGCAATGCTTAAAGTATAAACCTGTAACACCTGAATGTGTTATAGATGCATTCATAAACAGATAATAAAAATAAATTCCCTAAACATCGATATGAGACACCCTAAATAGATTCTGTGTGTATATATGTCGGTGTGTGTCTCCGCCGTTCACTCCAGTTTCGCAAACGATCACAAAAAAAAAAAAAAAAAAAAATGCGTCATGAATTGTTTTAACAGCGCCGACAGAAAATGGAATCCTGTTTCAAAGGTTCTCTATCAGAAAATTAAAATATCATAAACACATTAAGATACATTCATATTCAGTAGTCCCACATTATCGACGGTAGTTGTGTACCGAAAAAATCGCTGGATACTCAAAAATGTCAGTATCGATTTTCGCTTGGTAAGTAGGCCTATCAGTTTCAATGTTTATGTATTGTGTTGTGTTATATTTCATTGTCATATGCAACTTATTTCACCATGCTAATTGGAAATATATCTGTTAATTGAAAAGCAACTACTATACATATACAGTTTATTTGTTAACTAAATAAAACAAAGTAATTCCGCCTAGTGGCGTGGTATGCCAAAATCCCTCCCAGGGCGTGAGTCGTATTACTGCCCATTGGCTACTTCAACCATTTAAATCATATCTACCACCTATCCGTACTTTATCACGCTTTCATAACAATTTCCACCAGGTCCCAATTTTTCCTCATTGCTTTAAAGTTCTGATCACGACTAATAATGCGACTCATTGGCGGCGGAAGACGTGGGTGAGGCCGAGTACATATCGCGTGGCAAAGTGTACGCGACGGCGCCGCGTGGGAATATTAGTGGGAAGCCAACGAAACAATGAGGAACGCATTCGTTTAACCACCCGAATCAAGACGTGGAATCCAGACTGCGCCACAACCTAAAACAAATAAGATGACATTCCGCCGTTAAGAAAATGAGAACTTCATACACTTTAGAAATATACAAGACAATTAGAATTGAAAAAGCACGTCGAAAACTCTCCTGGGGGAGGTAAGCCTCGGGTGCTGGCTGCTCCATCCCGGCCAGTGTGAACTCCACGGGATAACCCACCATCCTGGCCCCGGCAGACTTCTCCTCCGGGTTTAGCCTGACGAGGGAGACGTTTCTCCCATTTATTAAGAACCCAAATGCCCTTCAGGTAGTTGCGTGTCTCCTGGTTGTGGGGAGTCAACACAGGTTTTGTTTTGCAGGTTGGCCCGGACGGTATCTGGTCTTCCTGTTGTCCAGCTTGTTGGCCATGACAGCCTCGTAGGTGTTGTTGAATCTTTTACCTCACCAGGAGGAAAGTTGATTGCGACCCGAAACGATTACGGTCCATGGTCCGGCCGTAAGGCCCATCAACCCCACCTACCACAAGCGAGCTTGTCGTACTACACTGGCGGCTCTGTGGACTCCCTCACGAGAAGGTGTCGCCTTTTGTAAACACCGATGGTGTGACTACGCTAATGAGAGTGAGTGACGACAGTTCCACTCTACAAATGGAACTTGCTGCCATCTCCAAGGCCCTGAATCACGCCCTTTCTGCTGGACAGGAGACAGTTGTGAAACACACAGACTCAAAGAGTGCCATTGACGTCAGCCGGTCGGGGAGGACAACGGATGACGTCTACTTAACAACGTCAATCCAGTACTCGCTGAACCTTTTGCTCTCGCAAGAGAGGTTTGCAAGGTTCCACTGGATCCCCAGACATATTGGGATTCCAGGGAACACTATTGTGGATACTGCTGCCAAGGCAGCTACGAGGTTCAGCAGGATCACACTGCCCCTGGCTTTCACGATTACATAGTTCAAGAACGACACCATCAAGAAGGCCATAGCAGCCGTTTTGGTACTTTTCATTCAGCATGGTGGTACTACCTCGTCACAAGGTACGAGTCCATCCACCTGCCTCCTAGTAGAAGGGCAACATTTATCTTCCACGGTATCTGCCTTGGATATCGTTGTAGGTGGCAAGTGTTACTCGCCGGGAGAGAAAACCACGAGCGCTGAAAAATTTTGCGGGGTTGCGGTTCAACAACGCCCTCCACCACTATCTGCTTAGAGTGCAGGGTCACTGCCATTTTTTTTTTTTTTTTCCCTAGGCCTTAGCCCGACACTCACCTCCGAAGAAGTGGTGCGGCACCTCACCGCCTTCCCTTCCGAAGCAACTTTCAGCTTCCTGAAGGCACTCCCTACCCCTGGCGCTGATTTCCTCTGGGTACTGCCACTCCTAACTGTGGCATAACGTAGGCATCACCTCCTGATTTCATGTGAACTGTTTCAGACCGCCACAAGGTTGAGGTCCGGACGGGTGACAGCCCCACAAACCTATATTAAATAAAAGAAAAAAGAAAAGTATACATACATACATACATATATATATATATATATATATATATATATATATATATATATATGTACATATATATATATATATATATATATATATATATATATATATATATAGAGAGAGAGAGAGAGAGAGTGAGAGAGAGAGAGAGAGAGAGAGAGAAATTTGTCTAACCTTTTCTTAAAACAACCGATAGTTTCAGCGCTCACTACATGGTCACTAAATTTATTCCATTCGTTGCCCACTATTGGTAAACCAGTTCTTACCTACTTCCTTCTTAAATCTAAAATTATCCAATTTAAATCGATTACTGTGAGTCATGCCCTGTTGTATTAATATGATGACCTTATCCGCATCCCCTTGTTAAGACCCTTGATTCACTTGGACACCTCTATCAGATCACCCCGCAATATGCATCTTACCAGAGTGTATAAATTAAGATGGCTAAGCCCGTCCTCGTAAGGTAAATTTCTAAGCCCATGTATCACTTTGGTCATTCTCCTCTGTACTAATTCTAGTGAAATTATATCTATTATATAGGACGGAGACCAAAAATGTACCGCATAATCAAGGATGTTTCTAACTAATGCCAGATATAGTTTGATAACTACCTCTGCACTTTTATTCGTAATCGTCCTAGCAATGAAACCTAATGTTCTGTCAGCTCTATTCCTGGCGCTAATACACTGTTTCTTGGATTTAAGTTCAGGACTCACTAGAACTCCTAAGTTTGTCTCGCACTGACTTTTCTTGAAAAAAAAAAATTATCTAAGGGATTCCTGCTTTCCGGGTTGTGTAAACCTGCGTTTAACATGCTGTACTTTGAGATATTCAAGTCCGTTTGTTATTTCACCGACCATGTGAACAATTTGTTAAGATCTTCCTGCAGTATCTCGGCGTCTCCTCCTGACCTAATTTGGCGTCCTAGTTTAGTGTTGTCCGCAAACTTTAACGTCCCGTTGTCCAAGTCGTTAAATACACAATGAACAATAAGGGACCCAAAGCCGAGCCCTGAATCATAACTGAACAAAATATTACGAAGGATTGTCTTGAAAGGTTGTGTATCATTCCAAGTGCCTTTTCACAATATCATTATGTCAGAGTGAAAAGCTATCCCTCTAATAATTTTGGATGTACTTAGAAATTGATTCATCATCCAGCTCTAATATCTTTAAATTACTATTGTAATCATTAATATTAATTATAATGAAATCCATAAAAAGGACTGTATTCGTCAACAAACACATGTAAAAATATATGTCAAATCATTCCTTCTCTCGCTATCGGACAAAGGGATCAAGAACGTTTTCGATGTATTGCTCACGATCACGTGGTCTGATAGGGTAAAAAGATGCCCCGTAAACACTGCCAGACGGCCGAACAAATCTATTAATGGTTTCTTCAAATTGTCCCTTTTAAAAGGGAACTAGTCTTGGAACTAGTAGGAGACTGAATGGGACACAAGTTCTCAATTCCCTCCCTTCCCCGGTTTGGGAAGCGTTTGGAATGATGTGAGAAGAAATAAATGCAGTAAAGAAGGTCGAGTTTCCTTTCAACCACGAATGGAAAGCTGGAGTAGGACCCACATACCCACAGGTCCCATGTTCTACCAGACGACTAACCGGCAGTACAGTACAACTCCTCATCCTTCGATTTGTGTCATTGGAAGTCAAGGAGTAGCGAAATAATGCTCGCTTCCTCCAGAATATGGGATCTGTAGCATCTGAAGAATTGTTGATCTATATACAATTATTTATTTTTTTGTCACGGTTCGCCGTGACAATTAGCTACTTTTACTTTGCTATCGAATGAATTACTACCAGTACCTATTGAAAAGAATAGGGAGTGATTTAATGATAAGTCCAACAGAAGAAACGAAGGAGAGAAGAGATAAATGAATACCGTCACAGCAGAGTATATGACAGAAGCGAGAATCAGCTATGAGAAACTGCAAGAATAAGAAAAGAGGAAGAAATAAAACAGGAACAAAAGGGAAGGAACACCAAGCAGTGGGGAAAATGAAATGAAAAGCAAATAAAGTTTGGTGATATGCAGAAACAAGAGGAAATGAATTGTAGGACAGGAAATTTGTATGAGAACAGAACTTCATCAGCCTTCTTCTTATGTCGAACTAACGGCCTAAACCTAAACGATAAGACTCAGATTTCAAGGCAAGGACACAAAATGTGACATCTGTGGACCTGAAACGGAAAATCTGAATCACTTCTTATTATAGTGGCCAGAATATTCAAAAGACTTAGTGACAGATATTACATAATTACAGACATAGAAGAGGAAAAAAACAATATTGGAGAGCTGCTGTTTCGGGAAACAAATGTGGGAAAGACAAAAAAGGTATTATATGAACTATGAAAAAACATAAAGAGGGAGAGAAATACGAGAAAATCACTAGATAAGAGACTAGATCGTGATCGAAAGACCGTAATATATATATGGTCTGTTGCTGCTCGTTTCGCCATGTAACTCTCTCTTCCCTCCTTTCTCTCCCTCTCTTCCCCTCTCTCTCCTTCTTTCTCTCCCTCTCCTCCTCTCTCTCCCTCTCTCCCCTTTCTCTCTCCCCCTCTATCTCTTTCTCTCTCCCCCTCTCACGCCTGCTTCAAACAGTGAGATGGCGAGTGGTCTTGTTTCTGTAATCAGCGCCAAAGAAGTACAATCCCTATGTAGTAGAATTGAAGCTTTAGAGAGGACTGTAGACGCCCTTAAAGAGGAGAGTCTAGATCTTCGCTCTAAGGCCCAAAACACAGACGACAAACCCTGTTTGGAACCTGGGTGGGAAACAGTGATGAACAAAACACGGAGAGATGGTAAAAAGTCCTCACCAGGCCCGCTTGAATACAGAAACTCTTTTCAAGCTCTCGCAGGTCTACAAGAGGAAGAAACGAAGATCCAAGAGAAGAAGGGTAGGGCAGACGCTAGACCCCTGCTCACAGCTAATATTTTGGTTGTGAGCGATAGCCAGGCGAGGTATTTAGATAGGGCCTTCTGTGACAAAGGTAGGAAGCATAGGACCCAGGTGTGTTTCCCCGGGGCGGGGATAGGTGGTGTTAGAGACAGGATAAAAGAGTATATAGTCAGGGAAGGTGTGAAACCCATAGTTTGCTTGATTGCTGGGAGGAATGATATAGGTAGTTAGGGAGTGAGGAATTGTTTGCGCGGTTCCGGGATGCGCTAGATAAGATTAGAAATAAGGGAGAGCTTTCTGTTGTATGTGGAATCCTTCCGAGGCGTAGAGTTGGAGGCATGTGGCATTCCAGGGTTATTGCGATGAATTGCAGGCTGGCAAAACATTGTAAGGCTAATGGATGTGCATTTGTCGACAACTGAGATCGCTTTTACGGTAAGAAGTATCTATATACAAGGGTTAGGGTGCACTTGTCACCCAAAGGATTTCGGCTCCTTGCTGAATCCCTTGATTGAGAATTAGGAATCCTGCAGGTTTTTTCCGGGTAGATTCCGTGGGAGTCGGGGGAGGAGTATCGGAATATAGTTTAGGCAATAGAAACAGCTCAGAGAAGGACTGTGAAAAGAATCACT
This sequence comes from Oratosquilla oratoria, assembly GCF_046742065.1. Taxonomy (NCBI): domain Eukaryota; kingdom Metazoa; phylum Arthropoda; class Malacostraca; order Stomatopoda; family Squillidae; genus Oratosquilla; species Oratosquilla oratoria. Next base: position 48,601,283 of record NC_134782.1, read on the forward strand.
TGATCAGGTGGAGGAAGGATAAACTAAAAGTCGAGTATACAAACAGCAGAAGTGTAATAAATAAAACTTATTTGCTGCGAGGTAACGCATGCGTAGATAATTTTGATATTATGTAATAGTTATTACTGAATCCTGGATCAATATGGCTGATAGACATTTCATTCCGAAAATCGAAATAGAAGGATATAAGTTTTTTTTTTCACAGGGACAGGGTTGAGGAGTAGCACTTTTCGTCAAAAATACAATAAACTGTATTACCAACAATTAGATTAAGGATGAGGATAGTACGGAATCTATTTTGGTGGAGATTATAGGCAAAAATAAGAAACTTATTATTGTGTCCTATATAGACCTCCTAACCTCAGCATTGAACAGACTGATACTCTGATTCATGAAATTCACAGGGCGTCCCAGTACAAAAACGTTGTGATCATGGGAGATTTTAATTATAGAAACATTGACTGGGAAATTTTAGTAGGAGATCAGGAAGCGCAAAATTTCTTAGATGCGGTGCAGGATAATTTCCTAAAACAAATTATTACCAATCCTACGAGGGGAGAGAATACTCTGGACTTACCTCCAACTAATAATGAGTAACGTAAAAGTGGAAGATGAGGCTTTAGTGATAATCAAAAAATAAGATTATTAATTAGGAAGAATTAAATAGTACGAATAACGTTCTAGTACCGGACTTCAGGAGACCAATTTTGATGAGAGAATATATAAGACATTTGAACATTTACAAGCGCGAGGCCATTAGACCGGTCAGCAATTTGGATGAAATGTACAGTAACCTAACAGCTTTAATTCTAAATGCACAAAATAAATCTATTCATCTCAAGTCAACACGGAAGAATACTAATACTCTCAGATGGATGACGGACAGGCTGAAATATGAGATCAGATTAAAAGAGGATTTACATAAGAATAAAAAACGGGGAAACACACCTTAGATCCAAATATAACGATATGGCAAGACTGGTTAAAAAGAATACGCGCACAGCGAAACGTAACTATGAAATTAAGGTTGCCAGACAAGCGAGATCCAACCCCAAGGGTTTCTTTCATCTCTACAGAACAAAAAATAAGGAAAGGATAGGCCCAATTAAAAACGACGAAAATGTCATGATACAATCGGAGGAAAATGAGTAAGGAGCTTAACAAATATTTCTTTTGGTGTTTACCAAGGAGAGGTTAGATAAGGTACCTGACTGCGATCCGATTTTCAGTGGGAATGAAAAAAGTAGTCTATCAAATATCAGCATTAGTAAAGCAGAAGTAATCAAACATATTGAAAGATTTAAAACTACAAAATCCCCGAGTCCAGACAAAAAATTTCCGAGAGTGCTTAAAGAGTGTAAATTTGAAATATGCGTCCAGTTAACAGAAATATTTAATAAGTCGGTAGATACTGGTTTTGTGCCTATTGCTTGGGGGCAGGCAAACGTTGTTCCTGTTTTCAAAAAGGGAGATAAATTGTCTATATGAAGCTACAGTTCAATCAGTCTGACATCAGTTATGGGTAAAATGCTTGAATCAATAATAGTCAATAGACTCAGAGATCACATCGAAAGACATAATTTGATTCGTGACTCACAGTATATTTTCGCCAAGGATAAGTCATGTGTGACTAATCTTCTATCTTTTTACACTAACGTATAGAAGGCGTCAGGTAACAATGATAGTTACGATGTTATTTACCTTGACTTTAGCAAAGCGTTCGACAATGTGCCCCACCAGAGACTACTAAATAAAATCAAAGCCCATGGCATAGGAGGAAAAGTGTTAGAATGAATTAGAGTTTGGATCAGTGACAGAAAACAGCGGGTCACCATAAATGGTGTAAAATCCAAATGGGGGAATGTTTCTAGTGGAGTTCCCCAGGGCTCGGTTTTGGGCCCCTTATTGTTCATATACCTAAATGACTTGGACAAGGGGATTAATAGTGATGTTAGTAAGTTTGCGGACGACACTAAAATAGGACGCCTAATTAAGTCAGGAGACGACACCGAGACTCTGCAAGATGATCTTAAATTGTACACATGGTCAGTGAAATGGTAAATGGACTTCAATATCTCAAGGTGCAGCATATCAAACGTAGGGCTACACAACTCCGAAAATTGATATAGCTTAGAAAACACGTTTTCAGAGAAAACTGAGTGCGAGAGATACTTGGGAGTTCTAGTGAGTCCTGACCTTAAATCCAGGAGACAGTGAATTAGCGCCAGGAATAAAACTAATAGAGCATTAGGTGTCATTGCTAGAACGGTAACGAATAGAAGTGCAGAGGTAATGGATAAATTGAAACAAAGAATTCAAGACGAAATTCGTGGTATCCCAGCTGAGATGTTGCAGTGAGCAATAGGAAACCTCAACAGCAGATTAGAAGAATGTATAAGTACAGGAGGACGCAATCTACAGGATGTAGTTTTCAAACATTGATAATTTGGATTACTGTCTCCTAAAAGG
>NC_134782.1:48608751-48678751 GCF_046742065.1 Oratosquilla oratoria
ATGGATATATGTAATAACACATATTTTTTCATTGTTTTATTTATATATAAAATTGATATCCTGAGTAGAATATTTTCTTCGTGCATGACAACAGTGTTCCAGTAATGTCACTCCTCGTCAACGGTGCAGTGCGTTAAAAGAAAAGTAAAGAGGAACAGTTGCCCTGTGAAGAATGCCTTCTGCCTCCGTCAAATTGGACAGCCAGGGGTCTCAAGAATCCCTCGACCCCTTTCAAAGAGTGATACATGTCGTAGAGAAGAAGATTCGTAACTTGGAAAAGAGAAAGGTGAGGATGCTTTGCTGCAATACGTGAAAGATCTCTGAGTGTTTGGAACAAAGCGGCGGTGGTTGTGGCCGCGGCCATGTTGATAGAACAGAGGGTGCCATGTGGGGATTTCCGGGTGTGTTTCGTATGAACACATGCCAAATGCCGTATATTTGTTTAGGATGTACGGAATCGTATTATTCTTCAAAAATGTGGAGCTTCTAGTACTTATGATTGAAGTTTGACTGGTTGAGCAAGTATTGCGTCACAGAGTTGCTCCATCATCCCTATCATGACATTACACTATCGTCCGCCAGGGCTCACACGCTGACACTTCGTCCAATTAGAAAAAAAATATTCGTTATGGGTACTGTTATTAGTTTACCGTGTATGTCATTATTGGAAAATAACCTAGCTTTTATAGGATTTTTGAGCTTAGGCAATTCAAATAATAAATGAGGGCTAGGCAGGAGCTGGATGGTAAAAATTAAACGTAGTGAGATTCCTTACATTTTTATTTGTGTGGATGGTAGCAGTCATTGTCAGGTATTGAAATTCACTGGTGTCGTTGCAAGAATAATAAATGACAAACCAGGAAGATGATGGAATAGTTTATACACCTGAACAAGTAAATATGTACAATTTTGTACTAACTGGAACAAATTGGTGGTGGTGCACCATTTTGAAATTCTGACAAAATGAGAACCTGAAAGAATAGCTCTTTGATGAAGCCTATTAAATTGACCTTGTATATTAAATTTGGTGATCTGATTATTAGTTTTGGTTGCTTGCTAAAGAGACTAGTAACTATTGACTAGCATAGATCCATTGAAGTCAAATGGGCATGGTGAAACAGGTGTAAACACCAATAAGAGGAAAGTGTTACCAAAAATGGAATAAATATATTGAGCAAATAACTGCTCTGTATTTCTATGTAAAGCAGTTTGCTCTGATTGATGTCACGTTTTAACTGGTCATTTTTAGTGAGTGGTGGTTCGAATTGGTGTCGGTTGTGAATTCCTTCTGTACTTTTCTTTTAGTACTATATTTGGGTTATGGAGTAGGTATTGTATCTATTTTGATATAGGGATTATAACTGAATATGGAATTATGGCTTATGTTGGCGTGTTGATTAACCTAACATAGCCGCTCGCTGTAAATGATTTCCACTTGAACTGGCACTTGGTTGAATGGACCACCTCCCTCCCATATAGTGCCACAAGGAAGCATTTTACCTTAAGGTAAGGTCTTAACTTAGCAAATATTGTACAAAAAGTAGTATAATGTCAAAATTTGAAATGAAATTGTGGCACAGGGAGTATAGTGGTCATACCTGGAAACTCCTCCTCCTGGTGTTATACATTGCAAAACAGTAATTTTTTTTCTCTATTTTTCAATTATTTCTATATTAATGTACAAGGGATTGTTGGTAATGTAGTTTACTATGTTTAATATGGTAGGGAAGAGGAGGCACATTGTGAGATGAGATATTTGTCAAAAAAATTTCAGTTGTATGTAATATGGTTTATGCACTCCAACTTCCCACATGGTTCTGGGTATGTATGTATATATATATATATATATATATATATATATATATATATATATATGATGTATGTGGGAGTAGGAAACAGGAGCTTAGCATGAGTTTATTCCTGACTAGCACTCCTGTGTTTCCTACTCCCACATGTATATCAACCTGTCAGAATGTCTCGGTACATACGTGTATGTGCCTATATGTACACACACACATGGATTTCCATCCCTCTCGTAATTCTGTAAATGGTTATCAAATTGCCTCTTTCTCTTCTTTGTTCCAGAGTTGCTAAATTTAGTTTGTCTACAAAGATTGGACAAACTAAACTTATCAACTCTGGAACAAAGAAGAGAAAGAGCCGATTTGATAACCTTCTACAGAATTATGAAAGGGATGGAAATCCTTGATAGGGATGACCTACTTAAATGGGACAGAAGAAATACAAGAGGACATGAGAAGAAACTTAAGGACAGTTACAGAAGATATCTGAAAAAGAACCACTTTCCACGCAGAGTAATAGATACATGGAACAAATTGAAAGAGAAAACAGCGAGTGCTAAAACTATACATGATTTTAAGAAAGAACTGGATGTGGAAAGATACAACTGTGGGTCACTACGAGCATAGCTCTTCTCCCACAAAATACAACTAGGTAAATACATACACGTGCACACACACACACCAAAATCAAGGTGCAAGGGGGGGTGGCTTTTAGTTCATTTGTGGATTGCAAATTTTCACCAGTTTTTCACTGTTAATTCTAATCACATTTGACAAATTTAAATGAATTTTAACTTTTGTGTTTATTTTTTCCTTTCCGATAAGAGGGAGGGAGGAGGGGAGTGGAGGGTGATAGGGATGGAATGGGTGGGAGTGGTTTTTATGCCTTTGTATTTTTGGCTACCTCCCTTGTAAGGGGGAAAAAAACCTTTGGTCTATGTATGTAAGATTAATCATGAGACACGATTCAGTCATGCCTCATTTGGGCAGATTTTTCATTGATTGGACTAGGGCTGTGGTTGGCAACCCATATAGCTGGAACTTTGAATAAATATGTGCTGTTGGCGCCACAATACAAAAAAATTAAGCACTGATTAGCAAAGACATTTCTACAAATAAATTGATTGCTATAGATCTTTTTGAAGTTTAATAATTTTGCCAGGAATGTTCAAATTTAAAGTAAATGGTGTTTTTGTTTTGATGGAATAATTTTGTAAGAAGCTTCTAGAACCACACAAGTGGCCGGAAAGTGCCACAAGTTATTGACCACTGCTCAGAGGCTAAGATCTTAGCGAGGTCCAGGAGTCTGCATGATAGAAATGTGATTGCATCATGTGATAGAAACGTGATTGGATCATGTGATAGAAACGTGATTGCATCATGTGATAGAAATGTGATTGCATCATGTGATAGAAATGAGATTGCATCATGTGATAGAAATGAGATTGCATCATGTGATAGAAATGAGATTGCATCATGTGATAGAAATGAGATTGCATCATGTGATAGAAACATGATTACATCATGTTTAATCTTGGTACATATACAAAAGAACTTGAACATGACTTATGGACATTTCAAATGTGAATTTTTTTTTAAATTATTGAAATGTTAAAATGTACACACTAGATTGAATCTCTCTCTCTCTCTCTCTCTCTCTCTCTCTCTCTCTCTCTCTCTCTCTCTCTCTCTCTCTCTCTCTCTCTCTCTCTCATTCTCTCTCTCTCTCATTCTCTCTCTCTCTCTCTCTCTCTCTCTCTCTCTCTCTCTCTCTCTCTCTCATCTCTCTCTCTCATTCTCTCTCTCTCTCTCTCTCTCTCTCTCTCTCTCTCTCTCTCTCTCTCTCTCTCTGTGTTCCTGATATTTACCTCTCACCCTTGTAACTATGATAATTTTGCATATATATATATATATATATCCTCCTCCAACCACAATGCACTTTAATTCTAAGCCATCAACATTGGGAGAAACTGAAACGTGGTACGGCCAAGGACTTGAACCCGGCTAGCATGTGACAAGTGCTGTAGTGACTTAACTGATTGCACCATATATATATATATATATAATACACACACACAGAAAGTAGGACTGGAAGCATATGAAAGGAACAAGGAAAAGAGAAGGAAAACTAGATAATGGAGGCAAAGAGGAGAGCAAATATATAATGTAGCAGAAATATGGCAGGAAAAATGATAAAGGCTATGGAAGGAAGTTAAGGGAGTGAAGGATGAATCGGGCAAAAAGGAAAAGGTAAAGGGTGCAGATGGATGGATGTTAATGGAAGTGAAGGCATTGTGGGAAAAATGTTTTAGATGTTGAATGTGGAGGAGGATAGGGAGGGATTGATGTGAAAGTGGGAGTTTCTAAGAAAATGATCATGGGAAAGAGAAATAGGAGAGATTAAAGATGTACAAAAATTTTTGGATATTGAGAGCTGGTAAGACACCTTGGTTGGATATTGTGTGGCATCAGAAAAAGGGAGGTAAGTTATAGTGGACTGACTAGTATGGCTGATAAGTGGGGTCAAGGATGGGGAGAGTGCCTAAGGACTTGAGGAGTGCCTGTATAGTTCTGCTTTACAAAGGCAAAAGGGGTTGTGATTGTAGTAATTTTAGAGGGATAAGTTTTTGAGTGTAACTGGAAAGTTGTATGGGGGTTTTACTTTAAAGTAATAAGGGGGAAAATATGGAATTATTGGGAAGGAGCCGTGTAAGTTTAGGAAAGGTGGAGAATGTGTGGATCACGGTCTTGTGTTAAAACAGATTGTGAGAAGGTTCTGGCAAAAGGTGAGATTTATTTATTTTTGTGAATATGGAGAAGGCTTATGACAGCAAGGCACTGTGGGAAGTATTGGAGATTAGGATTGGGGCAAGAGGTAACGGTCATTCGAGAGATTTTATGACAGTAGTAGGACGTGTGCTAGGGTTAAAAATGGAGAGAGTGAGTGGGTATAGGCTGAGGTGGGGCTGTGTCAGGATTGTCGTGTCACCATAGCATGTGTACAAGTTGAATGTAAATGTGGATAAAAGTAGTTAATGAGATGTACAAGGAGAGAGGAGGCAGCAAGTTGGAAGTAAGTTTTGAAGGGGAAGGCTGAAGAAAGTGGATAGTTTTAAGTATTTGAAGTCTCTATGTGGCAGGAAATGGAGTGGAGGATGGAGGTAAACTAGTGAGAGAAGTAATTAGATATCTTTGGGAGATTGAGAAGTGTCATGAGAAATAGGCATCTGGGAATGGAGTGATTGTGTTTACTATATTATAGGGCAGAGGTGGAAATGAGAAATTTAAATATGAGATGAAGTGTCAGAGAAGTATGGTAGGACAAGGTAGGATAGAGTGAGGAGTGTGGAGGAGAGCAGGGGTGAATAGGAAGTTGTCAGGTAGATAGGGATGGTTTGGGCACATGGAAAGATGAACAAAAGAGGTGTGAAAAGCAGAGTTGGAGAGAACTTTAGGGGATGGCCAAAGATGACGTGGATGAAAGGGGCCTTGAACAAGAGAGGAATGCCTGTTGGGCAAGTAAGGGAGAAGGCATGGTATAGGAGCCAGTGGAGAATTATTTAGTATAGATGATATTTTGATGCAATCTGAAGGGGGGGCAAGAGACAGGGATGACCTTTCATCCAGGAGGAGCCATGATGAGAGGGAAACGAGGATGGTGGATGGGAGTGGAGTGGGTATGTGCCTTGACTGGCTACCTCCATAATACAGGGGAGGAAGACCTTGGTATGTGTGTGTGGCATTGGTGTGATCTTCGCCCAAGAAAAGGGATATAATCAAAATAGAAAAAAAAAAAATCTAAGAACTGCAAACAAATTGGTCCCAATCCTGGTAGATCATACAGTGAAAAGAAGACAAACATGGTACTACGAGCTTTGGAAGACCGTAGAAAAATAGGCAGTGTTGGGTTCCAGTTTTAGAGCCCTAAAAGAGGGAAGAAGCCAAACAGAGCTCTTAGTATATAACAGAAGAACCTCAAAAGGGTATAATAAAAAAAAAAAAAAGAGGATAGCAAGAAAGTTTTCTTACAGATACATAAACCAGTGGAATGCCCTAAAAGTCTATAATGCAAGGAAATGCCAGTAATACATTGAAGGCAAAGTATGATAAATGGAGTTCAAACGGCAGGACTACATGAGTATATCTCTTCACATAGATCATAATTACATTAATACATGCCGGTGCCAGTCCCCTCAATCTCTACAGAAGTTCCCATGCAGTCACCCTTCCCACTCCAAACAACTACTGACCAGTTCAGTCAACTTGCTCTAGCAATGAATTCTGTGGGGAATTCCTTCATCTCCTCCATCAAGGGGTCTCTTTCGAGGAGAAAATCCTGTGATTGAGATCGACATCAGGGAAGTGTGCAATGTGCCCACACATAACCAGAGTTGACGTTCACAAATCATGCTGGTATCTTTACTAGACTGAGTCTCACAGTGCAGTCCCTGGTTTGATACAGTCATTCCAGTGATACCCCATGACTCTCCAAAGGCACTTGGTTCCAAAGACATTAGGACTCCTCTTCGAGTCTGCATTCAGTGTCTCACAGGCATATATCAAGTCATGGAGCACAAGTGTCTTAAGATTCAGATCTTGGTCTTCCTGCATGAATATCAATATCATCACATATTTTGGTTAAACATGTCCATAACACAATGGGCAATGCCAGTATTTTGAAGTACTGCCTGACATGACCCTTGTTTGCAGTACACTACCAAGGTGTGTCAAGCTTTCCAAGATCCACATGCATGGGCAGACTGAACTGTTTTTTCAAATAATCCCCCCAAATACCTTGGTCTTAGTCCAGGAGACCTAGAGCCCAAGCAGTCTGCCTCCCTGTGCAGTGACTCTATGGCTGCAACCAGGACCTCTAATGACTGCAAGAAGGATGGCATCATCAGCAAAGACCAGGTCATTGACTTTGGTATTGTTGCCAATAGATGCTCCACAATGACATTGACAACTCTGTCCAATACCCAGTCCATGGAGGTGTTGAAAAATGTTGGGTGAGGAAATGCCATTACCTCATTCCAGAAGTAACTGGAGATAAGCTGGACATGCCTCCTCAATACTATACAGTGCTCTCTGCCCCAAAGTATAAGCCAAACATCAAATCTGTAAACTTACCAGGAATCCCATGTATCCACAGAAGATTCCAGGCCACTCTGTGATACAGTCAAACGCCTTCTTGAGATCAACATAGTTGGATTGCAAGACACTCCTGTAAAAGCTTGCATCAGCGCTCCAGAAGAATACAAATTGCTAGGATCTGATCATTTGTTGATATGCCTTGTGTGAATCTGGACTGCTCAGGCCTTGGAAACTTTAGCAGATGTGAACGAACCTGTGTTAGCAACGGATGAAAACAACACTGCATAGAGATGTAGGTCACAACAACAGTAACACCAACTCTGGAATAAAGAAGAGAAAAAGGTGACTTGTTGAACATCTACAGAATTGTGAGAGGTATAGAAGTCCTTGATAGAGAAGACTTACTACATTGGGATGAGAGAAACACAAGAAGACATGGAAGGAAGCTCAAAAAAGACAGTTACAGAAGAGACTTGAAAAAACAATTTTCCCCACAGTGATGGATGTATGGAACATACTAGATGAAACAGTAGTGTGTGCAAAAACAATACACGAATATAAGAGCAAATTAGTTATGGCGAGATACAGAGAGGACATCATGAGTGTAGCTCCCCCTTCCCATAAGATACAACTAGGTAAATACACGCTGAAAGAATCCACTGTGCTAGCAGTGCCTCCTGACAGCAGCAGCATGGGAAATGTGTAAACAATCTAACTGCTGAAATTTTAAATTTATCTTCTTCCTCTTCCCAGAAGCCTCATGGAATGTATTTCATTGAATAGAAACTGGTTTATGTCAAAGGTCTAAAAACTTTGTGTTGTATTAATAGTATTACTTTATGAATATTTGCTTGTATGTTGACTATATTTTTCCTTCTAGTTCTATGTTGACGTTAATTGAGAAGTGCTCTGACAGAAGGCAATGTATGGTTTCCCATGTTTGAGGAGAGGGTGATCACCTTGTGAGGGAATGATGTTTGTTGGTAATGGTTGCTGGAATTCGGTATATATACAAGTTGGAGTTGTTTTAGTTGTTTCCCCTTCTATTTGCTGTTTATATTTTCAGACAAATTGGGTGGTGTGTGCAGATCAATTGCTACCATGTGGTTTATTAGGAAGATGTTTGATAGAGTAAATGATTCTTTCTTTTCAGAACAAGCTAGAACAGTACCGGGTTGCCCTCCATGAGGGCAAATTTCTAAATGAAGATCAACAGCAAGCTGTAGAAGCATATGATATAGTTGTGGCAACACTTGAGTATGCTAAGGAGCTCTCTCAACAGTTTACTTGCATTGCATCAGAAACTGCACGCTTGAATAAAAAGCAATTGAAGAGAGAGCAACAGGAAAAAGCTCAAGAAGAATTGGAGAAAATTAAAGAAGTGCTAAGAGTTCAGGTTAGTCATAGTGTTGAATTAACTTTTTTCATTGTTATTCCTAAGCTGTTTTATAGTTATTCCTGTCCTTATACTGGGTATTGATTGCATGTTATTGTGCAGTATTAATTGCTCAGTAGTATGGAGCAAATGCTTTAGGAACTTTTGCGGCATCCTTATGGATTAGAGCCATTTTGTCAATGTTGGACTAAATCAACACTTCTTGAGGAATGATGCTACATTTATACTACTACTACTATATCCATTATGCTGTTCTATTAAAATTGTCCTATACCATTTCTTTGAGTATACTTTTTTCTTTTCTTTTTACCTTGTGCCCCCTGTGGTACGGGGAGGAAAGAATTCTGCCAGTGTTTCCCATGAGAGTCGTTAAGACAACAAAGTGGGATGGAGTGATAGGATTAGGTATCCTGCTTTTTGTAAAATTATCGTAGGAGAATTCAAGGGATGGGAGGGTCTGGGCGATTTCCAACCAGAAACCTTAAATTTGGGTCATTAACCGCTTTAGTACGATGATATCTATTTAGGCGTCATGAAGTGTGAGTGGGTACATGATTAAGTCTTGATTATATATATATTTTTTGTAGTTGCACATGAGTTACACCCATATTCTGTGAGCTGGTTTGATCACATTTTCTGTTTTTATTATTACTCGGAGTAAAAGAGTACAAGTAATACAGCAGTGACTTTATATTTTAGAATGCTAGTGTCATGAATCATGCATATGGCAGCTGATGTGTGCTAGAATTTGACTCTTCCTAAACTGGTTAAATGTTTGTGGTTGTGGTACAGATGAGAATAAAAGGGAAGAGATAGTATGTTTGTGAGAAGGAAGATGGATATGTTAGCATTAAGTAAAACAAAGTTGAAAAGGAGGGGTGATTTTGAGTTTGTAGAGTGTGTTGGGGAAAGTGTTGAGGGTGAGGGAGGGAAGGGGTGAGGTAGCTGTGCTGGTAAGTGATGAAATAGGAAAAGTGCATGGTGGAGTGGAAGGCAGTAACTACAAAGTTAATGTTAGTGAAGGTGAAACTGGGATAGGAGATGTGGGTTTTTTGTAAGCACAAATGTTCCTGGTAATGAAGAGAGTGGAAGAGAGGGTAGGTTTAAATGAGTGTGTAGAGAGTTTTTGGTGGAATGTCATTGTTGTAGTATTGGAAGATGAACCAATAAAGATATATTTAGAAAGCTGATAGCTGACTGAAGAAAAAAGTTAAGCAGAGTACACATGGGAAGGGGTGGTGGATGGAAAGGTGGTTGATAAAGGCATGGGTTATGTACAGATTGACCTCTCATTAACGGACACTGCATTACCGGATATCGGATGCAGCGGATAAAATCCACTGGTCCGGTCCGACAGTCTAAATTTCGCGGGTAGGGTGAATGCGTCTGTTAATTTGGCATTTGTCCGCTGAGTGGCTGATGGCGTGATGGTGTGCACTTTGTTTTGTTTACTAGTTATTAAGATCGTGATGTCGGAGGTGCGCCAGGCTATTGACACGCTAACTTGCGTTGATCTCTGCTAACGGTGACGTTCAGTATTATTAGTATATACTAATTACATTATTACAGGTATTTTGGTATTAATATGTATGTAAGTATACTATGATTTTGTAGAACTTAAGAGGTGATGTCCCCCCAATACACACACACACAAAAACCACTCCAAATCAATGGATTATTCACATCAACAGACACCGTTACCCCCCGTTTAGTCTGTTAATGAGAGGTCAATCTGTAGTGGTATCCAAAAAAGGATAGGAAAAGTTCTGGATGTTCATGTTCTTAGGGGAGAGAGTATGGGGGTGTCAGACCATTTTTGGTAAAGGGAAATTTAGAGTGGAAGATAGGTGGAGAATGAGGAAAAGGGCAGAAGGAAGGGAAAGAAAAAAAGGAATACTAGGAGAAGCTGAGACTATTGTGAGAAGTGAAGGATAAGTAGAGATGGAAGTTGAAGAGGGGTGGGTTTGTTTCAAGGAGGCATTGACAAGCTGTGCAAAGATGGTATGTGGATTGAGGAGGATGGGAGTGGAACGAAGAGTAGCAAGTAGTGGGATGATGAATATGGTAGTAGAAAAGAACATTTAGGGATTGGTTGCAAAGTAGGACTTGGGAAGCACATAAGAGGTAATTAGAAAAGAAAAGCAAAATATAAGATAAAGGAGGCAGAGAGGAGAGCAGATGTAAACTGGGGTAGGAATATGACAGAAATTTTTTAAAGGAATAAAAATGTTTGGAAGGGAGTTAAGAGAGTAAGGGTGGTAAATCAATTTAGTGGAAAATATAAATGGTGCAGGTAGACATGTTAAAGAAAGTGAAGGTTATTAGGGAAGATAGAATATTTTAGAATTGTTGAATGTGCAATAAGATAGGGATTGATTGATTGTGGTAGTGGGAGAAGGTAAGAAAATGACCACTGGGAGAAGAAAATGGAAGAAATCCAGGAAAAGATGAGGTGCACGGAGCTGAAAATTGGAAGAGCAGATAAGCCACCTGGGTAAAATGGGGTAATGCAGAGTGACTGAACAAGGGAGGTACAGTTATAGTGGATTGGCTAACAAAGTTGTCGAAAAGAGGGGATAGTTCTGGAGGCCTGTATGGTTTCAGTTTGTATAGGAAAAGGGGACAAATGTGAGCAGTTTTAGCGGGATCAGTTTGTAGAGTACTTGGAAAAGCTTATGGGAGGGTTTTGATTAAGGGAATTAATTATGAAAGGAATAGAGGGAATAATTAGTTTTTCAAGTACTTGCATTAAAGTGTGACTTTGTTTTGAACAAAAAGAAAGTAACATATGCTTAGAATTAATATTTATCTTCATCAAATCACTAAGTATATGCAAACTTGTAGTGATATAGATAACTTTCGAGAAAAGTATGACTTCTCGGTTTGTTCTAGTAAGAAAGTTGTGGTAAAATATTGAACTTGCAATAAAGTGTAACAGTTTATATTTGTTTTTCAATTACCTAATATAGGAGGTGAGTTGGAGTGAGAGAGAGGAATGGCAATGGTGGTGATGAATTGCAACAGAGTTGGCCAGAGTAGTTGCGAGTATTGAATTAGGGTAATTTTTAAAGCCGTGTGCTACTTTATTTTGAAGTTTTTATCATATGTGAATAATGCAAACAACTAAATTCAGAATGCTTAGGCCTAATGTATATGCTTTTTACATATACCAAGTTAATTTTCTCCCTTACAATGGAGGTAGCCAAAGTCAAAAGACGAAATTCCATTCCCACACATTCTACCCTCATTCACCACCCTTCCCTCCCTCCCTCCCTCCCTCTCATCTTGGCTCCTCGTGGATGACGGGTCATTCCCACTTCTTGCCCATTGGCCTTGACTATATGCTGTTAATTAAATATATTTCTGTAAAAACAGAATAGGTGATGTAGCATGTTGAAATGCTGCCCAGGGTGGAAGTTGTATTCCCATTCTTGGACAAATACAAACTAGATTTTCATTATAGAAATGTGCATGTATGCTCGTTATATTTAAAATGCTCATTTTTCAAATACTATGATGTTCAAAGTTAGTGATAATTATGATGATAATGATAATACTAACCATGAAAAATAGAACTGCACTGGTTTCAAAATATACAATATGAAAAGTAATTAAAAAAATAATTTTACAGACATTGTGACTTGCAAGTAGTTACATGTGCAGATGTCTCCCAGTGGTTTGGTTATATTTATTTTATTTATTTATTTATTTTATTTCATTTGTTTTTTTTTTTTCTCCATGTGTATTGTCAGTGAATGTTTGATTCTTGGAAACAAATTTTTAGTTACTTCTCAAACAGACAAATGGCAGCACACTAGAGGCCTTTTTAATTTTTGTGAATGCACAAAGGAATAATGACCACATGGTTAGATTAGAAAAGTGCAATAGTAACTGAAATCACCATAATATAATTTTTAGTACCATACATACAGTACCCATATAGAGATGTGAGGAGTTTGTGTTCCGGAAATCCGACATTGTGGTTATCCAACCTATCTTGGTCCCACCAGTGTTGGATATTAGGCTTTTGCCTATATTCTCATAGCTGACAGTATCAGGAATTAGCAAAATGAACTTTCAACATGTGCATGGAGGGGAAGCTTGGATATTGTCTGAATTTTCTTCCAGTTTGATATGGTCATTATTATTTGTAGGATGTGCTACAACTTTTGGGGCAAGAGAATGTGCGGGAGGACTTTCTGGCGGGGACCAATGGAGCTGTGCAGATTGCATCTGACCGCTTGGAACAACTGGACTCTCTCTACAAAGTGGTGGCTCCATGCCGAGAGGAGACTGAGTCACGACAACAATATCAAGTAAGGATTTAATAGGCTTATGGACCTGTTTGTGAGATTAGTTTTGAGTGATTTATTCAGAAAATGGTGTGAAGCTTAGTTCAATTGTCTACTTTTCAGTTGTACATACATGTACCAAAGACTTTTTCCCCCTAACAAGAAAGGTAGCCAAAAAACAAAGGCATAAAAAACTCCCATTCCATCCCCACATACTCTGCTTCCAAACACCCCCTTCCCTCCCTCTTATCTTGGCTCCTCCTGGATGATGGGTCATCCCTGCATTTCGCTCACTGCCCTGGGTCAGAAGCAGTGTTGCAAGACACAGCACATCCACAGGAAGGCCACTTCATTAAATTGGCAACCCCCCCTCTCTGTCCCCTCATGCAGAAATGGAGAAGATGGGGGAGAAATCCCTTTGGGATGTGTCAGTTTATTTTTCACCCATACTCCACCCACTCCCCCTCATGCATTCCAGCACCATCCATACACAACCATTCTCCATTCACCTCATATCTTCTATCCTCTCCCATCCTTCCTCAACACACGTTCCCCTCTTTCCCAGTGCCCCTTTTACCCCATCTATCCATCTCATCCTTGGTCGCCCCCTCATGTTCCCACCCTCCACCTCTGCCTCCCACACTTCCCCTCTTTCCTAGTGCCCCTTTTACCCCATCTATCCATCTCATCTTTGGTAGCCCCCTCATGTTCCCTCCTTCCACCTCTGCCTCCCACACCTCTTTTACAAATCTTTCTTCACTCATTCTTTCTGTGTCCAAACCATCCCAATACTCTTTCATCAATCCTATCTCCCAACTTCCTTTCCACCCCCATTCTCCTCCTCATTTCTCACTCTATCCAGCCTTGTAACCTGTATCATACTTTTCAGGCACCTCTCAAACACATTCAGATTCCTCTCTTCCCCTCTTATGTTCCATGTTTCTGCCCCCATACAGTGCTGTCAGCACAATTGCTCCTTCATATAATCTCTTCTTGCATCCATTCCCAAATGTTTATTTCTAATTACACTTTTTAATCCTCAAAGGCATTTAATTGCTTCTCTCTCTCGATCTAGATTCTACCTCCACCCCCCACTCCTTCCTTTCCCTCCACATTCACACCCAAGTATATAAAACTATCCACTTCTTCCAGTCAGTCTCCCTTAATACTTGTTTCCAGTGTGCTGCCACTTTCTCCCCATGTACATCTCATCACCTTACTTTTACCCACATTTATCTTCAACTTCTTTCTTTTGCACACCCTCCCAAACTCTTGTCACCAACTTCTTCAATCCCTCCTCTGATCCTGCTGCAAGTAGTGTGGCCAGCAAACAAGAACTGGCTTATCTTTCACTTTTCTCTATTTTCTTTAACCATCTCCAATCCCCAACGCACTACCCTTGCAGTTACCTGTTGCACCACCCCATCCATGTGATTATCTTTTTTAATCCTTGCCTATGGTGTTTAGGTTTGTCAAATATGGGGATTGCATGATCTCTTCTCCATATTGATGGAATTTGTTATACCGCCAAGACTGGTTGAAAGTGTTGGTTAGTGCCTTTGTGTTTGGACCAGTGTGTTTTAGATGGATATTGAAGATCTTAATCTGGGCTTTCTGCATTGGAGCCAAGATCGAAGGGATAATAAATTGTGGTTTTGGATGGCTGAAGAGTGAGTGTGCTTGTACTGGATTTACCACCCCTTTATAAGGGGAGGGGATTTCTCCCCGTCCTCTTCATTTCTGCATGAGGGGATGGAGAGGGGGGTTGCCAATTTAATGAAGCAATCTTGCTGTGGATGTGCTGCCTTGTGACCTGCTTCTGACCTAGGGCAGTGGGCATGATGCAAGGATGACCTGTCATCCAGGAGGAGCCAAGATAAGAGGGAGGGAAATAGGAGTGGAGTATGTGGGGATAGAATGGGTGGGATTTTTTATTCTATCACCCTTGCAAATGGGAAAAAGCCTTTAATATATCTGTTTGACTGAATTTCTCTTCTCCCCCCTCCATTTAAGAAAGCCCAATAATTGTGGGATATTTAATTACAAATTGTACTATACAATTGATTTAAAAATGTGGAAAATGGAATTGCAAGCATTTTTAATGTGGAAGTTTGATAGTGGGGAGATCTCTTTTTGATACCTGATTTTAGACAGTTTGATTGAACACTATTCATTTATATTCTTCAGGAGCATTTACAGGTTGCAGCAGAACACATTGTTGGCTTGATTGAGTGGAAGAATAAAGAGGTCTCTGGCATTGGCTCCACCTACAAGGATCTTAAAAATCTCATTGATGAAATCAATTCTTGCCCATACCCTGAAAAGGCCCCGCAAGTTGTACCTGATGTGACTGTAAGTTGATTTTAATAGAGAATGTTTTTCTGAAATTATTATTACAGTAGTTGAATTGGAAGACTTGTAAATATATGCTGTCATTCCAGGAACCAGCAGCTGAGTACACAAATGGTTTAACTGAGGAAGAAGAGGTTGCAGAGGAAGAGCCAGAAGAGGAGGAGGAAGAGGAAGAGGAGGATGTTGTCGCAACAAATGAATTGGTGGGTGCTGTTGCTGCCGCACCTCCACCCCCTGCACCGGCGGCACCAGTTCAAGCCCCTGCTCCACCTGCAGCAGTGGCTGTCCCTCCAGCAGCTGTACCTGTACCCGTAGCTGCACCGGTCATACCAGGTGAGGGAGCACCCCCTGGTTTGGCACCCCCTCCCACAGCTGTCAATCCTCAGCAACAGGAAGCAGTTGCACCTGCAGCGGAACCCCAGGATGCACTGGTCACAGCTATGGCACACCTCCCAACTGCTGTTCCCCCTGCAAATGCTGTTTCTTCACCACCTCAATCCTTCTTCAGTCAGACCCAAAATGTGCATGCACCAGCTCCTCAGCAAGCCATGCCACAGACTGCCATGCAGCCTCCACAACAGACACCAACTCAAGAAGCACCTCAGCCAACCCCACAGACTGCACAACAAATTTCTCTCACAGATATTGTTTCTGCAGGGAATTTTGACTTCTTGCAAGAGAGCCAAGTAGCACAGGAACAGTCCACAGTGTATATGGACCCAGCTGTAGTGTCCATTGGAAGCATTAAAACAGACAGTGTAGCAACCCGTACTATTTCTCCAGCACCTGCACCTATGTTGCCACAGGAAGCAAATCATGCTTATCCCAATCAAACGTTCATACCACCACCATTTACGCAACATATGCCAGTGTATCCCAGTCCTAGTGCAGTAGATTCAACACCTAATCCTCCTCCTCCAATTCCTCTACCTCCACAGAACCACCATGAAGCCAAATACAATCAGGAATTCAACTCAGAAGTCAAGAGCAACTCCAACAGTGGCTGGGGAGATGAGGATGGCAAGACTGAAGAGGATGCGAGTCAATGGAATCCCAAAATGTCCAATGGTGATGTTGAAAACAAGTGGTGCAGTGGAGAATCTGGTGGTGCATGGGATGAATTCGAGGAAGGAAATAGTGGTGCTCAAGGCAACGGCTACAATGGGCAGTATGATGGAGAGAGGCGAGGAGGCTATAGAGGACGTGGACGAGGCCAGCGAGGATACAGAAGTAACCGAGGAGGTGGCTACCAGAATGGTCGTGGTGGCTACGGTTTCAGAGGTGGCAACAGGGGTGGACCCGGCAACTTCCCAAGGGGTGGACGTGGTGGTGGTAGGGGTGCAAGAGGAGGCTTCAGAGGAGGACGAGGTGGCGGATCCAATTTTCACCGGCAACAGTTCCAAGGGCAACATCAGCAACAGTGACAGTGAATCGTTAAATGAAGCAAATATGTAAAACATGAGGACGTACATATATCGCAATGTTTTGTTACGTACTGACCAGGCACTGCAGAAAGTGATAGTAGTGACTTGATAATGAAGGAAAATAAAATGGAGAGACAGTTAAGGGCATTCTTTACGGGACAATATAGTGTGATAATACTTTAAAAAAAAATAAAACAAAAAATAAAAAAAGTAAAAAAGGAGCAACACTGAGTTCAGCCGAACTCTGCAAAAAATAATTACTATTTTTATTTTTGACAATATAAACCTTTCCATGACTTCTTAGTTTTGATGAAGGCTTCTCTTCTTCCTGTAGCCACAATTAGGATTGGGAAGCACCAAAACTAAGGGTGGGGGCAGTACTTAGGCAAGACTGATCCTCGACCCTCGTGTGGAGAGAGTCGGACCATTTTCCCCATATGACTGGCCTCACCACTTCATGTACCACATTACCACACCAAAACTATTGTAAGCTTCCAATACATTCTCTTTAGAGCATGGTTTGTTTACCATAGCCCCTTAACCATCTCGTCGGCTGAGTAGGATATGCAGCAGTGTCAATTCTAATTGTTTGTGTACACAGACGAGCTCAGAGCAGTGTTTTCACAAGCACATAACTGGAGAAATGTTGGTGTATTAGATGGCAGCAAGCACATACTGTATTATGCATTGCATTTTGTCACTTCGCTCATCTTTCAAGTTTCATATTAATCTTTGTGGATTGCTTATCTGCCCACTGCTATTTTGCTGTGTGCCAAATTGTTGGATGTCCGACACTCTACAATCTACTTGGGAGCATTCATGCCTAAGGATAAGTAAAATTGATACAACTGCTACTGTAAATCTGTTTATTAATTACCTGAAGTACAAAACATGGAAGTGATTTTTTTTTAAACATTGAGATATTGTGGTGCTACTGCTGTATAGACCCTTCACAGATGATTGATCTTGCTAAATTCGTTGTAAGTGCAAGTCTTATTTCACCTTTCTTTTCCTCGAAAGACTCGCTTGCAGCTCTACGCAAGTCAGGGTTTTCACTGTAAGACAAAGAAATGGAGTTGTAGTTTGCTAAACTATAAACATAGTTGCATAAAAAGCAATACTGGTACTTTTGTAGTTACCTGGGTTTAGCTTCAACTTTGAGGTTATGTAGACAGTAGAGGAGTTCATAGGTCTGGTTTGCTGTAACAACAGGTTCCTCACACTTCAGGAGCGGCAGTGCATCAACCAGAAGTACAGGCCAAAAGCTTGCAGGGAAAAATGTACTTTATATACTTCATGACAGAATTAACAGTAAACAAAATTAAATTTTCTAGATTACCTACAAATAATTTCTTCCAAAAGTTGAAAATGCTGTCCCCCCCCCCCCCCAAAAAAAAAGTGAAAATGAGTCAGTCTTCCAACTCAACACTTGCCAACTGCCACTTGTGTGGATGTTTGGGCCCAGGAAAAATCCACTTTGGGAATTGGTGGTGGTGCAGTTCTTGGGCCAATTCCCAAAGTGGGTTTATATCCTGGGCCCAAATGTCCACACAAGTGGCAGTTTGCAAGTGTTGGATCAAGAGGCACAGGTGTATGTTAGGTATAAAGATATTTATGGAATAATCTGCAATCATTGGAGCAATTGCATGCCCTCCCAGATAGCTGTAATTTGCCTTGTCAACAAACCCAAACACCACAATTGGTAAGTATGACCTCGACCCCAATTAACCCCTTCCATACAATGCCAGTGATGTCTGTGTCATGTGCCACATGAGTGGGTATACAAGGATACTGTCAACTTTTTGATTATATTTTGTAGTTGTAGCCAAAAGGTGGAGTTAAGGAAGTAGAATGTAGATTGAGAGAAGCGAGTAAATGCCTTGGTGGATTAAAGAGTGTAATGAGGAATAGACATTTGGGAATGGATGCTAAGAGGAGACTGTATGAAGGAGTGATTGTGCCAACAGCACTGTATGGGGCAGAAACATGGAACATAAGAGAAGGAGAGGGAGTTTGAATGTGTTTGAGATGAGGTGTCTGAGAAGTATGATGGGGGTTACTAGGCTAGATAGAGTGAGAAATGAGGAGGAGAATGGGTGGAAAAGGAGCTGGGAGATAGGGTTGATGAAAGAAGAGGATGGTTTGGACACAGGGAAAGAATGAGTGAAGAAAGACTAGTAAAAGAGGTGTGGAGGGAGTGAACATGAGGGGACGTCCTAGGATGAGGTGGATGGATGGGGAAGAGGGGAATGTCTGTTGAGGAAGGATGGGAGAGGACAGAAGACGGGTGAATGGAGAATGGTTGTATATGGATGATGTGATTGCATGAGGTGGAATGGGCGGGTGGATGTGGGGTGAGGTAGTATGTGTGAGCAAAATTTGACGCAGCCCGAAGGGATTTCTTTCCGTCCTCTCATTTTATGCAATGGGGGGACAGAGGGGGGGTCGCCGATTTAATGAAGCGGCCTTGCTGTGGATGTGCTGTGTCTTGCGACACTGCTACTGACCCAGGGCAGTGGACAAGGTGCAGGGATGACCCGTCATTCAGAAGGTGCAAAGATAAGAGGGAGGGTGGAGGGGTGTGGAGTGTATTCAGGGATGGAATGGGTGGGAATGATTTTATGCCTTTTTCTTTTTGGCTACCCCCCTTGTAAGGGGGAAAAAGCCTTGGTATATGTATGTATGTATGTAGTTGTAGCCAAGGGACTCCCGTATTCTGGTTATTCTGTTTCACTCTGAATGTTGATGAGTAATACAGCTGTAACTTTGTATTTTATAACATGCATACTGTGATGCATCATCAAAACCTTGTCCATCAGGCAGCTGATAATGTGAACAAATTTTGTTGTTGTCTGTGTGGGTCATTGTACTACAAGGTGTACTGTGTAATGGTTGCATCTGGAACAGTTTGGCTCTGTGACTAGGCCTATGCTAGTTTTTGTTGTCGTCGTCCCCTAGACTGTGTCCGAGCAGTCCCGTGACCTGAGTGGATGGGTCACTGTTGTTCTTGTCAGGTGCATTTACCTAGTTGTATCTTATAGAAAAAGGGAGCTATGCTCGTGGTGTCCCATCTCTGTATCTCGCAGTTTTTATATTGTTCTTAATTTTGTGTATGGTTTTTGCACACAGTATCATTTTGTCTAGTTTGTTCCATACATTTACCACTCTGTGGGGAAATTGTTCTTTTTCAGGTCTATTCTATAACTATCCTTTTTGAGTTCCTTTCCATGTCCTCTTGTATTTCTCATATCCCATTTTAGTAAGTTCTCTATCAAGGACTTAAGTACCTCTCGTGATTCTATAGATGGTAAACAAGTCTCCTCTTTGTTTCAGGGTCAGTAACTAGTTGAGTCTTCATATGGCAGTTCTGAAAGTGTTGGGGTCATCTTCGTAGTTGCTCTATGGCTTCTTTTAGATTTCCTTGTATTCTTTTTGGTACTGGGTGACCATAGTGTTGCTGCATACTCCAGTCTTGGTCTTATCAGTGTGACTAGTATTTTCTTCACCATTTCTTTGTTCAAGTAAGTAAATCTCACTATTATTGACCTCAGCGAGCTGTAGGTTTCTCTGACAATTCTGTTTATCAGGGGACTTGTTCTTTGTGATGATAACTCCCTGGTCTTTTTCAGTATGAGGCTTATGTCTGGGATTGTTGGAAAACTGAGTCTGGCAGTCTTTCTCGATGGGGTTGTTAATCAGAGTGCGTGTTACTGTGTGAATGTTATGCTATAGATGCAAGTTGTAGATGTTTGAGTAGTATGCTATTGGTGCAGTATTTTGTTGTTGTGTTGGTTCTTGAAAAATGTGCAAGTTTCTGGTATTAAGGGGGGCTGAACACCTAGAATCGTGAAATTTTCATCCAAAAATTTTTTTTAGGTATGGGCATATTTGAATAATATATCCTAAAAGCAAAATATGAAGAAGAAAAAATTCCTCCCCAGCATAATGGAGGGAGTTTAAAGGGCCCAGGAGGCATGTCAATTTAAATGGCTCACACAAGAATAGGCCCCAAATATCTATGTCTAGTTTCCATTTGTCTCATTCCATGAAATGGCTATATTTTTGTATGTCTGGCATCAGCGTGACTTCCTCTTCCGTGTGGTGTGCACAGCACACTTCAAGCCTAAGTTACCCATCAAACATCACAGTAGATTGATGCATAATCATCTCACTGACTGAAGATATTGTGTTCCTGTGCTGCTGTTTGCCTTATTTCCTGGACATTGCTACACTTACTAGATGTCCAATCATCAACTGCATCACGATGAAGAGGAAAACCAAGGAAAAGATCGAGCCAAAAGTGGAATGAAAGTTGTGCTAGAAGGAGGGCAAGGCATGAAAGGCTTGGAGGAGGGATGCCACCGCCCCGCATGTCACCACCACCACTGCCAACACCACCATCACCACCACACCTGACAACGTGCTTTCTGGCCAGACTGCAGTGTGGCCACCACCCAGCACTTCTATGCTACCAGAAGAGGCTGGATGACTGCATTGTGAACAGCTGCCCAGGATGTAACACTTCACCCCATACCATACAACACATAATGGAAGACTGCATTATACACAATCAACACAACATACACTCTATAAAGGATTTGTGGGAAAACCCAGTTTCGGCTGTGGCATTCCTTGGGGAGACGGGACTGCTCAGACAGACAGTCTAGGGAACGGCAACAACAACAACGTGCTTTCTTCCAGATGAAGAGAAGATGATGAAAATTCAGGAGGAGGAAGAGAAAATAGCTGGTAAAGGAGAAACATATGGGGCTGGGATCGCACCTGTGTAGGATAATCAAACACCCGTTTGGTAATTTGTCATTGAGCAGAGGGAAGGGACTCATTGCTGGTAAAAATAAACCACTGCAATGATTTGACTAAGTGATGACACCCCAGCAGTGAGGTTTTAAACTGGTAAAAGTGCAAAATCTTCACTTCTGAAAAGGACCGCTTGGCGAGTAACAAATACATTTTAATGAAATATATCTATATGTATATATATAAAAATATTTACTGGCAACTTATTCAATATACATTATATAATGTGTGTGAATATAATAAAAATCGCACAATAACATATACAATGCTGAAAACTACACACTTGTATCTCAAAAACCACAAATATTAGCAATTAAAAATGTGCCAAAGTTTTTTAATCAATTGTAGCAGTTTTTTCTGATATCTTGAAAAACAGAGCGATTGGCCTCATCAGAGAGAGAGAGAAAAAAAATGTAAGTGACCATACTTACGACACCTATATCTCACGTCGTATAGTGAATTTTTTAAAAAGCAGGTGTGGAAACGTTTATAGGATCTATAAGCATTACCATGACAAAGCAGAAGTCTGTAGTACAAAAAATATGATGTCAAGACGTAGGAAGTTCAAGGGATCGCAATATATTTCTAACTATATTTCAAGTAAAACCTGAAAGTTTTAAGTTGAAGTATCAAACTTTTTATGATTTTTTTGTAAAGGTGTTCAGTCCCCCCTTGAATAGTGTTCTTGTCATTTTCATGTATTTTATTGGGAGGATTTTGGTATCTATACATGGTGTCCATACACTTCCATATTCTTGCCACAAACTTGCCGTTTCATTTACTCCATCCACTAAATTTTTTCCTTGCTGTCACTCCCAACACCACCAGATTCATGAATCATTGTTGGACATTAATTTCATCCATGTTCAAACCACCTTAGGTTAGCCTGCTCTACTATCTCCTAGCCTCTTTTCTGTACCGAGTCCATGAACCCTACTTGTGAGTAAATGACAAAGACCAATAAAATACAGTATTACTACTTACTATTCAGGGGCCAACTTTGAAGAGATGAGTGAAATCAGAAGTTCAGAGGCAGCTTTGAAGTTTCCATCTTGGTAGAGCATATGGAACTCACGATATTTACCTGCAAGTTGAAGTTTCATACATTGGGCTTTATCCTCCTTACAATGGAGGTGGCAAAAAAACAGGCATAAAATCCACTTCAATTCACCCGCCTCCCACTTATTTTGGCTCCTCCTGGATGACTGGTAATCTCTGCATCTCACCCACTACCCTGGGTCAGAAACAATGTAGCAAGAGAGCACACCCACATCAAGGCCACTTCATTTAATAGGCAACTACCACTCTGTCCCCTCATGCAGAAAAAGAGAAAACTGGGAGAAATACCTTTGTGCTGCATCAAGAAATTCACACATACTGTACTCCCCCATCCCCCACCCACTACCTTCCATGCATCACAGCATCATCCATAAACATCCATTCTCCATTCATACCTATCTTCTGTCTTCTCCCTTCCTCAACAGACATTCCCCTCTTTCCCAATACCCTTTTTACCCCCATCCATTTCATCCTTGGTTGAAGTTACTTTTGGTATTTGCATACGACAAAATTATGAGAACTATAGATCAATTTGAATGGATTTATTTATTTTTTATTTTTGTCTTGTATCTCATTCTGTTAATTTATTTTCTTTTTTCCTTTCCTCTCATCCTTTCCCATTCTTCCTCTACTTATACTCCTACTGTTTCTTAACTCCTCTGTCTACCTCTTTTTGCCTTTATCTCTCCCTTCACTCTCTTGAACTTGAACCACTTTTCAATCTACTCTTTCTCTTCCATTGTTCCCTGCTTATATCTTCTCTAATTTGGAGCTCTGGGTAGCAATCATGCTGAACATTAAACTGGCTCAAATTCATATCCCTGGGACGGACAAAAATGGCTTCATGTATACATTTACTCAGGATTGCCTCATGCCTTCCCAGACAACACAGATGCTCACACATGAATATACAGCATTGGTGTGGTCTTGACACAAGAAAAAGGATATAAACTACCAAAATGGCCCCAAGCCGAGCAGATAAATGAATAAATCTTTTGCCCTGGTCTTTGGTAAAAGATCCACAGCCCTGCTTACCAAGTTCACTACTTCTAGCTAAAACCAAGATAAACTACAAGCTTGTGTGATACTATTAACAGTAGCTTACCTAAGAATGTAAGGGCATCTGACAGAAGCATAGCTGGGCCCAGGTGAGCCAGAAGTTGTGCAGATTCAAAGTGACCTTTCTCAATGTAGTGCTGTAATATCTGCAATGTTAAACCAAAGATATAAGATCATATGTAACTATTCTGATAAGGAAATGCTTTTGCAAACTAGCAATGAGGAATAAAACCATCCTGCTAACAAAACGTAAACAACACTCCTGTTGAAATGATACTGGTATTCAATGTAACAGACTGAATTAGTATAATACACATGATTAAAACCAATATATTATGCAAAATGATTCCGAGGTCTCTTCCTCCTCTTTATATACAAGGGTTTACCATCAAATGCCAGGGATGCAGCATGGTCATCAAAAGGGTAATTGGAATGTACATCATAGTTATCAACATAAAGTTCTGACCAAAATCTGTGCATATCAAAAATACAACCAAGCGAACCCCCCTCAGTCTCTCTCTCACACACACAATACGAAAACGGGTCATGAGCATAGCTCTTGTCCCGTAAAATACAACTAGGTATAAAATACAACAAGGTAAATACAAATTTACAAACTAGAAAAGAATATACAAGAATCCACAGGGAGGAAAAAAGTAATTTTGAAAGAGGTGTAGATAAATGCAAAGATGAATCAAAACTATTTAGATGTTTATAAATGGTAAACTGAGATGTAGAAGTAATCACTAAGCTACTAATGGATGGTGAGGTCTTTGAGGAAGCAGCTCAGGCAGGTA
The DNA here is from genome assembly GCF_046742065.1 of Oratosquilla oratoria. NCBI lineage: Eukaryota > Metazoa > Arthropoda > Malacostraca > Stomatopoda > Squillidae > Oratosquilla > Oratosquilla oratoria. The sequence goes on from NC_134782.1 coordinate 48,632,845, forward strand.
TGAAGGGGTGATTGTGCCAACAGAACTGTATAGGGCAGACACATGGAACATAAGAAAGGAAGAGTTTAAACATGTTTGAAATGAAATGTCTAAGAACTATGGTAGGGGTTACAAGGTTTATCATAAGAAATGAGGAGAGTAGGGATGGAAAAGGAGATGGGAGATAGGGTTGGTGAAAGAGTATCGAGATGGTTTGGACATATGGAAAGAATGAGAGAAGAAAGATTAATGAAAAGTGTAGAAGGCAGAGGTAGATTGAGTGAACATGAGGGGGGTGACCGAGGAGATGGATGGATGGGGTGAAAGGGGCACTGAGGAAGGAAGAAGGCAGAAGATAGGGGTGAGTGGAGAATGGCTGTACAATACTATGATGCAGGGAAGTGAGTGGGTCAGGGAGTTTTTGATGGAGCCTGAAGGGATTTCTCCCCATCTTCAATGTCTGCATGAGGGGATAGAGAATGGGGGTCACCAATTAGATACAGTGGCCTTGCTATGGATGTGCTGTGTCCTGCTGCATTGCTTCTGACCCAGGGTGATGGGTAAGGTGCAGGGATGACCCGTCATCTATGAGGAGCCAAGATGAGAGGGAGGGATGATGAATGGAAGTGAAATAGGTGGGAGTGGAATTATGCATGCTGACTTTGGCTACCTCTCACGGAAGTAATCACCAAGCTATTAGTGGGTAGTGAGGTCTTGGCGGAGGCAGCTCAGGCAGAAATAATAAATGAAAGTTTCCCATCTACACAAAGTAGTAATATTTTGAAGAGAGCAAGAATTCAGGTTAATACACCAAGAGCTTTTTCTCCCTTACAAGGAGTACCAAGTCAAAAGTCAAGTACCCACTCCCATCCAGCACCCTTTCTTCCCTCTCATCTTAGCTCCTCATGGATGACGGGTCATCCCTGTATCCCACCCACTGCCCTGGGACAGAAGCAATGCAGCAAGATACAGCACATTCACACCAAAGCCACTTCACTTAATCAGCAACCCCACCTCTCTGTCACCTTGTGCAGAAGAAGAAATGGGGGAGAAATACCTTTGGGTGTAATAATATCACTCATACATAGCTCTCTACCCTCACCCCTTCCCTTCCTTCCATCACAGTGTCATCCATACACGAATTCAAAAGCAAACTGGATGTGGAGAGATACAAAAATGGGTCAAAACGAACATAGCTCTAGTCCCATAAAATACATCTAGGTAAATACACCCAGTCTACAGTCACCCCTATCTCCTGCCCTCTCCCTTCCTTGGTCAACAGACATTCCCATCTTGCCCAATGCCCCTTTCACCCCATCCATCCATTTCATCCTCAGTCATCCCCTCAAGTTCACTCCCCCCACCTATGCCTTCCACACTTATTTTAATAATCATTCTTCACTCGTTCTTTCCATGTGTCCAAACCATCTCAATACTTTTTTATCAACCCTATCTACCATTTCTTTTTCCACCCCAGCTCTCCTCCTCACCTCATGTCTCACTCTCCAACCTGCTAATCCTGATCATACTTCTCAGGTTTGGAAGAAGTTGTAGACGTAAGGGAAGTGCTCAACCTTTTGGGATATTGAATGTGACAAAAGCTTCAGGACCTTATGGGATCTCAAACTTGATACTTAAAGAATGTAAGAAACAACTGACAGACAAGATTCACAGTCTTATTGTATGTTCATTAAAAGGAGACAGTGTTGCTTGATTGGAAAAGGGCTGTGGTCCCCATTCACAAAGGTAGGTACAGAAACACCACTAGGGAAAAATATCAACCATACAAGGAAAGATTAAAAGGAATGGGTTTGCCAACTTTGAAAGATTGAAGAGAAAGAAGTGATATTTTACACCAAATTAGATAAAACATTTCCTGATACAAGATATCATTACCTGATGTGCTAAGTGCGATGTAAATCCAGAATCCTTAGAACGTACACCCCACCAAACTGCTGCTCCCAATCGCTGTTGTCTTAGTGCCTGTCGACCCATCACGCGGCATACACTTACAACTGTATGAAAGAAATTTATCTTACAAACATATACATGACAGTTATACTTAATGGATGCTTGCTGGCCAAGCAAGTTAGGGCATCACTACTTGGTGCAAATGTTGAGGTGATGGCAGTTTGAACCCTGCCACCGGTGAGTTGAACTAAGGGCATAGTTCATTAAATTCCATGCTAAAAAGTCCTCTGTAAGGGGCAGTCCTAGCCTCCTGATAAGGGGGGGTTTGTGACGTTAAACCAAAATAAAATCAGATATACTTAACCTCTTCACTCCGGGGCACATCACACGTCTGGCAGCATTAGCTGCCCGACGTGCGATGTGTCATAATAATCGCATTATAAAAAATAAAGTCACTGCTCAATTGCTCGTTCTCTTTCACCCGTGAATTTTGATAACCATAGAAAATATGATGAAGCCAGTTTAGAGAGAATGAGGGTCACGCAGGTACGACTACAATAAATATAATCAAGACGCTGCCGTCGGCATCATCGCGTACCCACTTGCTCCTCATGACGCCTACGTAGGCGTCACCATATGGAAGTGGTTAAACATCTTTTCCTAACTGCCACCCCCTGCCTACTTTTTTTTTATGGTTTAGGGCAAGGATAAACTTGTACTACACTCTAATGACTGTTGCCTTAGATTTTGCTGACCAGAAACTCACATCCTGTCAGTAGTTGTTGCTGTGCAGCTCACATGACAGAGATGATAAAGATAAACCTTTCTTCACAGGTCTCATGAAGAGCTTATGCCAGGATGTGCATAGCAGCGGTCGAAAACATCACTTTTGCCATATGTGCTTCGACTGCTGGAGGTAACAATCACCGTTGGGAATCAGAAGTGCAGGTCACTCCCCACCCCTCCACACTCCCTCTTATCTGAGCACCTCCTGGATGACGGGTCATCCCTGCACCTTGTCCACTGCCCCGGGTATGCAGAACAGTAAAAAAAGAAGACCCTTCTGGCTGCGTCATTTCCTCGTCCTTTCAAAACCTCTCTCCACTCACACCTACTACTTTCCTTCCTTGCTCAAGATATTCTTTTTGATACATTGACCTTTTCACCCTATCTATCCATGATGGATGAATGGGGATAACAATAGGACCTATACAGAACAATCTCTTTCCTGCACCCATGGGCCCAGTCCCCCAAAAGGATCCTAAATACAACTTTACATATAGATGCACTTATTCATGGTAAAATTTGGAAGAAACAGTGAAGTCACACAACATACATGTATTCAAAGCTAAATTTGATGAAGGGAAGTATAGAAAGATGTCACAAGTATAGCTATTGTCCTACATACATACATATACCAAAGGCTTTTTTCCCCCTACACGGGAGGGTAGCCAAAAAGAAAAAGTCATAGAAACCACTCCCACCCATTCCATTTCCTATATATTCCACTCCCCTCCACCCTCCTTCCTCCCTCTTATCTTGGCACCTACACATTAATAATAATTATTGCCTGGAATTTGACAGGAAATCCAGTCCCAAAACAGCTGACACTGGAACTCTAACCCTTCCATTGTTAGCCAACCAGGAAGCCTGCTGGAAAACAAAACAAAACATGGAAATGTTAAACAGATATCACAATACTTACTTATATGCTCCAGATTTCTGTCTTCTGCCAACTGGATAACCTTGTGTGCTTTTGAATCGTCTGTAAGTGGGATGCGTAAAAGGACATGTTCAATCATAGCCTGGCCAACGACTCCACAATGATCCAGGTAGAGAACTCCTACTTGCCACAAGCTTTTATGTCCTGCGAGTACACTTGCATAATCTATCAGAAGAGACTCACGTAAATCAAGAAACCTGTGGAGATAAAATAGCATTATTTAGTTATGGTCAAACTTACACATACCAAGGACTTTTTTCCACCTTACAAGGGAGGTAGCCAAAATCAAAAGGCATAATTCCACTCCCACCCATTTCATCCCCATTCACCTTCCCTCCTTTGCTCCCTTTTTCCTTGGCTACTCCTGGATAATGGGTCATCCCTGCATCTTGTCCATTGGCCTGGGTCAGAAGCAATGCAGCAAGACAGAGCACATCCACAGCAAGGCCACTTTATTTATTAAAATGGGAGGAAGGGAGGGATGGTGGATGGGAGTGGAATGGGTGGGGATATAAAATGGGTGGGAGTGGATTTATGCCTTTTGACTTTGGCTACTTCCCTGGTACGGGTGGAAAAATCCCTTGGTATATGTGTGAATTCTGGCTGCTGCTCCTGCTGTGCAGTATTGCAGTGTATGTACTTCCAGCATCCAAGTTCTTTGTACTTGTGCAGTGGGAAGGCATGTTCTCTTGAGATCAAAGTTTGCTTTGTTTCTATTGCGAAATATTCTGTACATCCATTATCCCTCATGGTTGGTGAAAAGTGTTAGGTTAATGATGATGGTAGTGTTAGTGGTAAAAAACAGGAAACCAACTTGATAGAAACAAAGGTGACGATAATGAAAAGACTTAATGGTGGAGAGAAAATGGTGAATGTTGCACATTCTTACAATATGAATTGTTATATGATTGGAATACATACACCAAAGGCTTTTTCCCCCCTTACAAGGGAGGTAGCCAAAAAACAAAGACATAAAATCCACTCCCATCTATTCCATCCTCACATACTCCACTCCCATTCACACCCCTCCTTCCCTCTTATCTTGGCTTCTCTTGGATGATGGGTTATCCCTGCATCTTGCCCACTGCCCTCGGTCAGAAGCAGTACATCAAGACACAGCACATTCAAAGCAAGGCTGCATCATGATCAACAAAAACAAAGACAGATTATGGTTGATATGGTTTAACGTCACAAACTCCCCCTATTGGAAGGCTAGAAAAGTGCCCCTCACAGAGGACTTTGTAGCGTGGAATTTAATGAACCATGCCCTTGGTTCAACTTTGCCGGAGGCAGGGTTTGAATCGCCATCCCCTCTGACCTTCACCACAAGTAACGATGCCTTAATCAGCTCAGCCAGCGAGTTAAGGCCCATGTGAAAAGTGCCTTGCCTATGCAATTGACCATAATTAGCAAAGGAAGGGGGGGGGAGGAGGAGATAATTGAGGAGATGGAAAAAGTCTTGCATTGTGACTTGAAAACCAGAGACAAAGGATTCAGGAAAAGGTTAAGTCCATCTTTGAGGATTTGAAGGCTAGAAAAAGTGCTGCAGATGAAACTTACTGGAAGTTAAAAGTTGTTTCATTGTTTTAAGAAACTTGCATCATGACTTTTTGAAGAAGTACAACACCCAAGGCTTGGAAAATTAGAAGGCTTAAGTATTAAATCTATGATAATGGGTGAATGGAGAATGGTCATATATGGATGATATTGTGATCCATGAGGTGGAATGGGTGAGGGGGAGTATGTGCGAGAACAATTTAATGCAGCCCGATGGGATTTCTCCCTGTCTTTTCCTTTCCTGCATGAGGGGACGGAGAAGGGTGTTGCCAATTTGATGAAGCGGCCTTGCTGTGGATGTGCTGTGTCTTGCAACACTGCTTCTGACCCAGGACAGTGGGCGAGATGCAGGGATGACCCGTTATCCAGAAGGTGCCAAGATAAGAGGGAGGGGAGTGGAGTGTGATAGGGAGGGAATGGCTGGGAGTGGATTTTATGCCTTTGTTTTTTTGGCTACCTCAATTGTAAGGGGGAAAAAAGCCTTTGGTATATGTATGTCATTGTTTCAAGAAACTTGCATCATTATTTTGGAAAGAATACAACACCCAAGGCTTGGATAATTACAAGGCTATATATTAAATCTGTGTTAAAGGGTGTCAATGAAATTAATTGTGATACACTTAATATTGAATTCATAACTCACATTTGATCCATCTTCATCCCAAGAGCATGGCAAAGAAGATCAGTGATGTGTGACGTAAACCATGAATTGTCCAACACTTCTTGACTCTGCTTGATGACCTGTAACACAAAATCAATTTAACTTAACCTACAAAGAAAAGTGGCTACACATACAGTAGAACCTCTAAATACGAATTTAATTCGTTCCAGGACCTACTTCGTATGTTGAAATGGTCCTATGTTAACCCCTTCCATACGGTACTGCACACGTAGGCGTCATGGGGAGCGAGTGTATTCGCGAGGCTGCCATATTGGCGTCTTGATTATATTTATTGTAGTCGCCCCTCCATAATGACATTCTTTCTAATTCTTTTGTAATCGCATTTTCTATGGTTATCAAAATTCACGGGTGAAGAGAGAACGATCGATATAAGCGGTGACTATATTTTATGATGCGAGTATTATTACGACACGTCGTACGGCTGGCATTGGCTGCTGCCACCAAGATCTAAGTCCATGACGCCTACGTGAGAGGCACCGTATGGAAGGGGTTAAATCAAATATTCCCATAAGAATACACTGTAATTCGTTTAATTCGTCCCAAAGCCCAAAAACCTATGATAACTCCTTAATAAATACTGTACTGCAGATAATAACACATAGCAATAAAACAAATGCATTACTGTATATACGAGAGATGTAAAAAAAATAATTTATAAGGATCACTTATACGAACACCGCTCTCATGCTTTTCTATGATTTCTTGCTTTACTTCTAAGGAAAGCATTACTTTCTTCCTTTTTTCACTACTGCTACCACTCGCACTAGCCTTCATGGGACCCATGATGATAAAATAAAAAAGGAAATGTGAAAAAGGAAGGTATTAAGAACTGTTATTTACAATCAGAACAAGGAGAACCACGCGACACGAAGAAGAGCTGTGAACTGACTGCCGTCTAGCGGGGTAACCATGAAACTTGACGCCGTATACAGTATATGCGAAACTTCAACGACTTCGTATGCTGGAAATTACTTTGGGTGTAGAGTCAAATATTAGATCGAATTTCACATCCCATGTTGGAAAATTTGTATGTTTAGGCAATCGTAAGTAGAGGTTCTACTGTAAAAAAAAAAAAAAAAAAAAAAAAAAAAAAAATTTATCACAAATGAATACATACCTACATATACCAAGGGCTTTTTCCCCCCTTTTAAGGGAGGTAGCCAAAAAACAAAGGCATAAACAACTCCCACCCATTCCATCCCCTACATACCTCTCTACCCTCTTCCCTCCCTCTTATCTTGGCACCTCCTGGGTAATGGGTCATCCCTGCATCTCGCCCACTGTCCTGGGTCAGAAGTAGTGTTGCAAGACACAGCACATCCACAGCAAGGCCACTTCATTAAATAGGCGACCCCTCCCTTCTCCGTCCCCTCATGCAGAAAAGGAGAAGATAGGGGAGAAATCCCTTCGGGCTGCATCAAATTTTTCTCACCCATACTACCTCACCCCCTATCCCCCCACCCATTCTACCTCATGCATCACATCATCATCCATATACAACCATGCTCCATTCACCCCTGTCTTCTGTCCCCTCCTGTCCTTCCTCAACAGACATTCCCCTCTTACCCAAAGCCCCTTTCACCCCATCCATCCATCTCATCCTAGGTCGCCCCCTCATGTTCACTCCCTCCACATCTGCCTTCCATACCTCTTTTACTAGTCTTTCTTCACTCATTCTTTCCATGTGTCCAAACCATCCCTTTTTAAAGTACATACATACATATACCAAGGCCTTTTCCCCCTTACAAGGGAGGTAGCTAAAAAGAAAAAGGCATAAAATCATTCCCACCCATTCCATCCCTAAATACACTCCACTCCCCTCCACCCTCTCTCCCATCTTAGCACTTCCTGGATGACGGGTCATCCCTGCAACTTGTCCACTGCCCTGCGTCAGAGGCAGTGTCGCAAGTCACAGCACTTTTTAAAGTAAAGGCATAAAAGTTCTCTTTTAATGAGTAATAATAAACACAGTGATCAAACCAGTTCACAAAATCCAGGGGTAACTCGTACAACTACAAAAAAATATGTAATCAAGACGTCAGTGTTGGCATCCTTGCGCACCAACTTGGGATTCATGATGCCTATATAGGCGTCAATGTACCATTGTACTTTGCTACCCCCACCATACTTCTCAGACACTCCACGTTGAACACATTTAAACTTCTTTTCGCCTCCCCTCAATTCCAAGTTTCTGCCCCATACAGTGTCAAGATGGAAGGGAGGGTGGAGAGGAGGGGAGTGTATTTAGGGATGGAATGGGTGGGAATGATTTTATGCCTTTTTCCTTTTGGCTACCTCCCTTGTAAGGGGGAAAAAGGCCTTGGTATATGTATGTATAATCTTCTCTTTGCATCCTTTCCCAGATGGTTATTTCACATGATACTTTCCAATCCCCCCCCCTCAAGACATTTACTTGTTTCCCTCACTCTATAGTTTACCTCCACTCCCTTTCCTCCAATTCCTGCTGGATGTGACCTCAAATACTTAAAACTATCTTCTTCCTCCAGATACTCATCTCTAAGACTTACTTCAGACTTGCTGCCACCCTCTCCTCTTATACATATCATCACCTTGCTTTTACCCACATTTACCTTCAACTTTCTCCTACTGTATTCTTCCTCAATTTCTATCACTAACTGCCCTAGTCCTTCTCCTGATCCCACCACAAATGCAGTGTTATCCACAAACAACAACTGGCTCACCTCCCATTTCTCTTCACTATCTTTAACCATCTCCAATCCTCTGCCATCACCTTCGCATTAATATAAGGATTTAAATTTATCCTATCTGACCAGAGGAACACAGCTAAGAATATTTATTACCTTATGTGCATCAAGTTCCACAGCTGCGAGCAGGACTGAATCAAGTGCAGTAATCCTTGAAAGTCCACCCATTCGATTGATTGCATCTTCAGCTGCACTCTGAATTGTGAAGCGTTTGGCTGTAGGGTTACTGAAGAGAAGAGTAGAGACCATTAGATGGTACCATGTCTCCATTACATCTACTTGTCGTACCAGGACATCTACATCTCCACAGAGCATCTGAAAAATTTGAAAAGAAGAAAAAAAAAATAAATAAAATAAATGAAAAATAAAAAATAAATAAATAAATAAATAAACAATATCAATAATAATAGACGGAGTGTTTGGGATGTATGGAGTTCCAGGAAAAATTCAGAGGAAAGTTGATGGTGGAGATGTGTCTAGAGAGTTGATGATAGCAAATACAATGTTTAGGAAGAGAGTCAAGCATAAGTACAAATGGGAGAGGGTGGTGGATGGAAGGGTGGTAAATAGTGTGTTAATGGACTATATAGTGGTAACCAGGAGAATAGTAGGAGGAGTTTTGGATGTACATGTTCTATGTCTTTCTCATAGTTACATTTTCCATTCCTTTAACATATAATTGGCACTTTCTAGGTTTCCTGCCTTTTCTCCATCTCTTCCAAGCTTTGTTTCTTCTATTGCTTCGTTGCATCTTTTATTAAACCAGCACTTAACGTACTCCTTTTCCTATTTTTGCTTTGGGACATATTAATCTTTTCCTTTTTTACAGACTTTCATCAGAATCATCCATTTTTCTTCTTTGTAAAAATTTTCCCAGATGACTTTAAGAAAATTTGTCCTATATTTCTTAAAGTCCATTTTACCATACATCTATCTTCTTTTTCTGTGTTTCTCATTTCTCTTTATATATATTTCCTCCTTTAATTCTAACTCAAGTAGTATGTGGTCACTCTTTGCAATTGGCGTCATGTATTCAATTTTGTCTACTATTTCAGGTTCTGACATAAATTGGGAGGTTAATGAGAGTATAATAATTTCTTCCACAGGTGCAAAGTAATGCTAACCTACTCTAATACAATACCTGGCACACAGTCTGCAGCTGGTTGCAAGCAGTGAAATGGCACTCCTGCTGTCGGCGTTCACACTCACTCTGCCAGTGATGCCATCTCACTTTAAATTCAGACTCCGAGATTCCCCCGTAAACCTGAAATTCAAATAATAGATGAAAATTCTGAACTCAGTAAGATCCTGGTCAGGATTAGTTACATTCCTGAAATGTAATAAATTTATTTTGTATGTAACCTGGGTCTCCATATATTTCATAAATTATATCAAATCATACTAAGGTATTTTCAGCCGTTCCTGTCCGGTAGTCAGTTGCCCTGAGTCTTCCTTGGTGGAAAGACCTTTCATCAACGATATACTAAGATGAGAGAGGTGACAAATGGGTTTTGGATAGGTGTGGGATGAATGGGGGTGTGTATGTTCTGACTCATCCACCCCAATTACAAAGGGGATAGTATGAATATATATCTACAATTTAGCATAATCAACAACCCTATACTCTTGCCTGATATACTGGCATTTTCCTCAGAATTTCATCCATGGACAAAAAGGGATCAGTAGAAGCATCTCCATGAGTGGAGAGTAAATGGCGAGTTTCTTCCATTCGTCCTTGGAGAACTAAACCATAAACCTGCAAACAAATGCATACATTTATGCTTTTGATCAACAATAAATCTCAACCACATAAAGCTCCACAAACCCAACCAGAGAAGCAATTTCATCCAGCCCCCAAAACATAATGATACAAGGCTGGGGTGCAGAACTGCACTCCTAACACCTTTGTGTGGTGCTCTATTGGGTGTGCTTTGGGTTTTGCATACAGTTATCCACTCTGGGTGGTCTTAGTGCACCTTATTATCACTCTCAGTGCTCCATTCTGTAAAGCCTGTAAGTCACTTGTATTAATCTTGGTGAATCTCTATATGTGGAGGTGCAGTTACGAAGGGTTAGTAGAAGTTAAGATATCAGGATTCTTTTTATTGAATAGAGATTATTCTCCATTCAGAAAAGAATACTGCACAACTTAAGTCAATAGCAATATCACTCAAGTCCCTACAATATTGAATGCATACAACACATGCTGTCAATATCCAATACAAGGAGAGAGTGGAGGAGGATGAAAAGGAGGACAAAGAGAAGTAGGATGAAGAGAAGGATGAGAAGGAGGACAAAGAGAAGTGGGATGAAGAGGAGGAGGAGATGGAAGAGGAAGAAGATAATAAACTCTAGGAAGAAGATGAGGATGACAATAAAGAGGAAAAGGAGAAAGAGGAGGAAGACAGAGAAGGATTAGAAACAAGGAAAAGAGACCTGAAAAGAGGGAATACAGAAGAGGATGTGGAAGAGAAAAAATAAGGACAGATACAGGGGTACAGAAGGGGAGACCAGAGGAGGAGAAGAGAAATACAAAAGGAAGAGGGGGAGGATAGAGGAAGACAGATGAAGCACAGGAGGAGTCCTGAGGAGGATAGAAAACAATGAAGGTTGAAGACAGATGGGTGACAGGAGGAGGAGGACAAGAGGAAGAGGAAAAGGAGGAGGAGGAGGAGGCAGCAGAATCCTTTGACAAAGGGGCAGGTAAGTACCAGGAGAAAGAGAATAAAGATTAAGAGACTTACTGCTTCCCAGTATGCTGGGTGTTCAAAGGGACGTTCTAATGCCAAGGCTTCTTCCATCTTCTGAATAGACTGCGGGAAGTGCTGTCGTATCCAGTCAAGCAGTTGTCCAAGAATGACGCCCCCTGTTGGACATTAGAAACATCTGAAGACAGCTGACTAAAGATGCATAAACACGGCAAAGGAAACATGGACTGGAAGTGAAGTGTTTATTCCTGAAAAAGTAAATATACGAAACGTCAGAAATAAACGCTTCACTTCCAGTCCATGTTTCCTTTGCTGTGTTTATGCAACTTGTTCACATGGATTTTCATTTGACTAAAGATAACTACTCTGCTCTTTCTACTACTTTCAACCAATGATATATAAATAGTCCCACACTAATGCAATGCTGACATTAGTCCAAGGTTTCTTCATGGAGAGATTTATGGAAAGGCCTGAGGACCATTGCTAGCTGCTGCAAAGATGCAGAGTTCCAGTCAGCGAAACAAAAATCAAGGCAACAAATGACTGAAATGATTGATCCCATGAATTTCATTTGGTCAAATTACTTGATCATATAATACAGAACTCAAAATTTGTAAATGCATAAAAAGTGAAATTAGGACAAGTAAAAATAATCACGAGGCCTCCATAAAAGGACATTTAGATCCTTGTGTCTTGTGACCCAGGGCAGTGGACAAGATGCAGGGATGACCCATCATCCAGGAGGTGCCAAGATAAGAGGGAGGGAAGAGGGTGGAGGGGAGTGGAGTGTGATAGGGATGGAATGGGTGGGAGTGGCTTTTATGCCTTTGTTTTTTGGCTACCTCCTTTATAAGGGGGGAAAAGCCTTTGGTATATGTATGTATGTAGATCCCTGTATGATAGAATGTAAATATCAAGACTGAATGATTGAAGTGAACTTGATAACAACTAACCTGGTCGTTCATCAATAAATACAATTTCCACAAGACTCAAGACAAGTTCCATCTTATAAAGCAACTGACACGTGGCTTCCAATTCTGTTGACTCTTCGGCAGCTGATGTCTCTACCCCTGATTCAATATCTTCGAGGCATGCTTGGATCATAGCTCTGTAAACATTTAATGTGAAAAATAATACATTCATAAAGAGGGTGGCAGAGTGAAAAGCAGACACCACCAAAATATTTACTCACACTAACCCTCCCTTTTTGTAACCTGGTGATGAAGGTTTTTTCTCTTCTGTTTTTCAAACAGACAGAACACTGCAATACACTTACAAGGTAGATGGAAAGACTGAAAGCCAAAAAAATGTGGAGCAGTAAAATCTATCTGAAACTCACACTGACCCACATTATCCCTATACAGTAAGTCCTCATTATATGGTACATATGCGTTCCTGAAAACCTTACCACAAATTGAAATTACCATATACTGAACCCATTATAACATGTAATAATAGAATATGTCAGACATACCTTCTCCCTGGTCTTTCCTCTTCAAAATACGAGCAGATACCGTATCTGTGAATTTTTCTTACCGTAAATAGAATCGAGGGTAGTAATTACCAAATACTGTAACTGTGAATTTACTGAATAAAGAATTACCATATAAGGAGGACTCACTGTACTATAACATAATATTTCTTCCCTAAGTGACTTATGGGCCAATCTGGTGATCACTGCTGTTCACCCGGGAACTACCTGTGAACTGTGGGTTTCTTGTAAAAGAGATCAGGGGCAACAGATTGATTGGGTGTAACCTGACACTTAAAACTGTCACTATGGTGGTCCAGGTTCGAATCCTGCCCAGGGCTGAAAATAATTTCAGTATCGCTGAGCTTCGAGTCATTACTCCAACTCTCATGGGCGGGGAGTTGGGTGTGTGTGTGTGCGTGTAAGGTCAAAGCATTACCCATAGATTGGTCATACGAGCTCTGAGCTCTCTTCTGGGAGGGAAATAGCTGTCGATCATGAGTCCAACACGTGATCCAAAGACCAAGGTGAATCACTTATGCAAATATATCGCCCTTCACAATCACATCTGACCATTTGACTTTTGGATTTTTGAGGTTTTTAAGTTTTGGAAATTTGGGTAAAGGATTCACAACTGTAATACAGATTAGTATGGCAAACTTTATAAAATATATCTATAAATCATTCCATCTCACCTGTATTCCCTGCATTTTTTTACCAAAAACGATGGACGTATAACACTAGTCCCTGTCTCTTTGGCCACTTCCTGTAAGGATACGAATGTTGACACTGCTTCATTGACTAACTTTCTGGCTTCTTTACTAGTCAACCATGAGGAGGGATCTAGCTGATGGAGGTTGACTGGATTTGTTACACTTTCACTCTTCCCTGCAATAGTAAAAACAAAACAAAGGCAATTTATTTTTTCATTTACAATCAGACCATACATGTACAAACATATGTACAAAGTGACAGGGGTACTAAGAACTTCCTTTAATGCATTTAAACTTGCAGTCCCTCCTCAGAATAAAATCCTTTGGTATTAGCTACAATAAAATCCCTTGAATGCAAAATGACCACATATAAATCAAATTAGACATTTTCTATCCATCTATAGGAGTAAAAATGTTTGACTGGATTAGAGTATGGATTAGTGACAGAAAACAATGGGTCACCATTAACAGTGTAAAATCCAAATGGGGTGGTGTTACTAGTGGAGTTCCCCAGGGCTTGGTTTTGGGTCCCATATTGTTCATTATGTACATAGAAGACTTGGTCAATGAGATTAATGGTGATGATGGTAAGTTTGTGGATGACACTAGAATAGGACACCATATTTGGTTAGGGGAAGATGCTGGGATACTGCAGGAGAATCAAATTGTTTGCATGGTCCGAGAAATGGCAGTCTTCAATATCTCAAAGTGCAGTGTGTTGAACATAGGATTACACAGCCCAGTTAACATGTATAGCTTAGATAGTGCATGTAAACCACTTCCATACGGTGACGCCTACGTAGGCGGCATGAGGAGCAAGTGGGTACTCGATGATGCCGACGTCGGCATCTTGATTATATTTATTGTAGTCGTACCTATGTAATTTCCATTCTCTCTAAACTGGCTTCATCAATTTTCTATGGTTATCAAAATACACGGGTGAAAGAGAACGAACGATTGAGCACTGACTTTATTTTTTATAATGCGATTATTATGACGCAACATCGCACGTCGGGTAGCTAATGCTGCCAGACGTGCGATGTGCCCCGGAGTGAAGAGGTTAAAGAAAACAGAATGTGAAAAGAACTTGGAATGTTAATGAGTCTAGACCTGAAATCCAGGAAACAGTACATCAGTGCCAGGAATAGGGCTAACAGGATATTAGGATCTACTGCTAGGATGGTTACAAACAAAAGTGCAGAGGTAATCATTAAAGTCTATCTCGTGATAGACCAATCCTTGACTATGCAGAACAGTTTTGAATATCAACCTCTTCGATGAGTCAAATTCTCGGGCGCAGCATCGGATACCTGACGTATGATGATGCATCACAATACTCTCGTTATAGAATATAATGGCTGGGGTTACTAGGCTGGATAGAGTGAGAAATGAGGGATGACCCATCATCCAAGAGGTGCCAAAATAAGAGGGAGGGTAGAGGAAGGAGGGGAGTGGAGTGTATTGGGGATGGATGGGTGGGAATGGTTTTTATGCCTTTGTTTTCTTTTTTTGCTACCTCCCTTGTAAGGGAGAAAAAAAGCCTTTGGTATATGTATGAAATATAAAGTCACTGCTTTATTACTTGTTCTCTTCCACTCTGAGTAATAATAATCACAGAAAATGGGATCAAGCCAGTTCAGAGAACTCAGGGGTCACTCAGCTACATACATACATATACCAAAGGCTTTTTCCCCCTTACTTGGGGGGTAGCCAAAAAGAAAAAGGCATAGAAAACACTCCCACCTATTTCATTTCCCATATATTCCACGCCCCTCCACCCTCCTTCCTATCTTAGCAGCTACAACTACAGAATAAAAAATAAATATAATCAAGAAACCAATGGTGGCATCTTTGTATACTCACTCACACTTCATGACATCTACATAGGCATCATCATATGGAAGAGGTTAATTCACTAGAATCAATATTGAAGAGAATGACCAAAATTATACAAGGACATAGAAATTTACCATACAAAGACAGGTTCAAACACCTAAACTTACACTTACTGAAAAAATAGTGAGGGTTGATCTAATAGGGATATTCAAATGGATGAAGGGCTTCAACAAGGGTGATGCAGGCAAGGTCATCATACTAAGACAGCAGGGCAGGACTCATTGTAATGGATTTAAATTGGAAAAATTCAGGTTTAAGAATGAAATAGGCAAGAACTGGTTTACCAACAGCATGATTAATGAACGGAATAGACTTAACCATGTAGAGAATGCTGAAACAATTAGTAATTTTGAAGGAAAAAAAAAAAAAAAAAAAAAAAAAAAAAAAAAAATAATAATAATAATAATAAATAAATAAAATAACTTCATGGATGGGGACAACTGGTGGTTATGGCCATGGAACTGCCTAATGCAGGCCTTATGGTCGCTTGCAGTCTCCCCTATTCTTATGTTCTTACACTGCTCCATCCTAGAGATAGCCACACAATAACACAATATTTCTTCTTCAAGTGGTAATGGCCATGGAACTGCCTAAAGCAGGTCTTATGTTCTCTTCCAGTCTCCCCTATTCTTATGTTCTTACACTGCTCCAAGAGATAGCCAGACAATAACACAATATTTCTTCTTCAAGTGACTTATGGACCGATCCCATGGTTGGGATCCTGGAAGCAAAAGCCATGGGATTCCTTAGAGACACGAGTCTCTGGGGCAATGGATTGATTGACTGGTCTGGTGGCTGCTCCCACCTTCACATGCACCATTTGAAATATTTCATACAAATAAATTCTATCTATTTATATCTACACATCAAGGGTTTCTTCTCTCTCATAAGGAAGCAAAGTCAAAACCACACTCCCACTACCACCCATTCTACTCCCATCCACCACCCTTGTTTCCCTCTCTTCTTAGCTCCTCATGGATGAAGGATTATCCCTTAATAAACTATATCAAAAAGATAAATGAATAAATTCAAGCTGGTTTATTGCAAAAATGCAACTTAAAAGCATATTAAAAACCTAATAAACCTGTTCATTTAGATGCTTAACATCTCCGGTTTATCCAAATTTGGCCAAAACAGGACATGCCAAAATTCACCAAGTCAAACTAAGATTACAATACATACCTTCTTGTCTGTTGCATGGAAACACTACGACTGTGCTTATATGGTTTAGAACGCCATGCATGTTGTTGGAACATAAATCATCCACCACAGTCTGAAATAAAAATGAGAAACATTTTTACAATTTTCTTTCTAGGTTTGATGGAGTAAACAAGTCAATGGATGGAGTACTAGGAAGGTTCAGGATGTCAGGTAAGAACTATAACAATAAGATGTTTGAGGTGTGTTCAGAAAAGATGATAGCAAACACAGTACTCATGAGGGATAGTGGGATATCAACAATACTCTAATACCACACACACACATACACACACACTGAAATTTCCTGGTGTAACAAATGATACATCCATATCATTCAAACAACACATCACAAACATAAAAAATAAATGCACACCTAGACTTAACGCACTTAAGTCATTCACTGGAACAACATTTGGACAAAACAAAGAAACTAATTCTACAATATACAAACAATGCATACACTCAGTGATGAATTATGCAAGTCCTGCATGGACACCTAATCTCAGTGAGACACACCTCAACACCCTTCAGACCATACAAAACAAAGTCCTAAAAATATTTACTGGCTGCACACATACAACAAATACAGACCATCTATACTGAAACAAAAGTCCTCAAAGTCAAGGATCACTTTGACACGAGAGGCACACAAACACTTGCTGCAGCCTCCACAAACACAGCATACCCACAACACTACATAGCAGAACACCCACACACGCCAAGAAACATAAAAAAAAAAAATATATATTTCACAAACAAATGCTCTCTTCTCTTACTCCAAAACCACCTAATACCAGCCTCCAGAAACATATTCATAATCATATCACTCACTGTTCCATTAACACATTAAAAGACAACACATTGCTGCATGCCAGACTCCCTGATATCCATCCCTTGGAATCCTCTCTCCCACAAAAGGACAGGGTCCACCTGGCCAGACTGCGGTGCAGTCACCACCCAGCCCTTTTAAGCTACCAGAAGAAACTGGATGAACGCATTGTAGACAACTGCCCAGGATGTAACACTTCACCCCATACTATTCAACACATAATGGGAGACTGCATTATACACAATAACACATGCAAACAACACTACATACACTCTATAAAGGATTTGTGGGAAAACCCATTTCCAACCATGGCATTCCTTGGGGAGACAGGACTGATTGGACAGACAGTCTAGGAAACGACAACAACAACAAGCAGCATTAGTGATGTGGGTTATGTGTGTTTTGAAGCCACAGTCATCATTTATCCACACCTCCGGGTCTCTCACAAAGATTACAAACTGGATTACAAAGGTGGAGCATGCCAACAGGAGACCTTTTGGTCCATATCTAGGTCCTTTGTTTTCGCTGCCTCTGCACCCACTGTGTACCAGTACTCTAAGATTTTTATTTGGCCCATATTAGTTCAAAGTTCTTGTTGAACACTATGTTGTTTTCACTTGACCACTTGGTAAATTTTTAGAAGCACACACCTACACGATACAGTACTAGAAAATTAAATAATAATTTTGTAAATTATATATCAACGTAACATATGTTATTCTTGGCGGAAATTAATAATAGAAACAGTTGCTAAAAGCTATAAAATAACAAACATAACCATTTTGACTACTTGAGATGCCATTTTTTTTTGGTAGAGGTGGAGGTTGAAAAAATTAAAGTATGCCAAATTCATCTATTCTATTCCAACCTAACCTAACCTGCCTAGCTACCTAACCTAACCTAACCTGCCTAGCTACCTAACCTAACCTGCCTAGCTACCTAACCTAACCTGCCTAGCTACCTAACCTAACCTGCCTAGCTACCTAACCTAACCTGCCTAACTACCTAATCTGTCCTATATTTAATAATGTGGTACCTATAATTCTAGATGTCATCAGGCTGTTGTCATCTGACATCAGAATCTATCAAAACAAAAATGGCAACTTCAATTTTTTTTATAACAATTTCTGCCAAGAAAAATACATATTCTATTACATAGATGACAATTTATTATAATTTACAAAAATATTTAATTTTCTAATGCTATAGTGCATAGGTATGCAATTCTAAAATAATACTGCCCACTTGTATACTGCCTGAGGACCACAATGGAAATAAGCTTACATGTTTTTTAGTGTGATCCTCGGCATTTGTAATTGTTATTTTGAACTATGTGTTCTTTTCATTATGATTATCTGCACTTCAATGTATATTGATTCAATGCTAAATAAACTATCATTATGCCTCTAGATATTTTTATAATCTTTCGGAATCGTCTCTGGTTGTACCCGAGGGATCATGGAATTATCTGCGAATGACACTTTGGATATTATTAGTTAATTTTGCAGAGGATAAAAACATAATTCTTTGATCAAATTATATGGAAATCACACATCTTAAAGAAAATAGGTCAAATAATGCAACCATATGCTAAATTTTTATACAAAATTGTGCCTGTCAGTAAAAACCGTCATTGTTTACGTTTGATCGGCGATTAGTCAGACCGCACGTTTCGGCCCGATTTCCTGGGACAAAATATGCCCGATTTAATTCCATTCAAAATGCAATATCTCGAGAACTAAGTTAGATGGATAATTCAAATTGCATTGTACTCATAGCGACCTTTTGCATCCCATGAGAACTACTTCAGCTCAAATATCAGAAATTCCATTTTTATGTTGACCTAGCTATTATTACCTCCTGGTCTGTCATTTAATCATGAACAGGACTCAGGAGGAGCAGAAGGCCAACGTAAGTTTCATGTTAAATGTCCGTGCTTGCGTGTTTCTGGAACCTTAGCCCACTGGATTAACAAGTTGACGACAGTACAATGAAAACAATAAATAAAACTTAAAATAACAACTGTAAAGTAAGGGACAACCTAATTCAGCACCCCAGCAGGTCACTTAATTACATTAAAGGGCATTAAATTACAGATTACAGTGCAGATAATCATACTGTGTAAGTAAAAATTGAGTAACTAGGGTGTATAAAAAGTACGAAAATGAAATATACCCAAGTATTGCCGCCAAGCTTTGAATCGTCTGCGGTAGCCATATTTCTTGTTTTGGTTTGAGAATCTACTCTTGCAGTAGTGCTTGTCGATTTCGAGGAAAAGTATGCAGTTTCTAGGAATTCGTCAGTGATTAATGTTGTTTAAAAGATAAAAATAAGTATTTGACTGAACGGATTCTACTTTAGAAATGTCACGTCTATAGATTTTATTTATACAGTGAAATGACGCAAGGTACTTGCTTACTAACAAAACTGTTTTATGATTTAAATAAACTATCGAAATATAAGTTAAATACCATAAATAGTCTGCGGAGATAAGAGCCACAAATGGGTATTACCGTGCTCACCATTCAGAAATAATGAATCTTTCCATACATCACAAAGGAATATGTCTCCTGATAAACAGTTAAACAAAAATTATTGGAGAAACCTACAACTTGCTGAGATAAATAAAAGTGGCATTTACTTACTTGGACGAAGAAATGGTGAAGAAAATTCTAGTTACACTGAAAAGGCCAAGACTGGAGTACGCATCGACATTATGACCACACAGTACTAGAAAGAATATATGGAAAATTGAAAGAATCCAAACCACAACTACGAAGATGGCCCCAACACTTTCAAAACTGTCATACAAATAGAGTGCCAAAACTAGTTGACCCTGGAACAAAGAAGAGAAAGAGGAGACTTGTTGACCATCTATAAAATCATGAGAGGTATGGAAGTCCTTGATAGAGAAGACTCACTAAATTGGGATACGAGAAATACAAGAGGACATAGAAAAAAATAAGGACAGTTACAGAGGAGACCTGAAAAAGAACCAGCTTTCCCCACAGAGTTGTGGATGTATGGAACAAACTGGACGAATTGATAGTGTGTGCAAAAAAACATACACGAATTTAAGAACAATTTAGATACTGCGGGATACAGAGATGGGACACCACGAGCATAGCTTCCCTTCCCGTAAGACACAACTAGGTAAATACACAAATTAGACACTGCGGGATACAGAGGCAGGACAGCACGAGCGTAGTTCAACTTACCGTAAGATACAACTAGGTAAATACACAGAGAAAAAGAGTTCAGTTTGGAAAGAGGTGATTAGTGGAGTTCCACAGGGATCAGTATTGGCTGTTATTTATGTGAATGACATGGATGAAGATGTGGAATGTTACATGAGTTTCTTTTCAGATGACGCTAAATTCCTGTAAGATACAACTAGGTAAACACACACACACACACACACACACACTTTTGACAAAGTACCACATAAAAAGCTAATAAGAAAAATTGAAATAATAGGAGGAATACAAGGTAAGCTACTGGAATGGATGAAAGATTTCTTAAGTGGGAGAAAAATGAGAGTGGTACTTAGAGACAAAAACTCGAACTAGGAAGATGTGATAAGTGGCGTCCCGCAAGGCTCTGTATTGGCTCCTTTAATGTTTGACATATACATAAATGATATGGATGAGGGAGTGAAGTGTTACATGAACTTTGCTGATGATGCCAAATTACTCAAGCGAGTAAGCACAGAAGAAGACTGCAGATCACTACAAGAAGACATAGACAAAATATAGGAATGGAGTCAGAGGTGTGAAGTGAACTTTAACATTAAGAAATGTAGTATAATGGAATTTGGAAAAAGCAAAAATAGAATATCGGGTTAATATAAAATTGGTACCAAGGAAGTAAAACAAAAAAAGTCGACTCAGATTATCTCAAGTGAATTGACACCTGATAAACATGTCAATAAATTAGTTAGAGAGACTATTAACTTACTAAGATCAATGAAAGTGGCCTTCGACTACATGGACGAAGAAATGGTAAAGAAAATAGTGATTGCACCGATGAGACATAAATTGGAGTATGCTGCGTGGAGTACCCCCCCCCCCCCCAAAAAAAAAAAAAAAAAAAAAGGAAATTAGAAAGAATTCAAAGATCAGCGACAAAAATGGCACCTACACTCTTAAATTTGACATACGAACAAAGACTGGATAAATTACATCTATCAACACTGGAGGAGAGAAGAGAAAGAGGTGATTTGCTTACCATTTACAGAATTATGGAAGGGATGGAAGTTCTTGATAGAGACGATTAATTACAATGGGATAGAAGAGAAACAAGAGGACACGAGAAGAAGCTAAAGAAGGACAGTTACAGAAGAGATTTGAAAAATAATAACTTTCCACATAGAGTGACTGATGCCTGGAATAAACTAAACGGAGAAACAGTGAGTGCCAAAATTATACAAGATTTTAAGAACGAACTGGATGCGGAGAGCTACGAAAATGGGTTACCACGAGCATAGCTCTCGTCCCATAAAATACATCTAGGTAAACACACACACACACACATATATATATATATGTATATATATATATATACACACACACATATATATATATATATATATGCAGTGTAGTTCAGTTCGAAGCTTCAAGATTCGTTTAAATAAACACATAAACAAGATGCTGTAGTGCCTGTCATTTATTCTATATTATTTGTTTATTTGTTTGTTATTATTTGTCTGTTTATTATTATATGCTTGATTATCATTTATTGTTATTTATCAGTCAATTTATTATTATTTACTATTTAGCTGTTTGTTTATTATTTAACTTTACCTTATTTTATTTATTATTTATATTCTTATAGTTTTACTTGTATGTTTATTTATTTGTCATTATTATCAATAACCTTTTTTTTGGCATCCGACCTAGCTACGTACCAAAAGGTCTCCTGTCGGCATGCTCCGCCTTTGTAATCCTTTGTCTTAACGTTATACAATTGTCGGATGGCTCGCCCGAATAAAAAATCGATGGAATTAAGATTACATACTGTTTCGTTGAAGTAATTTAGTTTTAGTTTGGCATAACAGTAACGACTTTGCTTAGTGATAAGCAGTTCTACATTCAAATATTCGAGTCCCATTGAAGGAACTTGTTATTTATATATAACCGAATTAGGTTGTTTTTTGGAGAATACACAGAATATTCTGCCATTATTAATTGAAAGTGTTTGAGCCAATACAGGCTTAATAGTGTCTAACCTTGAGCTTTCACAACGTTAATAGCTATTTCCCTCCCGGAAGAGAGATCAGAGCTCATATGACCGATCTATGGGTAATGCTATGACCTTACACACACACACACAACTCCTCGCCCACGAGAGTCGGAGTAATGACCCGAAGCGCAGCGATACCGAAATAATTTCGGCCCTGGGCAGGATTCGATCCAGTTACTGCCGCATCTCCGTACTGGCATC
The DNA here is from genome assembly GCF_046742065.1 of Oratosquilla oratoria. Classification (NCBI taxonomy): domain Eukaryota; kingdom Metazoa; phylum Arthropoda; class Malacostraca; order Stomatopoda; family Squillidae; genus Oratosquilla; species Oratosquilla oratoria. The sequence goes on from NC_134782.1 coordinate 48,655,682, forward strand.
CAGTACTATATCAACCGCGCCACCGAGTCGTGTGTATTTACCTAGTTGTATTTACCTAGTTGTATTTTACGGGAAGGGGAGCTATGCTCGTGGGTTCCCGTCTTCATATCTCATTTTATCTAAACTATTTTTAAATTCATGTATTGTTTTTGCACACACCACTTTCTCATCTAACTTGTTCCAACTGTCTATTACTCTGTGAGGAAAGCTGTTCTTTTTCAAATCTCTTCTATAGCTGTCTTTTTTTATTTTCTTTCCGTGTCCTCTTGTATTTCTGTCATCCCATTTTATCAGATTCTCTCTATCAGTAATTTCTATGCCTTTCATGATTCTGTAAATAGCTATCAAATCTCCTCTCTCTCTTCTTTGCTCTAGTGTCTGTAGTTTAAGTTTTTGTAGTCTCTCTTCATATGATAGTTTTGAGAGTGTTGGTGCCAGTTTTGTGATTGCTCTTTGTATTCTTTCAAGTTTTTTTATACATTTTTTTGTACTTGGTGACCATATCGTTGCTGCATATTCTAATCTTGGTCTTATCAGGGTGATTAGGATTTTCCTCACCATTTCTTCATCCAGGTATGTAAATGCCACTTTGATTGTTCTTATTAAATTATAAGTTTCTCCAAAAATCTTATTTATATGTTTCTCAGGTGACATATTATTCATGACAATGACTCCCAGGTCCTTCTCATTTTCTACTTTTTTTATTCCTTCTTCTCCCAAATTATATGATCCTGTTATTCTATTTTTGCTTTTTCCAAATTCCATTATACTACACTTTTTTGTATTGAACTCCATCTCCCACTTCCTACTCCATTCTTGTACTTTATTTAGATCCCTCTGTAGTGATTCACAATCTTCTTCAGTTTTCACTCTTTTCAGTAGTTTTGCATCATCTGCAAAGAAGCTCATATAGCTTTCAATTCCTTCATCCATATCATTAATATATATAGCAAACATTATTGGGGCCAGAACTGTTCCCTGCGGGACACCGCTTATTACTTCATTCCATTTTGAGTGCTGATCTCTTATCACTACTCTCATTTTTCTGTCTTGCAAAAAGTCTTCCATCCAATTTAGCAATTTACCTTGTATTCCTCCTTCATATTCTAATTTCTTAAGCAACTTCTTATGTGGTACTTTGTCAAAAGCTTTTTTTAGGTCTAGAAATGCACAATCAGCCCATCCATCTCTTTCTTGTATTATATCTATTAGCCTTGAATAGAAACATATTAAATTGGTGACGCATGACCGTCCTTGTCTGAATCCAAATTGCCTTGGATTTAGTACGTTGTTTTTTTCCAAGTATTTTACCCATCTACTTTTGATCATTCTTTCACAAATTTTTGCTATTGTACTTGTTAGAGAGACTGGTCTATAGTTGGTAGGTTCTTCTTTATTTCCTCCTTTATATATAGGTACTATATTTGCTTTTTTCCAATCTTCTGGAACTTTTCCTTCTTTTAAGGAACTGCTTATTATGCTATGTATTTTGTCTGCCAGTTCATTCCTGCATTCTTTCAGAATCCAGTTTGCTATTTCATCTGGCCCATGCGATTTTCTGACATCAAAATTACCCAAGTGTGTCAATATTTCATTCTTTGTTACTTCTATTTCTTCCATAGGGGGGACTTTTTCTTTCCACTCAATCTCTTCAGGTTGTATATTTTCCCTTGTAAACACTGATTTAAAATGTTTGTTCATAATTTCTGCCATTTCCATTTCCTCAGTGTATTCAACTCCTCCTTGTCTCAATTTCTCCAAGTCTTGTTTGTTTTTCAGTTTATTGTTTACAAATCTGTAGAATAGTTTTGGTTGATCTTTACACTTTTCTATAACATCTTTTTCATATTTTCTTTTTTTCTCTCTGCACTTTTGTACATATTCATTTCTATAACCAGTATATATTTTCCATTTTTCAGGTCTTCTGTCTTTTTTCCATCTGGTCCAGGCTTTGTCTCTTTTGTCTTTTAACTCCCTACAACTTTTGTTGTACCAGCATTTTACATATTCTTTTTCTTGTTTTTGTCTTGGGACATACTTTTCCACTCCTTTTTTGTAAATTTTTGTCAAAATATTCCATTTCTCTTCCACTGATGTTTCTTCTTTGTATATTTCTTCCCAGTTTTCTTGTTGGAAGAATTCTCTTATTTTATCAAAGTTTGTTTTTTCATACATCATTCTTCCTTTTCTATATTGTTAATTTCTTTTCATATATTTTTCTTCATTAAGTTCCAGTTCAATCAATATGTGGTCACTTTTACCTATTGGTGTTTTATATTCAATCTTGTCCACTATTCTAGGTTCAGATGTAATTATTAAGTCTAGCCTCGATGGTTCTTCTTCATTTCTATACCTAGTGTTCTCTTGTATCCATTGTGTCATTGAATGGTCAGTAATCATCTCAAGTAGAGCATTTCCCCATGAGTCATCACCACTCTTTACTGTCATTTCTTCCCAGCAGATTTCTTTGCAATTAAAGTCGCCCATCATAACTATTCTTCCTCCGTCTTCCATTATTTTAGTTAATGCTATCTTTGTGTCCTCTAGCATACTTTTATATTCACTCTCCTCCCATGAGGCTGTTTTCGGAGGCACATAATTGATCACAAATTTTCTGCTCTTCTTATCTCTGTCTTCCACTTCTATCATAATCATCTCTACTGTATTCTTTCCATATATGACACCTTTCACGTTTATATCCTTCTTAGTCAGGAACATAACTCCACCCCCTTGCTTTTTCTCTCTGTTTCTAATCCAATAATTGTATGCATCATGTCCTACACTGTTGGGTGGTAGTGGGCCTTTTAATTTTGTTTCTACAATTCCCATTATGTCCGGTTCTTTTTCTTTCAAATAATCATTCAGCTCATTCAATCCTGTTATTAATCCATCTATATTTGTGTAAGACACTCTTAGTTTTCTGCCACTTCCATTGTGTTCTCTGTTTCCCTTATGTTTTTCTTTTGTATGTCGAACTTCCTTAGTTTCATGTTCACTACTCTCCAATAGAATCTCTCTTTCTCTGACTCCGTTCTGTTCTCGTTTTTTGTCTTAGCTTCCAGTCTTTTCTGCTTTTCTTCCTCTCTTTCCTCTTTATTCATTTCTCTTTTTATCCATATCTTTTTGTGTTGTTCACTTGTTGCTAGTTTCCCTGTTTTGGATAAGATATTCTCTGCCGTTGTTTGTGACTTGAATTTAATCTTAATTGGTCTGGTCTTGTCTGTGCTATACTTTCCGAGTCTAAATTTCTCTTCGATTTGTTTCATAATTCCTGGTTCATCTTCCTGAACTGATTCTAGTAATTGGCTTACTCTTTCATTTTCCTCCTTGATTCTTGTGGTTCTATCTGTGTTGTGTTTCTCTTCCATTCCTAATATAATTATACATTTCTTCTTGTCTGCTAAATCCCTTACTATATTCTCCTTTTGTCTCATCACTTTAATAACTGAGTCTTCAGTATGTTCTTTCAATTGCTGTTTGACTATGTCAGTGAATGAAATCTTATTTCCTTCTTGGGTGTGCTTCCAATTTTTACTTTCTTTAGCTATTGTTTCTCTGTTTTCTTTACTATTCTTCTTCAATTCCTCATTCTCCCCCTTTACCTCTCTTAACTGTCTTTTTAGTTCTTCTATTTCATCAGTTAAGTTTTTATTCGCCTTTTCCAGTTCTTCCAATCTTTCAACCCTTTTTAAAATGGTGTTCATATGACCTAACCTACTCTCCAAGTCCTCGATCACCTTATCAACCTTCTTCTCTAGTCTTGTCAGTCGGGGGGGTTTGTGTCCCCCCCACTCTCTTTAAATCCCTTGAAAATATTCTCATCACTTTCTGCTATATTGCTCCTATCTATACCTCTAATCTTCACATTCCTATTAGACATGTTATCATCCAACTCGTCTTGGGGTCGTTTGTCTACCTTACGGCGGCCCGTCAGGGCCATTTCCTCCACCTCCTCATTACCTTCCATTTCCCCAGCAATCCCTCCCCCTCTCCTCTTTCCTTACTTTCCCACTACCCCACGAGCAATTTCCCCCCCCCCCCTGCAAATACAAAAAGGCACTTCTCTTTGCGTTGGTATCCACAATCTGCACTTTTCTTCAGAGCGTTCTTCAAGCCGTCCGTTCGTTGAAAGTGTGTATTTACCTAGTTGTATTTACCTAGTTGTATTTTACGGGAAGGGGAGCTATGCTCGTGGGGTCCCGTCTTCATATCTCATTTTATCTAAACTATTTTTAAATTCATGTATTAATTTTGCACACACCACTTTCTCATCTAACTTGTTCCAACTGTCTATTGCTCTGTGAGGAAAGCTGTTCTTTTTAAAATCTCTTCTATAGCTGTCTTTTTTTATTTTCTTTCCGTGTCCTCTTGTATTTCTGTCATCCCATTTTATCAGATTCTCTCTATCAGTAATTTCTATGCCTTTCATGATTCTGTAAATAGCTATCAAATCTCCTCTCTCTCTTCTTTGCTCTAGTGTCTGTAGTTTAAGTTTTTGTAGTCTCTCTTCATATGATAGTTTTGAGAGTGTTGGTGCCAGTTTTGTAATTGCTCTTTGTATTCTTTCAAGTTTTTTTATACATTTTTTTGTACTTGGTGACCATATCGTTGCTGCATATTCCAATCTTGGTCTTATCAGGGTGATTAGGATTTTCCTCACCATTTCTTCATCCAGGTATGTAAATGCCACTTTGATTGTTCTTATTAAATTATAAGTTTCTCCAAAAATCTTATTTATATGTTTCTCAGGTGACATATTATTCATAACAATGACTCCCAGGTCCTTCTCATTTTCTACTTTTTTTATTCCTTCTTCTCCCAAATTATATGATCCTGTTATTCTGTTTTTGCTTTTTCCAAATTCCATTATACTACACTTTTTTGTATTGAACTCCATCTCCCACTTCCTACTCCATTCTTGTACTTTATTTAGATCTCTCTGTAGTGATTCACAATCTTCTTCAGTTTTCACTCTTTTCAGTAATTTTGCATCATCTGCAAAGAAGCTCATATAGCTTTCAATTCCTTCATCCATATCATTAATATATATAGCAAACATTATTGGGGCCAGAACTGTTCCCTGCGGGACACCGCTTATTACTTCATTCCATTTTGAGTGCTGATCTCTTATCACTACTCTCATTTTTCTTTCTTGCAAAAAGTCTTCCATCCAATTTAGCAATTTACCTTGTATTCCTCCTTCATATTCTAATTTCTTAAGCAACTTCTTATGTGGTACTTTGTCAAAAGCTTTTTTTAGGTCTAGAAATGCACAATCAGCCCATCCATCTCTTTCTTGTATTATATCTATTAGCCTTGAATAGAAACATATTAAATTGGTGACGCATGATCGTCCTTGTCTGAATCCAAATTGCCTTGGATTTAGTACGTTGTTTTTTTCCAAGTATTTTACCCATCTACTTTTGATAATTCTTTCACATATTTTTGCTATTGTACTTGTTAGAGAGACTGGTCTATAGTTGGTAGGTTCTTCTTTATTTCCTCCTTTATATATAGGTACTATATTTGCTTTTTTCCAATCTTCTGGAACTTTTCCTTCTTTTAAGGAACTGCTTATTATGCTATGTATTTTGTCTGCCAGTTCATTCCTGCATTCTTTCAGAATCCAGTTTGCTATTTCATCTGGCCCATGCGATTTTCTGACATCAAAATTACCCAAGTGTGTCAATATTTCATTCTTTGTTACTTCTATTTCTTCCATAGGGGGGACTTTTTCCTTCCACTCAATCTCTTCAGGTTGTATATTTTCCCTTGTAAACACTGATTTAAAATGTTTGTTCATAATTTCTGCCATTTCCATTTCCTCAGTGTATTCAACTCCTCCTTGTCTTAATTTCTCTAAGTCTTGTTTGTTTTTCAGTTTATTGTTTACAAATCTGTAGAATAGTTTTGGTTGATCTTTACACTTTTCTATAACATCTTTTTCATATTTTCTTTTTTCCTCTCTGCACTTTTGTACATATTCATTTCTATAACCAGTATATATTTTCCATTTTTCAGGTCTTCTGTCTTTTTTCCATCTGTTCCAGGCTTTGTCTCTTTTGTCCTTTAACTCCCTACAACTTTTGTTGTACCAGCATTTTACATATTCTTTTTCTTGTTTTTGTCTTGGGACATACTTTTCCACTCCTTTTTTGTAAATTTTTGTCAAAATATTCCATTTCTCTTCCACTGTTGTTTCTTCTTTGTATATATCTTCCCAGTTTTCTTGTTGGAAGAATTCTCTTATTTTATCAAAGTTTGTTTTTTCATACATCATTCTTCCTTTTCTATATTGTTAATTTCTTTTCATATATTTTTCTTCATTAAGTTCCAGTTCAATCAATATGTGGTCACTTTTACCTATTGGTGTTTTATATTCAATCTTGTCCACTATTCTAGGTTCAGATGTAATTATTAAGTCTAGCCTCGATGGTTCTTCTTCATTTCTATACCTAGTGTTCTCTTGTATCCATTGTGTCATTGAATGGTCAGTAATCATCTCAAGTAGAGCATTTCCCCATGAGTCATCACCACTCTTTACTGTCATTTCTTCCCAGCAGATTTCTTTGCAATTAAAGTCGCCCATCATAACTATTCTTCCTCCGTCTTCCATTATTTTAGTTAATGCTATCTTTGTGTCCTCTAACATACTTTTATGTTCACTCTCCTCCCATGAGGCTGTTTTCGGAGGCACATAATTGATCACAAATTTTCTGCTCTTCTTATCTCGGTCTTCCACTTCTATCATAATCATCTCTACTGTATTCTTTCCATATATGACACCTTTCACGTTTATATCCTTCTTAGTCAGGAACATAACTCCACCCCCTTGTTTTTTCTCTCTGTTTCTAATCCAATAATTGTATGTATCATGTCCTACACTGTTGGGTGGTAGTGGGCCTTTTAATTTTGTTTCTACAATTCCCATTATGTCCGGTTCTTTTTCTTTCAAATAATCATTCAGTTCATTCAATCCTGTTATCAATCCATCTATATTTGTGTAAGACACTCTTAGTTTTCTGCCACTTCCATTGTATTCTCTGTTTCCCTTATGTTTTTCTTTAGTATGTCGAACTGCTTTATTTTCATGTTCACTACTCTCCAATAGAATCTCTCTTTCTCTGACTCCGTTCTTTCCTCGTTTTTTTGCCTTAGCTTCAATTCTTTTCTGCTTTTCTGCCTCTCTTTCCTCCTTATTCATTTCTCTTTTTATCCATACCTTTTTATATTGATCATTTGTTGCTAGTTTCCCTGTCTTGGATAGAATTTTCTCTGCTGTTGTTTGTGACCTGAATTTAATCTTAATTGGTCTGGTCTTATCTGTACTATATTTTCCGAGTCTGAATTTTTCCTCAATTTCCTTTATAATTTCTGGTTCATCTTCCTGGACTAATTTTAATAAACTGCTTACTCTTTCATTTTCCTCCTTGATTCTTGCTGTTCTATCTGGGTTATGTTTCTCTTCCATTCCTAATATAATTATACATTTCTTTTTGTCAGCTAATTCTCTTACTATATTCTCCTTCTGTCTCATCACTTTAATAACTGAGTCTTCATTATGTTCTTTCAATTGCTGTTTGACTATGTCAGTGAATGAAACCTTATTCCCTTCTTGAGTTATTCTCCAATTTTTAGCTTCTGTAGCTATTTTCTCTCTGTTTTCATTACTATTCTTCTTCAATTTCTCATTCTCCTCCTTTACATTTCCTAACTGTCTTTTTAGGTCCTCTATTTCTTCAGTTAAGTTTCTGTTAGCCTTCTCTAGTTGTTCCAACTTTTCAATTCCTGGAAAAATGGAGTCTACGTTCCCTACCTTACGCTCCACGTCCACGATCACCATATCAACACTCTCCTCAAGTCTTATCAGTCGGGGGGGGGGGTTGTGTCCCCCCCACCCTCTTTAAATCCCTGGAACATATTCTCGTCACTTTCTTCTGTATTGCTCCTCTCTATACTTCTAATCTTTACATTTTTATTAGACATTTGATCCTCGCTAAGTCTTTTGTTTACCTTCCGTTTGTCTGGCTGGGCAAAGTCTACTCCCTCCTCATTTCCTTCCATTTCCCTCAGTAATCCCTCCCCTTTTCCTCTTTCCCTACGTTCCCACTACTCCACGAGCAATTTCCCCCCCACCCTGCAAAAACACTAGGCACTTCTCTTTGCGTTGGGATCCACAGACTTCACTTTTCTTCAGAACGTCTTCTAAGCCGTCCATTCGTTGAAGTGTGTGTGTGTATGTTTGTGTATGAGCGTTTGTGTGTGTAAACATCGTTTAAGGACAATCGAAACAAACAACAATAGCATTGATATGGTAAAATATATAAACATAATTTCAGTATCTTTTAAATTTTTATACAATATATGTAGTACAATAAAATGTATTTTCCTATAAATATGTTTCGATAAAGCTATGTTTTAAGACGCAATTGCATAACTAGACACATTGGTATTGCACACGTGTGTAAAAAATGACATTTCACATGAATTTATATATTGATGTAAAATCCAGTCCCTTCGCAAGTCCCTAGCTTTGTTTATGGTGGTGGTTCTTAACCTTCTTCACCCCATCCCCCCCCCACCCCCCGCCCTTCATGAATTCTCAATGTTTGTGTGGCTCCCCCTCATTCTTCACCCAGATTCCACCCCACCACAAATATAAACAAGAAAAACAATAATTAAATTCTGGTGAAGAGAAACCCTTTGTTTTGTTACAAAGTTGACAATCATAATCATCATATATTTCTTCTTCCAGGACATGATGGATTTTTTTTATATTCAGATTCCTCACATTATATAGAAATTTATGATTTGTAGTAGCAGGCCATGACACTCGTAGATTCTTGTCATGTCTCCCTTGCCCCCCCTGGCAGCCAAGTTAAGAACCACTGGTATAGGGGGACCCACGACGCAAATCAGCCACAATAATGCATAGCTTTGGTTTTAAAGATATAATATTAGTAAAATGCACTTTAGGAAGTCTTTTTAACCTTAAACTAAGAACTCACAATTTGCTGTACTTACAATTCTTATTGTGTACAGAAAATCTTACAAAATGAAATCTAGGTGTATCACATCAACAATGAGACTGTTAACTTTACCCTGATATTACTTTGATTACAGCGATCACAGCACTTGGCATAAGAATAATATCTTTATCATAAAAAATCACTACATTCTTTGACATAATGATATTATAGACAAAATGAAATCTAGGTCTATCACATCAACATTGAGACTGTTAACTTTATCCTGATATTACTTTGATTACAGCGATCACAGCACTTGGCATAAGAATAATATCTTTATCATAAAAATCTTGAAATTTTGACGCAGCCCGAAGGGATTTCTCCCCGTCCTCTCCTTATATGCAAAGGGGGACGGAGAGGGGGGGTCGCCGATTAAATGAAGCGGCCTTGCTGTGGATGTACTGTGTCTTGCGACACTGCTTCTGACCCAGGGCGGTGGGCAGGGTTCAGGGATGACCCGTCATCCAGGAGGTGCTCAGATGAGAGGAAGGGTGGGAGGGGTGTGGAGTGTATTTAGGGATGAAATGGGTGGGAGTGTTTTTATGCCTTTCCCTTTGTGGCTACCTCCCTTGGAAGGGGGAAAAAGCCTTGGTATATGTATGTATGTATCATAAAAAATCACTACACTCTTTGAAATAATGCTATTATAGACAGCCATAATATCGTGGACGGTTATGTGCAGTATTTATTCTACATTCAACAGAAATGATGAAACTTGTGTTTGAACGACGGTAGTTTGGCTACTCCCCGTGTAAGGAAATCCGCCATAGTTAGACACACATATATTAATTATGATATATCTATGAATGATTTTTTGTATTTGTGCGTACAGTGTACATGTGTATCAATGTATGCACTGTAATTACATTATTCAAGTATGTTTGTATGATGTGAATATGTATGTATATATATAACCACACACTTAATGGTCCCTAGTACACATTTTTTTTTATCTTATCAACCACATTAACTTTTTTTCCATTTTAATTTCCTGTCAACACGATCGAGACTAACAGGAGCTCGATGGAAGCATATTCGGAAACTGATACGCTGACGGGCTGAGGACTCGAACGTATCGGCTAGGTTCGAGTCCTCAGCCCGTCAGCGTATCAGTTCCGAATATACTTCCATCGAGCTCCTGTTAGTTTCGATCGTGTTGGCAGGAAATTAAAATGGAAAAAGTTAATGTGGTTGATAAGATAAAAAACATATAGACACACATATATATATATATGTATGTATAGATACTTTATCATAGGTTGAGTTTCCATAGGAGGAAGGGTTTGGTTCTTCCAGATATTTCTGTCGGGTATAGAGTTTCTTCAATCAGACGTCGCCCACGATCTTCTTCACTGCTGAAGACAGAACTTTCCTCCTCCGCCTTCTCCGTGCCCACGTCACCGGCACTCTGGGAGGGGCTTCCGACGATAGCAAAAACCAGTTCGTTATCTGAGCTAACGGCAGAAGACTGGAAACGTGAGCTCGAGGGCAAGTTTTGCTCCGAGTCAGAGATTGATCCGCTGTTCGTGGAGAGGTTTGTGACTGTGGACTCGTAGTCATCAGCGTCTGTGCAGCTGTTTACATTTCCAGAACCGGGGCGCGGGAAAGTAGTGGCGTCCATTTCCGGGTAGACGGTGCGTCTGCTTACAGGCCACTTGGCTGCGTCAGGAGAAACCTGTAGATGACAAAGAAAGAGGTTTCCTAAATAATTAAATTGTCAGTTTTCTGATTCTTAGTTTAAGAGTAAGTTTATATACTTTTCAGTATATAAAAAAAAAACAATGCGTGGTAACCAGTCTGAGGAACTTTCGTGTTAAAAAGATACCATAGTTATAGAATATGCATTTGGAAACCAGATTTAGTCCAGTCAGAATCTGGCGACACTGAAAAAATGTGACATAGAAGATGCAGCTGTTCGATGTTCCGGGACGCTTACGAAGAACAGAAGTTCATAAATAGTATACGAGTCGTGCGCTTTGCCTACTCCAACTCAGCGGGAACTTCGGAGGTTCGGCGACTAAGCTGGGCTCGACGCTGGAGGTGGTCTGGAAACGCGCTCGTCTCATAAAATGATTATTCCACACAGGCTGAAGAGCCGGTACATGATCTCTCTGAAATCTTTGCCAATACCTCATACAAAGCATAATTGATTATGGATATCAAGTCTAATCTCCCACATGTCTCCGAATACGTTCACACGGCATACGTCTCAACAAAGATGCCTTCCGCAGCACCCCACCCCCCAAAAAAAACAACAACTTATATACAGAAACCATATACTCCCCTAAGATACCCATTGTTCTTTAATACCACTTAAATGTCTCTACCGCATCAAGATCTCACCCACAACTTCAAATTTCGCACTGTCTTTGACCTTTCATTCTTTCAAGGATTGGATAGACACCTACACAATGCCCTTCCACGTGGGATCTGTTATCCACTGTGGAAATAATCAACAACATCCTTCCAATGACAACACTAACCATGGTCCCTGATTACTCGCTCCAATGCGACTTTGTTTTACTTTAACCACACTAATAGAGAAAGACTAAATCACCCGACAGGAATCTATCTCGCCTATCTAGTCACCTGTCTGTAACAATCACAGACGGCTCTCGCTCTGACCGTGAAAATGGTTATGCAGCAGCAGCAGCAGCAGCAGCAGCAGCAGCAGCATCTCCTCCAGACTCAGAATTCAGGTCCCTCTTCCTCTTCGTCACATTCTTTACAGCTGAAAATTCTGGTTTCCTCACCGCCTTACACCTTAGGCATAACTCCTCTCCATTATTCAATATAATCATCTATGTCTCACAAAGTGCGTTGGAAGCTCTCTACCCTCCCTTGCCGCTATCCACAGATCCACAAAATCCACTCGTGGATCATCCAGGTCCCTTTACACTTTAAACCTGTATTCTCTTGTTGGGCAATATCTTAACGAATGACAACAAGGCAGCTCGAGAAACGGCATCGGACCCTTTTGATGCCTCCACCCTGCAGCCTGCAACAGACCATCCTACTCTCCAGTGTCCAACCCGCACTACAAAACACGTGGCAGGTAGCTGTGAGTTCGATTCCCGGGAACCAATGCGGGGAGGCGACCCTAACATCGTCAAAAAAAAAAAAAAAAAAAAAAAAAAGAACCATTGCGGGGAGGCGACCCTAACATCGTCCTAAAAAAAAAAAAAAAAAAAAAAAAAAAAAACTGCGTTTTGCCACAGTTGGGCAGGGTTGGTCCTTCCAGGGGTTTCTTCACTTCGTGGGAGTGGGATGGTGTGTTAGTAACACCCAACAAACCAACTGATGACAAAGCCCATATACTCGTAAATTCATGACCCTCTTTCCAGCAACACATCCCATATGGGAAAATGAGTGCACATCCCAATAGACCAGGTCATTATCTCATGACTAGACTAATCTTCACTCAAATGTGACCAACAAACCAAAGTAGGTTGCGTCTGTTTCAAATACATGGGTTATATAGTGGCAGGTGCAACCGTAGCCTGACGGCACAAAACTAGCCCAACACCTCATCTCCTCGTGTAACTAAGGCCCTGTCTACTGACGTGTCTGTCTAAGACCCCGCCAAACATCCTCTCTCATCAGAAGAGTTTAATGTCACGAGTCTATCGATCTGTGGGTTTGTCCTTGTTCTTGACCTTGAATTATCGACCGAATCGTCTTCAGTCAGTCTGACATGAACCTGAAGGACACGATCATGCGAGGAGAGTCAGAAACGTCATCATTTTACTTCACTTCACTACCGATGTCGAACCCTATGGGACCGAATGGTCCCAGTGCACCGGGAGGGAAAGTGTCATCCAGTGTGGGAAGGATTCATTCCTGTGTATCTTCGCTACCGGAGGCGGGGGGTGTCACACTCAACTGAATAATATAACATTGCGGCAGCAGCCATTGTGGAGAATCAAATACTACACTCGACAAAGAAATGGCTACGATTCACAGGGTTACTTGCATCTAGAGAAATCTGGGGTCAGTGGACTCGTCCCACAGTGTTGCCAACAGATGGCAGCGGCATCCAGCGATGCTCAACTTTTCAGGTCAAAATTTTCCGCGCGATTTTGGACCGCGTGCAACTGCCTCCGTGCGGTTTCAGTCAAGAGAGGAAAACGAATCCATAGTCAAAGTGTCGATGTCTCGACTAACCAATTTGCTACGATATAGGTCATTAGTATTCTTTTTCGTAGTTACCAGGGAATTTTATTCACTTTTAGAAAAACCTTCCGCAGCTACTGCACCTATGAAATCGAACAATGTTTGGAACAGGCGGGGTGCACGAAATTCAGTGGTTGAATAAGTAACACTAATAATAACAATAACAATAGCACTGAGCTCTCATCCTGGAGGGTGATAGCCGTCAATTACGAGTCCAACACGTGATCGAAGAGAGTGGTGAATCACACACGCACACATAACAAAAGGTTGTATAATTTCCGGAGTTAATTCCGTGTTAGAAACCCGAGGTCGTTCCAGGTTTAGATCGGGGCAAGGTCGAATTCTTTTACCTCTACTTTCAGGAACCGGGAACGTATAGGCAATATACACAAATGTACAGTACAGGGACTCAAGATAATTGCAAGCAATCAGAGACCACGTGACAAAAAATGTAGGAAGTTTCCTGCATCAGATTTTTTGTTTTATAATTTCATGTGAATGCTATTGATAGAAATATTAAGGGATAAGACTATTCGTGACGTTATCATGCATGTATTTTCAAGTATTCTTAACAGTATTTGTGACCTATCTTAAACTAATTCGATTTAACCAGTCACCTTCAATTCAAATAATCTTCTATATTGTACCGCCGTTTATTTATTTATTTATTAATATTATTGGAGACCTGCAGAAGAGCTTGGAAGATGATCGAAGGGAATATTCAATCCCTTAGGTGTTCATTGCTCACACACAATCACGCACGCGTTTTAGCTACAAGATATCAGATCACGACCTCTCCAGAGCACTCCTGCGGGACCTCCTATTGTGTCGGACCTCACTCGCGGTCATTCGGCCGAGTACGAAAAGGACACCTGTATCGGCCATTGGCAATTGCAAGTCGTCACACACGATCGATATAATTTTCTATGTGTTTCCATTGCTTCTATATAAACTATGCATGAATACTGAGTGTCCATACTTAGTTCATGTATTGTACATTGTAGAAGTAGATTAAGCAGTAGATAGTACAGAATAAATTGTATATAACTTTTTAATTTGGCAAGAACCATCATTTCCATTTGTATGTAAATAGCACCATTGGCAACCGCCAGTGTTTTCCTCGTGAAATGATTTGAGATGTAGACCAGTCTAGACGGAGAGATTAAAGAAAGCAATCCACAACTTCGTTTGTCTCGATGCCTCCAAACCCAGCGTTGACTACAAACAAATCTACAAGCTTACCGTATCACGGGCTGTGGTACCGATGGCAGTGGGCAATAATACGTTGCTGAGTTGGCTGTGGCCTTGCCATCCTATTGTGCTGTCGTGTAGGTTCATGCTGTCCGCCCTGTCTATTCTGCTCGGGCTGCTCATGTTGCCCGTTCTGTTCATGCTGACTGGCCTGCTCCTTTTCCTTGGTTTGTTGTTATTGAACCACCTGGCTATATCACTAAAGCTGCTTATGCTGCCCGGCCTGTTTCTTGTACTTGACCATGTGCTTCCTACGGTCGTCACATTATTGTTCATGCTACTGCTGCCGCCCTCCGACCAACTGCTACTCAAAGGCGAAGGAGGCAGACCAGATGACCGAGGATGACGTGGACGGGGCACACCCAACCTATAGTGGTGACCCTGCCTAGGATCAGTGTTCTCGTACGTACTCGGCCAGTCATTATTGTTTACGTTGATGTTATTATTGTTTACGTTGATGTCACTATTGTAGTTGTTGGCACTGGAGTTGTCGATGGCATAGGCCACAAGGCCAGACACGACTGGGTCATGGGAGAGTGATGGGGCGGACGGGGCCATGTTTTGCGATGAGGGCTCTGCAGGAGAGAACAGAATTTTTTCAGGTTCCTAATAAATGCGCGCGCACACACACACACACACGTAATAGAGGCTCCTTCCCTCATACCCACTTCTATTTTGAACGCCCATTTCCTTTTTTTCATCATTCCATTCATAAAGCATGTTAAACATCAATAGTGACATCACGTGCCTTTGTTTCAGCCCGCCCCCTACTAAACCCTTCTTGTCTCTTTGCTCACCTTCACATGCGTTTCCCACTCCATACATACATGAAGAAGACTTTCACTTCAACTTTCAGCTCATCCCCGTAACTTTCACTTTCCATAATACACTTCTATCCACACGAAAGCCACACGTATGTCCTCACCCTTTCCGAAGTTCCCATTGATTCTGCATTACTACGGACGCGTTTTCTATGAACCTTCCTTTCCTCCTTTACATATACGAAACACACCCTAGTATGTGATCAAGATAACACATTGTTCTCAGAGTTAGGCCATTTTTTGTAGTATAACAGAATTATACAACAGTTCATCTGTTCAGACCGTTAATTAACGTCAAAACGTCAATACCTTCCTTACCGTATGTCTTCTCATGGCACACGACCTCAGCACAATCGTAGCAGGGCGGGCTATACCCATTGTGGCACCAGCAAGGGCACTGGTCAACGACTTTATACCTTTCAAGGAGGTTGGTCAGACAGGGTCCTGTGGCCATGCTAGGATCAGGCCAGCTCATCTTATTCCCTCCTGCTGTTCTTGTTGGTGTTGGCGCTGTCGTCAGACTCAAGATACTAAAGTGTGCTTTAGTTGTTCTGTAAAAGGAAAATGGAAGGTAAATTTACAATAGCATTTTCAGTTTTATCCATACGCTCAAGCACAGGCATATATACTAAAACACACACACACACACACACACACACACACACATACGCACGCGCGCGTACGCAGACGCACACTTTCTCATCCAGTTGAGTAATAACTATCGATCACGTGTCCAACACGTTTCCTACACGCTATCTAAACCATTTTCAATCTCTCTCGCTCTCTCCCTCCCCTCTCTCTTTCCCTCTCTCTCTCCATCCCTCCCTCCCCTCTCTCTCTCTCACACCTCTCACACCTCAGATGAGAGGAAGGGTGGGAGGGGTGTGGAGTGTATTTAGGGATAAAATGGGTGGGAGTGTTTTTATGCCTTTCCCTTTTTGGCTACCTCCCTTGGAAGGGGGAAAAAGCCTTGGTATATGTATGTATATACGGTAGAAATTACAGTAGATTTTGCATAAAGAATGGGAAGGAAAAGGTAGGAGGGAAAATCAATTGGTTTAGGATAGAGTTGAATATCGAATAAACTATCTTTATTAGTAAGAGGTGATAAGGAAAAACGGGTGAGGAATTTGTTAGGCGATAACGTTTTTTATTACCTAACCTAACTCTCAGATCATGATAACGTTTTTTATTACCTAACCTAACCTAATCCAAACAAAGATTAACCTTTTGAGCGCCGTTAGGTTAGGTAATAAAAAACGTCATCATGACCTGAGTGACGGTGTGTGCCTGAGTGACAGCGGAGCACCCCGGATCCCCACAGATCAGCACGCGCACGGGGGTGGAAATTCTACCGTTGAACCGAAATTTTTTTGGAGCGGGAAAGGTGCATAGGAGCTTGCTCAGAGAGACCGTGGAGCCTGGTGCTGGTGTATGCGTGAAGCAACGTCGTCCCGGGCATATGACCCCCGTTGATAGATTGACTTTATGAGAACCCTACGTTTTCCTCTATCCGGTGTGCCAACCCTATACATAGCACATAATTATCAGATACATTCCAGGAATTTGCAGACTGTATACTAAATAACTACCAACATTCTACAAATTTCTCACTATATAACCCATTCAACGGAACGTTTGGCATGAAAATTAAATGTTTAGTTCAACGCAGACCCGCGGCGGCGCCAGGAATTTTTAGTTGGGGAGGCTAAGGGGGGGCTGAGCAAATTTTTTTGGGGGCTAATAGTAATATGATAATACACATATATCATCCTCATTTCAGAAGGGGAGGGGGGTTAATGGTAGGGCTAGCACTGATGGCTGACAAATCTTTAGCCCTGGCAATTAAAAATTCCACTTAATAAAATTATTTCAATGAGTGTTTTAAATTTTCAATTTGCTCATTTCAGTTGGGGGGGCTAATGGGGGGGCTGGCCACTTTTTAGGGGGGGCTAAAGCCCCCCCAGCCCCCCCCGGCGCCGCCACTGACGTAGACATTTATGTGGATATGGTAACACTGATGGGGATGTACCCCACAGGAAGCCGCGCTCGAATATATAGCTCTGTCGTGAACTGCATCGGCCGGGGATAGTACTTCGGTTGTTTTCCTCTACAGTACACTATAATTTTCGGGGTACTCACCATCATGCTCAAAAAGCACAGGTACTATGGTACTGTGTGCACACACATCCAGCTTTCTTTATACCGTCGACTGAGAAGAATCCCGAGCATGTGCAATAACGTTGACACCCTGTGGTACTTCACATTGTCAAAAGATAAGTTCCATTTCCCTTTGTGGGCTCGACACCAACGCTCTAACCAATACTATCGGTATTGGGACAACACTTGGAAGACATGATCATTTGATTCCACTGCACTTTGCCGCCAACATTCACTCAGTACTATAATACGATCACTACTTCACCTAACAGAAACACATGCTTTAGGTCGCGGGAAAAGAAACGAGAAAAGGCACAGGAGATTCGAGTGAATTGTATAGCCAGGAAAGCTAACTCGGCGGTAGTTTTGACGGTTTACATTCAGCACGAGGCAAACTTCGCGTGGCAGAGTATGTATGTATGTGTATGTATGTTTTGGGGTGCTACAGACTAAAAATTCATGAACAACAAATCAATATCTATCTTTCATTTGAAACCCCTCTGTATTTCCATTTCCTACCCTAATATAAGCTTTACTACTTGTATATTTTTCGAGGCAATCAACATTTCCCCTCCTATTCTATATATCTGGAACAAAACCTACAATGCCTTCCTGTCGACACTGTCATATGCCTTCTTCAGATTCATGAAGCCTCAAAAGACACCCTTTCTTTTTGCCAAAAGCTCACATATCTGCCTTGCTATATAACCAGACCACATCCACTCCTTCCTTTGGAAACAACTTCATAGTCCATTAATGCCCTATCAAACACCCTCTTCCCCCTTTCCTACATACATTTATGTTTATCTCTCTTCGTAAACACTGTGTTAGCTACCATTAACTCTCTAAACGTACCTCTAACACCTCTCCATAATAGTTCTTACCTGACAGTCCGAAACTCCCTACTACTCCAGCTATTGACTCGACTCCTACTCTAACATTGAGACACTCGACAACACATTTACACTTCTTCCAAAACTCTCTATAAATCTATTGAAATAAATAACAAAGCCTCTCTCCTCTTCACTCTTTCTCATAACCTATACCGTATGCACTCACAAAAAACCAAATCTCTCATCCCACTCTCAATTCCACCCACATTATCCTCGAAGACACTTCCACTTCACCACACACTTTCCTATCTCATCATTCACTAGCAAAACGACTCATCCACTCCACATTCCTGACATCCTCCCCACTACACTTCCAAACCTCAACTCACCCCTTCCATATAAGAAAAACAAATACCGCTAATTTCTTCCTTTTATTCTTGTTTGTCCCACAACCACGCTCGTTGAATGACCCAATTAAGAGGGTTATAGGTCGAATCCTCCTCCCAGACCCTCTTATGCTTTGAATCTTCGTAGGAGGAAAATACAGGATGGAGGATCTGGCTCTCACTCCGTCCCGTTTAGATGCTTTTTACGACGACTTGCTAACATAATACTTTACCCCATACCACAGGAGGATCTAGAAGAGGTAGTCATAGACGTGGTAAAGTACATTTTTAAGGGGACACCATAAAATGAGGACAACAGTAGTGCAAAAGTAACATTATTCTTCCACGAGTAGATACTTTAAGCTGTCACACAGACAAATGTGTGTCTCTGGTCCGTAAGGGCGCTTCAAAATTCTCTACAGTACTGAGTGCATGTCACGATGCAGCAAATGCTCCATTACGGGATGTACCCTTGTGTCTTGTTACATGGTTTCTGACGCGAGCACTGTGGTATGGGAGGGGTGGGGGTTGGGGGTAGGGATGGGGTTGCATGGATCACACGATCATCACACGAGTTGCCAAGATGCGAATGACAATGAATACATTCTGAATGGGCGTATGTGGGTGTACAGTAGGCTTTGACTCAGCTAATCCCTTTACCCAGGGAAAGGTATTTTGGTATATTTATGCATAATTATATCACAGCCCACAGCCTTAGAACTACTTACGGTTAAAACTGATTGAAAATATAATACACGACGTACTTATGTCGTTCTTATGCAAACACCTTAGCTTTCACTGTTGACAACTACTTTCTTTCACTTATAAGACACACTAACACTGCAACCTATCGATTCGAACAACTTTCATTGAGGGTATGAAGAGGAAGGTTTGTCGACATAGCGAAGTTCGCCCACAATTGCCAAATGTCTCTGGCTAAAACGATTCTCCGTAATTTCAGACTTCAAAAACTACACTACAGACAAAAGAGAATATAATTCACACATATATGATAACGGTCTTTATTGGTTTATACATTACTATACCTCTCAATACAATATGTAAGCAAAATCATGCAATATAAAAATAGAAAAAGGCAACACCAGTTTCCGAAGTTCAGCTTCTTTCGTACTGAATCGTTACGTCTCGTTATTGTTAGTTTCAGAGAAAAACATTCGTCAACACAGAGTGAAACTTGCACCAGGGAATTATATACATTCATGAGTACACTAGACTCCTTAGGGTCTCCAAACCCCATTTGATAAGATTAAAGACATCTCCCATCACTCGAGTATCACATCTATTTCTAAATATACCCCGGTGGTCCCAACTCCACTTCCCTCCCTCCTACACCGCAATCTACCAGGAACCCCCACGAGGTTGCCAAAGCGTGGAATTTTCGGGTAGCACGTGGAGAAAATGTAGTCTACAGGAAGGAAATCCAACATTCACAAAGAGAGTGTAGACTTTTTTCCTCATACCTGAATATTGCTTTTATTTAGGTTTTGTTTAGTTTCTCCCTTAAGTTTGATTTGAAATGAATATTGCAACATATTCTGGTTAACTACTGTTACACTAGTATCAAATATGTCGAATATTACCATATTTAGATGATATCAGTGGTACTAAACAAAACCTAATTAAAAGCAATATTCAGGTATGTGGAAAAAAACGACTACACTCTGTATAATAAACACAGAAAACGATACCCAGACATTTGAGATGTTTTGTCTTTCCTAACAAACTCATCTCGCATCTCTCACATTGACCCAAGTGATAACAGGAATTTCGTTTAATCAAATCTGTTTGGGACTTAATGTTCATCGAGCACTACAAGAGCCTACAATATCATTAAATGCATCTGTGATAGCCGACATAAGAACGACATGTCGACTGTTTCTTGTAACTGCTTGTATGCAAATAAAATAGTTCCCGCTCGATTCAAAATTGTTGCTGAAGTGCACCGCTTTGTCAGTGCCAAATTGTACCAGAAGTTATGCATTACTTAACACATCTACACGGTCAGATCTTGCTTCTGAGGTACCTTATATGTTTTCTGGGAATTTGAATCAAATAGATTATGAGTGGCGACACATTCCTAATGTCAATATTACAGAGGATGTCAAGAAATCCAACAACCCTAAGATACTTTTCGTTCCAATACCTTAGTAAGTTATGAGACGAGAATGGTCGCTTTACATTCACTGTTTAACCTCAGTTTGCTATGAAAGTCTTATCACTTCCTACCTCGAATGCTGATGTTGAAAGAATATTTTCAAAATTGAATCTTATAAAGACAAAAAATCAGAAACAAATTATCGTCAAATATGCAGACATTAGCTGTGGTTTCAGAAAATGTAAAGCGTTAGGGAGGGTGTGTAAAATCTGAAACAACACAATATGATAAGAATAATACAAAAACCTAGAGCAACAGTAAATGCTGAGATCGAAGAAGAATTTGTATATGTGGATAATGACCAGGAAGAAGATATTGTCTGAGTTAAATAGTACGGAAGTGTGTGAGCATATTTATAATGAATTATGCAATATCATACTGCACATTATCTACATTGTATATATTTGTTATCACATGAGTTGCTATATCATTTGTTTTCCTGATATATTTATGTAGACCTTAGTGGCAACTCTGACCCCCACTCCCAAGGCCGAATTGGGGGAATACCCGGAAAGCATACTGAACTTACTCCAATTTTTAAATGTACCTAAGAATTCATATCCCGTAAACCAATAACAATCTTTGAACTCACATTCTCTCCTGGCTCTTCCGTGCTTCCTCACCCATACATCCAACCGTTTCCCAACATTCCAAGTAGACTGTTTTCACATCAACGGAACATTCCTTCCAAATTCCAACGGATCCCTTCACACGTCAAAGGCACTACTATCGTCGACCCAATTCTCTCATAATATGTAACTACTCCCTGTCACCCCCCCCCCCTTCACCGCCATCCAAATAATCTTGCACACCAGCAGAGATAGATGAAATCACCTTTCTCAAGAGACCTTTCCCACACCATCGTAGGTTTAAGCCAGCGAAGTGTTCAAGAATGGGTCGCTAGACCTTGTTAGAAAAAACAAAACAAAAAAACAATCAAAAGCTTCCCTACACTTGTGTTTTCCATAAAAGAAGACTTTCGAAATTGCTTTTTGATTGGGTCGCCACATCTTCACCAGATCTGGATTTGGGTCGCGGCCAAAAAAAGTTTGGGAACCACTGGTTGAAGCAGAGCAGGTCCTTCCGTCTATCCATGTTCTCGGTCCCCCTCCATCATCCTGGACATTGCCATCAACTCCTGCATAGGCCACAAAGGATTGGCCTCCCACTCTTCAACTGTTCCTGCGGCCCGTCCTGTCGCCGTTGTCGACTCACTTCAGGCCATGGACTGCCAGCGCGCTTCGAAAACTTAATATGAACCTTCTCCTAATCGAGTAATGATAAAAAAGGTAGATAGTAAACATTTTGGTATGAAACATATTTCTTACAATCAGAAATTTGAGAAATTACGTGAAATAGTAGATAACTTATATTTTTGGTGTTGCAATTAAAAAAATGAAATGAATATATACACCAAATACGGCGAAAGTCCTGCGTTCCACCAAAAAAGTCATCATGAGAGCCAGAGCTATAGCCAGTATTCCTCCATCAGAGGTCCGCGGACCGCTAGGGGTGTGTGTGTGTGTGTGTGTGTGTGTGTGCAGAAGCCTACCAAAGGGTCCGCAGATAAGGACTTCAACATGTTACAGGTGATTCTGTCATGGCTCATATTTTTAAATTCATGATCACACAATGTGTCTGAATCGAGATGTCAATTTTTTATTTTTTTTCCTGATAATAAACACCAATTCCTGTGAAAAAAACTTTTATTAACAATTCTTACACACACACATGCAAAAATATTATGTCCCATCTAACCCCATTTCTTCAAGGGATCCCGTGAATGTGCATGTCGATGTAAGGGGTCCACAAAATTTGAAAGGTTGAGAAATACCGCTAAATATAGCCAACTACTTCATCTTCTGGTGCATCAAATTCCATTCGCACTAAATCAAACTGCGATCTAATATCATCTCCCTTAGCATACGAGACTTGATCCAACCCCCTCCCCTACAAGGAACAAGCCGATCCTAAACAACACAACCAGAAAAAGTATTTCGAGAAACCCAAAAATCGATTCTATTTCAGGGTCACGGAAACACATTTTCATTTTTTTTTTTTTTTTTTGCATTTGAAAGTTTTTTTTTCTATGGAAAGGTAAGGTCAGGTTAAGAGCTACTGGACAACGCAAGTTTCGTGTTAGATATCCGTGTTTGGATGGGTCTGGAATTTTATCCGAATATCTACTTATTGCGAACGGAAAAACTTAATCGTTTCTGAAACTAGTCCCCCAAAGGAATG